>NC_062577.1:16855595-17169047 GCF_022837055.1 Prionailurus viverrinus
CCTTCTCTCTCATGCTTCTGTCCAGAGGTTCCAGGACCTCCCTCCTTGCTCCTGCCCAGCTCGGGAGCCCAGGGTTCTCCCCACTGGTATCTCTTCTTCCCTAGGACAGGCTGCCCACCAACACAACAGACAGATGCATTCTTGTGCCTGAGGGGAAGACCCACAAGTCTGTATTTGTCTACAGTAGGACATATTTTACGTTTTTACTGACCTCTAGGGTTGAAAAGCTTTGAACTTGGAGAGCTCAAGTGACTTCGTTTCACTGAGTCAGCATTCAAAGAAAAGCTAATTCCTCTACATCTTGAGTCCACACACGACCAGGAAGAAAAGCAGGCATTGACTCCAGCTCTCTCAGACAGGGCTGCAGTGCTCCACAGACACACGTAGGTGACCCAACCCACTTGTGCCTCCCATCACGGCTACCTCCTTAGACATGTTACAACTTGCCACGGCAAAGCATTGCCTGTGCAACCTAGCGCAGTAAACATGCCAGCGTAATTAATGTCTTAACAACTTATTACAATCCTCAGATAATTAATCACAAAAGCTAAACATGCTGTCTCACCCTCCTAATGTGCTAATGCTCTAATTATTATGCCTCAATTAAGAGGAAGTCAATGCTCCTTGCTTAGAAGTGCATGCTAAATAAGGGCTCATGTGTGGCTCCAGCAAACAGTAGCATGTGTAGGGAGGGAAGAGGAGAGACCTCTTTAATGAAGCTTTAGAGGCAGCTTCAGGCAAGAAACTGACAGCCCCCTTTTCCTGAATTTCATCCTTGGATGAATGCTGAATTCTAAGAATCTACCAGGGCTTAGGGATGTCTCCCAGAGCTGGGCGGGGGGGGGGGGGGGGGGGGGGCTCTTCCAAGTGAAGGTGTGCATATGTGCTGGCACAGGTGTGTGTGTTACCTGTGACTGTAGACAGCACTAATTCCCTTTAAGAGATTCATGTGTGAGTGTAGACCTCAGTGTGCTGGTCACTGGGGGAAGGGGCTCAAAGAGTGAAGGGTGTCCCTCTAAATTAGATCTTTCACTTGCCTCCAAATTGTCTTGAATAGTGGTTTCCCTTTTTTTAAATGTATTTTAAGCTTATTTGAAATAGATTCTACATTGTTATTTAGGACATACACATACACATCCATAAATACACAACACTAAAACAAAAGTTTCCCAAAATAAAACCATCATTCATGAAGACACTTTGATATTTTATTGTCTGTTTTATTCCAATTTTTAAAAATGCTGGTTGCAGCCCACTAAAGTGATCTCATAACCCACTACTATATCTCAATCTAGAGGATGAAAAACACTGGTCTAGAAGCTGAAGAGCTCACAAGGAGACTCTCCTTTTTCTAGGCCTCTCAACTGACTCTGAGATTGGGATCTCACTTCCTAGTCCTGAGGGTCATTTATCAACCAATTGACACAAACTGACTAAGCAGTCACATATCTCTCACCTCCTGGAGCTTCATCCATCTGCCTCCTTTTCTGGCTATTTAGAATTCAGAATGACCAATCAGTCTTGAAGCCTAACTACACACGTGCGTGTGCATGTGTACGTACACACACACACACACACACACACGCACACATTCCACAAGGTTTCAATATAATAAATAGTAACTTAAAAAAATGGTTTTGGACCAAAAGTTTTAGAGGACTCATTTAGTGTAAATAGAACTTTTGAACCACTTTGAATATTAGAACTAAGAGAAGCTAGAGATCACTCCAGCCCTTGCTTAGAGCCATTTTATTTTTATATTTTTCATTTACCATGGCTGGAAAGTTCTCTCGTTAATACCATACCATGTGGATTACACCGGGGTGCAGTCTGGTATGAAGAGGACAACATACCTTCTACTGTGAGAGCCTGGTCTAGCCAGTGCACCTGCACTCCCCTGACTCCACTCCACTTGTGTCTGGTCCCTGGATTCTGCACACACACACACACCCTGTGGCTGTGACATGCCTATTGGATAGGAATACTAAGACTCCACAATCCTATATCAATTCATAATTAGAAGGCAACTTGTATTCCTTTTGTGCTAGACACTACTTCTTGAACTTTGGGAGATGCTGAGAAGCATCAGACACAGCTTCAGCTCTTTAACAGTTTACAAACTTGTTGGGAAGAAGAGACATAAAAGCATGAAAAAGGAAAAGCTCTTAGGTCAGAGCAGTATTTGATAAATGGCCCATAAATGATATTTGTTTAGGAGACAGAGAGATTTCTGAAGTGTTCAATGAAGTCTTGCTAGAGTAGTGGCAGCTGGAGCTGGCCCTTGAAGGAGGACAGAGACTCACCTTGCAGATCTATAAATCTTGGAGTCATCCCTGTTTATTCTTTTATACTCCCATCCAAATTCTATCAGCTCTACCTACAAAATACATACAGAACCTGACTACTACTTCTTGTATCCATCACTATCTTTTGGCCAAACCCAACTGGATAACTGTAATTAACTCCTAATTAGTTTCCCCACTTTCGGGTTTGCCCCCACTACAGACTATTTTCCACACAGTAGTTAGGAAGGTCCAATTAAAACTCAAGTCAGACATGTCACTCTTCTGGCTTCTTGTCTCATTGCCTTCATCTACTACTACTTTCCTTCAACACCCCCCCCCCCTTCACTCCATTTCAATCACACAGAGGCTCTTAATATTCTCCAAACATACCTGGTATACTCACTGAATTCTCAGGTGACTGTCGGGCTCACCCTTACCTCCTTCAGGTCATTGTTCAAATGGCATCTTCTCAGTGAAACATTCCCAGAACATCCTAATTAACATTGCAGCCCTCTCCCCCATGACTCTCTAATACCCACCTGTTATCTTTCTCTGTAACTCTTATCACCTATTGTTGTCATCACTGACATCTTACTTGTTAGTAGTGTCTATTTACTTAAATGCAAAGGGGCATAAAGGAAGACATTTTTATATATTTCACAGCACCCAGAACAGTACCTGCCACATAACTGGGGTGGCTGGGAAAGAACACTGGGGCAGGAGAATGGTGTGAATAAAATCACAAAGGTGGGAAACCACCTGGTGTGGTGGGAGGGGAGGCAGTGGGGAGGCTCGCCTCGCAGGAGTGGGGTTTTGCCTACAGGAAAGTGGGATTGAAACTGAAAAGGTGAGGATGAGGAAGCCCTGTCTTCTAGACTATGAGGACACTCCCATCCCCATCTAGCACCCCCTGCCACAGCCACAGAAGGCTGATGCTACTCTTAACATCTATTAAAAACTCCAACCTTTTTGTTAGGAGGAACCATTTTCATTTATCTGAAGTCTTAGGTCACGTTCTAACTTGGAACATCCTGTGAACACAAATAACAAAGGCTTCTGTGGACAACATATGAGCCCCTGCTTCGTTGGCAGAAAATTAAAAAATGGCTTTATGGGAAGCCTGGGTGGCTCAGTCGGTTGAGCATCCGACTTCGGCTCAGGTCATGATCTCATGGTTCCCGAATTTGGGCCCCGCATCAGGCTCTGTGCTAATAGCTCAGAGCCTGGGGCCTGCCTCAGATTCTGTGTCTCCCTCTCTCTCTGCCCCTCCCCCACATGCACTCTGTCTCTCTCTGCCTCTCAGAAATAAAGAAAATTTTAAAAATTTTTAAAAAATGGCTTTAATTTTAAGGAAGTGGATCATGAGACAGACAAACCACTGTGCCATTCACGTGTTTTCCCAGAATTCAGCATGCTCCCCAGGAGAACTGCTGTGGAAAATAGAGACGTCTTTGGACTTTGATGCAGTCTGTTGGATGTGTAGATGCAGAGGCCATGGAAGTGAGAGAAAGCTTTCAGTCATGGGGTCTGGAGAACGGGGTGGAGTCTTCCTTGAGCTTAGGGCCAGAGCCTTCTCCACCCTGTCACTGGCCTGAATAGATTCACTTAAGCCATATGAGAAAAGCAAGATTTAGTTCACCCAGTGAGTGAGTTTATGCATGTGTATGTGTGAGTCACCAATAAAACAAATCAAGAACTAGTTATGTAAAACAGGAGCTCTAGAATGACAAGGAAGATGCTGCTCCCAGGATCTCATGAGAGCAAACTGTCTTTCCAAATGGTTGGCCCCAGGCTCTCTGATTGGCAAAGAAGAAGGCAAAATAGTGAACTCATGAGGGCAGGAGACTTGACCAGAAGCTGTCCCTTGCTTGGATTCTTGTTCTCTCATTTACTAGCTACATACTATATGGCAAGTCAGGAGACATCTCTGAGCTTAAGCTTCCTTCCACCAGAGGTATAAGGGGGTAGTAGTGGTTTCAGCCTCACAAAATTACCATGAGATTCACATGAGGCAGTGTCTATGGATGTGCTTTGAAAGGTGCTATATCAGTTTGTTAGTGCCAAAAACAAAAAATTGTGCTGCCTAGAAAAACAGCCCTAAACTCAGTGGCTTAAAGAATTAATTTCTCCTCTCTGATGTGTGGGTTGTCTGAACCAGTGGGGCTTCTCTGAGCAGCTTTCCTAATTTCAGCAGGCTTCACTCACACGTCTTTTTTTAATTATCATTTAAATCCAAGTTAGTTAACATATAGTGTAATAATGATTTCAGGAATATAACTTAATGATTCATCACTTATATATAACACCTAGTACTCAACCCAACAAGTGCCCTCCTAAATGGTCATTGCCCATTTAGCCCATCCCCTTCAGCCACCTCCCCTCCAGAAACCCTCAGTTCAATGTATTTAAGAATCTCTTACGGTTTGTCTCCTTGTTTTCATCTTATTTTTGCTTCCCTTCCCTTATGTTCATCTGTTTTGTAGCTTAAATTCCACATGTGAGTGAAATCATATGGTATTTGTCTTTCTCTGACTTATTTTGCTTAGCATAATACACTCTAGTTGCATCCACGTTGTTGCAAATGGCAAGATCTCATTCTTTTAGATCTCCAAGTAGTATTCCATTGTGTATATGTATGTATGTGTGTGTGTGTGTGTGTGTGTGTGTGTGTATACATGTGCATGTGCCCCTGTGAATCAGCATTTTTGTATTCTTTGGATAAATATCTAGTAGTGCAATTGCTGGGTCATAAGGTATTTCTATTTTTAATTGGTTGAGGAACCTCTGGACTGTTTTCCAGAGTGGCTGCACCAGTTTGCATTCTCACCAACAGTGCAGAAGTGTTCCTTCCCCTTTCACTGCATCCTTGCCAACATCTGTTGTTTCCTGAGTTGTTAATTTTAGCCACTCTGACAGGTGTGAGGGGGTATTTCATTGTGGTTTTGATTTGTATTTCAATGATGATGAGTGATGATGAGCATCTTTTCATGTGTCTGTTAGCCATCTGGATATCTTCTTTGGAAAAGTGTCTATTCATGCCTTTTTCCCATTTCTTCACTGGATTATTTGTTTTTTGGGTGTTGAATTTGATAATTTCTTTATAGATTTTGGATACTAACCCCTTTCACATGTCTTGTGGTCAGACTGGAGTTGACTGGTCCAGGCAGGGCTCAGAGAGGCAGACCATCTCTGGTCCATCTGTTCCTCATCCTCCTCCTGAAATCAGCAGGCTAGCCCAGGCATGTTCTTCCCAGGACCATGGGATTGGCATAATAGGGCAAGCCAGTCACACAAGAGCTTCTCAAGCCTTGGATCACATGATGCCTTCTAACATTCCATCAGCCAAAACAAGTCACATTGGTGAACCTGAAGTAAGGGGTGAAGGGCATGATCTGCCTCTGTGGTGCGTGAAACTGGAATGTTCCAAGGCAAAGGGCACGGATGCAGGGAAGAGTAAAGAGTTAGGATTGTTAGTACACTCCTCTATAAGTATTTTTTTTAATGTAAGACATTATCGTCAACATGTTCTGGAGAACTAGGGAAGGAACAGGAGTCTTTTTGGTTTCTCCATGTTGGACTCTTCCAAATTCCAATGGATCATTCTTTTCTGCCATCAGATCCAACTCTCCAGTTGGTCAAGTCCAGGGAAACTATTCATTATCAGCCATCACAGAAGGCAGGACACTCTGCTGGTGAAGAAGACAGGCTTGGTGGTCAGACAGACCAGGATTTAAGTCACTGATCTGCCATTGCTACACGATATAGGGTAAGTTGTTTAACTGCCCTAAGTCTTAGTTTCTTTACTCTTTTTATTATTATTATTATTATTATTATTATTATTATTATTATTTCCTTGGTTATCTTATCCACGCTCATGGCTTTAAACATCATCCATATGCTGATGATACTAAAATGTAGATTTATAATGTGAACTTCTTCCCTAACTCCGTATTTGTACATCTCCTATTCCACATCTAAACTTGAGTATCTCACCAGCACCTAGAACTGAACATATGTAGAATAGAGCTGCTAATACCTCCCCTACACCTGTTTCTCCCATCCTCTTTTCTGAGCTAATTACCTGGCATCTTCATTCTTCCAACTGATTAGGTCTAAACCCTTATTATCATCATCTTTCTTTTATACCCCATATCCAATGTGCAGGGAAATCCTGTTGGCTCTACCTTTAAAACATATCCTTAACCTAAACTCTTTTTTTTTTTTAGAGAGACAGAGACAGAATGCAGGTGGGTTAGGGGCAGAGAGAGGGAGACACAGAATCTGAAGTAGGCTCCAGGCTCTGAGCTGTCAGCACAGAACCCAACGTGGGGCTTGAACCCACAAGCTGTGAGATCATGACCTGAGCCAAAGTCGGATGCTCAACCGACTGAGCCACCCAGGCACCCCTAAACTCTTTTTTACCAAGTCCAATTCTAGAACCCTTGTCCAAGCCACCATCATCTCATGCAGACAACTGTGTGAGTTTCCCAATTCTCTCTCTGCCCCACATACCTTTAGTGAAGCCATTAACCAGTGAGTCAGACTGCATCTTTTACTTGCTCAAACTATCGGATGGTTTCCCATCTCACTCACTGTAAATGCCAGATTCCTTATGGGGTACCTATAAGGCATCATGATCTCACCTCCCAGCATCCGCTCTCTGCTCATTCCCATGATAGCCAAGGGCCTCCTTGCTGTTCTCTGGGGCTTTGCACTTTAGGCTTCCTGTCTCTGCAATATTCTTTTCCCCAAGTACTTACATGGCTCACTCCTTTCCCCTTTCAGGTCTGTACTCAACATTCACCTTCTCTCTGAAGCCTTCCTGGCCATCCTGTCCTTCCCTACCCCGTTTTTTCCCTTAAACCTTATCACCAATTCACACACTGATTATTTTACTTATTTATTTTGCTTATTATCTGTTTCAACTACCAGAAGGTAAGGTCAATATGAGTGGTATTTTTGTCCATAATATACATTATTGTACTCTCTGGACCTAGGACATTTCCAGGCACATAACAGGTGTTCAATACAGATTTGTTGAGTAAATGAGAATAGCAATATTATACAGATGAAATGAAATAATATGTGTAACTTAGCATAATACCTAATGCACAGTTAGTATACAAGAAATGAACAGTTCAATATAAACAGCAAAGAGAATGCAAAGTCCTGGGATTCTGAGGTTTAGATCTGACTCTAAAAACTGTGATTTTACTAATATTCTCTGATGTGCCTTTTCACTGGGAGCCCAAATTAGCTCTCTCTTCCCAGTACCTGAGCAGCTGATGCCCAATATATTTTTATTCAATCCAAGGAAAAGCAGATGAGTCGAAAGTTGCAGGTGGCTGGCCAGGTTGTTCCCTCTGGTGCTGATCAGAGTCTAAAGAGAGCTGTGTTCTGAGGAGTAAGCACTGGGACTGCACGGGGCCTGACACAGAGTCTACTGCAGGATTTTAAATCCAGTGGGCCCTGCAGACACTGGGCTTTCACATAGGTAGACAGATGCCTGCCTACTCCACAAGCTCTCTTTCTCCCATCTCCAGGGGTCGTCAGAATAATCCTATTTCCCATGAGTGTAGAAATTCCTTTATATTTATAGTTATCCCAGGAACAATATTCCTGGGAAAATATTATATACATCTATAGCATTAATTTCCTCTTAAAGTCACAGAGTATGATTCATTCTCTCAACAAGAGATTGACAAATGGATATTTCTAGATGTGCTTGATGAGGCTCCAGCTTAATTCCCTGTCACTTCACTTAAGAAGAAAGGATGCTGAATCTGTGAATAGCATCTCTCCTCTCAATGATGCATAAAAGTACCAACAGAGATAACTCCAACACCACACTCCCAAATCTGAATTCTTACAAAGGCAACTCTGCTTGGGGGCATGTTTTCATTTCCTGTTACATAATTCAGCTTCTACCTCTAATTTGTCTGGTTATGGCATGTATTCATCAACACAAGATGCATTTATGGAGCATCGACTATGATGCTTTGTGTTGGGGCTCAGGTTGCAGAGCCCAGAGATGATCACAATAAAAGTTCAATACTAATCCTAGAATTAAACAACATGAAACAAACCAAGAAATTTATAAGGTGGCCGGTGATTACATGTCTGGTAATGCCACATGGGCATTACATGTCTGGTAATGTAATGTGGACATTACATTAGCCACAGACCATGCTGGCAAAAATCCGCAGGGAAGGCTTTATGGAAGAGATACTACTTGAGTAGAGTCTTAAGAAAGAAAAGAATTAATTACAATAGACTCAGAGTAAATGCATATACAGAAGTGAGCAATGCTTAAGAGTTTGAGGCCCAAATTTTCCATGCATTTTACACTAAAACTGTATCATCAGTAAAATGTCAAATATAAAGTCTAGATCCTACCATCACCCCCACATTTACCAAATGTAAATGTTATTGGTAGAAAAAAAAAGGTTGTGAAATATAGTTGGGCCAACATGATTTTTTATTTTTTTTTATTATTTTTTTTAAATTTGTTTTTTCAATGTTTATTTATTTTGGGGACAGAGAGAGACAGAGTTTGAACAGGGGAGGGGCAGAGAGAGAGGGAGACACAGAATCGGAAACAGGCTCCAGGCTCCGAGCCATCAGCCCAGAGCCTGACGCAGAGCTCGAACTCCCGGACCGCGAGATCGTGACCTGGCTGAAGTCGGACGCTTAACCGACTGCGCCACCCAGGCGCCCCCAACATGATTTTTTAAAAAGGTATGGGACAATTAAAACCTTTCTTCTAAGTTAAAGGCTCCTCCTGGGTTTTAGAGTGACTATTTTCTGAGATTTTTACTACTAGTCCTGATTCTGACACTGCCTTGCCATTACACCCTCCACAAGGGGAGCTGACTGCTTCTCTTCCTCTAACCACCATGATAACCCCAGATCTTTTCTTCTTCTTAATCCTGGAGGATCTTCTTGGCCTCCTGCTTTATCTGCTAAAGCCCAAAGCAGCTTTACATCACCTCTGCTTCCTGGCAGATCCCTGCAGCCAAACGACTCCTCACCACATGTTCCTCATTCTCCAGGCTGATAACCTTCACTCCTTTTTCTGCTTCTGCTTGTCCAGGGCAGAGGCAGGAAGAAGCCCAAGCCTCAGGTCCCTTCATGCTGCACCTTTCATGGTGGACTAGAATCTGCTTGATCATTTCCAAGGACTGAGGGTTTTACAAAACAAGGTCCTGATACACTGTCACATAAAAAATTGGGAAAACTACCAAATATACCAAACAAGCATTTTATCAGTCTATTGTTTTAGGATCAGTGAGTCTTCTACCTCCCATGTGTAACAGACATACATCATTTTTATTTTCTTGAGGACATATGAAAACTAAATTTTCCAGCCTTTCTCGCAATTAGGTCAGAGGCTATGCAACTCTGTTTTGGCCAATGAAAGGTAGATAGAAGCGATGTAAGGCCATTTCTAGCCCTGGCTCTTAAAAGCTACGTGCCAGTATTTTCCACTGCTTCTCTTTCCACTGAAACCATGGGTCTTAGCTGACATAACTGCATGATGGAAGAATCCCAGATCCCTGAGTCACCTCCTGGAGCAGAACCACCTAATCCATGTCACAATATGACATGAGCAATGAATACACCTTTCTCATGTTAAGCCACACATTATTTCAAAGTTTTACTTTAACAAAGTATAGCCCATACTGATGAATACACCCTGGGGAAAAGATGGCAAACTGAAGTCAGATTATTGTTTTCACAGATAATAACTGCTATTAAGGACCTAGTCTATGCCAGGCACTGAGCTCAGCATTTGATCAATGAAAGCACTAAAATATATATCATTCTTGCCATTTTACATCTGTTTTACAAATGGGGAGACTGAGACCCAGAGAGATTTACAAAAAGCTGCTCCAAGGTCAAGCAGTTGGCGATAAAGATTTTTCTGATGGCTGAGATTATGCTATTTCAATGGTAAAGATTCTCTCTTCCCATTTTTTGTAGGAAGAGACTATCTCAATTATATCCACTCTTCTTTATTAAAAGCCTACTGTTATTTCTACCAAATTCAGAATTTTCTGAATATTCCTTCATTACTTGCTCTACAAAGTCACTAAACACAATAGAGTTTCCAGCACTTTCTGTATTGTTAATCATATGAAAGCCCAGTGAGAACTATCACTTTCAGTCCTCATTCGGAACATGAGAACCTGCCCACTAATTTAGCTGTGATCTAATCAAAACTGAGGCATGACAGAAAAAGTCACTTAGGTCTATGCCATTGCAGTCATTAAAATGTTAATGATACCTGGACCAATTTTAGATAAAATAAATCTAGTCCACAAATGTGTATTGAGCCTCCTCTGTGTATAAGACATCAAACAGGCAAAATGGTTTCAGGGTTTATTTCTGGAACTCTCGGTCCTACTGAGCCCCATGAGACATGTCCTCAAGCAACAAGTCTGGCTTCCAAATACATACATTTTTCACATTGAAAGAGGAAAAAACATTTAGGCTTAATTTCTAATGAGACAAAATACATTAAGATCTTATTTTAGTAGTGTATAACATGTGTGTGCACCCCAGTGCTTTCATGTCTATAATTAAATTTTATAATCCTAGAGATCCTATGAAACAGCTAAAATGGCTATAATTATCCCCATTTGTCCATGGTAAAATTGAGGCTCAGTGACGTGGTGAAGCTCTCTCAGCAGAACTGAGAGTGGATCTAGATCTCCAGAATTCTCATACTAAGCAATCTATGCATTTCTTATAAAAGAGCACTTGGTATTGGATGTAATTTCACAACCTTCCATCCTACCCTAATCACACAGATCAGTACTAGCAAACCTTTTTCAAGAACCAGTGTATGTAGGAAGAGCTTTGGGTATTTTTCTATATTCCTTTTACACTTACTCTTCTTTTTCTTTCTTTATTTAAATTCAAGTTAGTTTACAGTGTAGCACTGGTTTCAGGAGTAGAACTCAGTGATTCATCACTTAACATATAACACCCTGTGCTCATCACAACAAGTGTCCTTAATCACCCATTTAGCCCATCCCCCCACCCACTTCCCCTCCAGCAACCCTCAGTTTGTTCTATTTAAGACTCTCTAATGGTTTACCTCCCTCTTTTTTTATCTTATCATCCCTTCCCTTCCCCTATATTCAACTGTTGTGTTTCTTAAATATCCTACCTTTTCTTTTCTCACTTAAAAATATACGTCTGCTGAATCACATGGATTTGATCCACTACACCTCTTCCTCTGACCTTTTTTCATCAGTGAACACATTATTCACATCAAAACTTTATCATCTTATATGCTCCCATAAGCTATGCATATAAAACCTACAATATAGTGTCTTCATTCAAAGTAGAATATTCTGACCCCATTTTTTTAGAAGTAAGCTTCAATTTTCTATAATTAATTGCTTTTGATATTTCCATAGTGAGCCCCTTGATGGCCATGAAAGAAAGGTCCAGGCAGGTTATGGGCAAGGTGAACAGAGAGCTTATTTGCCAAATAATTTATTTGGAAACTGTAATATATTGTGTTTCCCTCAGAATCTCAATGGAAAATGCAATATACCCCAAATGGCTCTAATGAAGAGATCTCTGTAAAGGGGTTACCTATAGAGTGATGGGTGGGGATACTGAGGCACCTAGGGACTAAAATCTGATAAAAGCTGTTACACTTCCAGGGTAGAAGGGACAAGGGGAAGAATTAGGGTAATCAGAACCCAAAAAAGGCTACAGTGATTGCAGGGTATAGCTACTGCCAGAAACACAGCACTAAGAGAGAGAGAAAAACACGGAGAGAGCAGGAAAGAAATAACCATAATCTCTCTCCTCTCCTCTGGTCTTTTACTGGTGTCTCCCACTGGCCAAACTCAAGCGCCAGTGGCAGAGGGGCCCAGGTGATGCAATCTGCAGTAGACAGCCTCCCAAGAGCAAAGCAAGGCAGGGAAGGACAGAAAATGGAATTGGGCTGGGATGGGGGTCACTGGGGTATGGTACAGAGAATAACCAGTGCATCTGTTTATTCACAGGCCTTCAGTTGTACATTCTGTCTATAAGGGTGGGAGATGCATTTTATAAGAATGAAGCCCCTTTTTCACAATTCCACCATTTGATGCACACATAAAATACTGGTGTAAAAATGGCTGTAGCCTGAATACACATTGATGTTTTTTAATGTGTTAGTAAATACAGTCATTGGCTGTTCCAGGAGTGAATTATGCATTATCAACTGACATAAAAGGGAGTGTAATGTCATCTTCAATTGCTGTTAGAAGAAATAGTATGAAATGATGAGCAATTAGGAAAAGAAATATTGTATCCCTATGGCAGCTCAGGTTTTACTGAAAATCCTGTTGGATTGGTTATGTCAGCCACCACATAAACGTTTGGGGCCCACGCCCAGGCAGAGGGAAGAGTTATGACCTGGGAGTATGTTTCCATGGTAAAGCTTTGGGGAATTTAATGCCCTGAAATAGCTTCAAGCACATCAATGGCACAAGGTCAATGAAGAAACCTGTTCTAAACATGAGGAGTGTTTACAAGCATTCTGTAAATGTGATTTAGAAAACTCTTATCTCACAGATGCCAATATTTAAGATAACAAATGACTCATGAGAAAAACAAGAGCAGTCCCCTCAAGAGAATCTTGTGCCAAGAAAATACAGATCTGGATCTAAGGGAATGGGAATGGGGGCTGTGGCTTAGTCCTGAACAAACAGCATCTGTCTTCAGAAGTGGATTTCAATTTTAGTTGACTATGTATGATGACTTTGTAATGCCAATCAATTAACTTTCTCCTTGAGAAAGGATCATAGTTCTAACGCCCATTTGTTCTGAACTGGGGAAGGCCTAGCTCGACCTCTGAAATGTTGTTGAAAGAGAGTTGGACTTCTTCAAAATATGAAATTAAATACAATCTTTTCACCCTAGTATTCAAGGCCTTGACCCACCTTCTCAGGTTTGCCTCACAGTGTTTCTTACAAACCAGCTGAATTTAATCCTCTGCCACTTCAATTTTATTGTTCCTTCTATCACTAATCTCTAGCAACTGATGATCATTAATCTGTTCATTCTTCAAGACCATCTTCTCTATGAAACATTTCCTTGTCCTCTGCAAACATATTAATCCCTTCGTCTTTGAACATTCAGAGCATCCTATTTGTTAACATAATGGTAATTTCTTCTACTTTGCCTTACAGTCACTTGCTTACTGTTCTCTAAGAAGTTAGAAGTTCCTTGAAGGGAGGGTTTACTCCTTTTGTAAAACCTACAGTACCTAATACAGTGACTTTCCTACACTTCAGGCCTGATCATGGTGTTGAATTAACTTGATTAGTATTGGTGAAGATGAAGAACTGAATCATAAAAATAATCTCAAGATCTTTCTACCTGAATCCATATATACACAATGGAATATTACTTAGCCATCAAAATGAAGTCTTGCCATTTGCAATGACATGGATGGAGCTAGACTGTATTATGCTAAGCGAAATAAGTCAATCAGAGAAAGAAAAATACCATATGATTTCACTAATATGTGGAATTTATGAAACAAAACAGATGAATATATGGGAAGGGGTGCAGGGATAGGAGAAAGAGAAACAAACCACAAGAGACTTTTTTTTTAATGCTTGTTTTTTGAGAAAGAGAGGGAGACACAGCATGAGTGGGGGACGGGGGGGGCGGAGAGAGAGAGAGAGAGAGAGAGAGAGAGAGAGAAAGGGAGGGAGGGAGGGAGGGAGGGAGGGAGACACACACAGAATCTGAAGCAGGCTCCAGGCTCTGAGCTGTCAGCACAGAGCCTGATGCGGGGCTCAAACTCACAGACTGTGAGATCATGACCTGAACTGAAGTCAGACGCTTAATGGACTGAGCCACCCAGGCGCCCCAGAGACTCTTAACGATAGAGAACAAACAGGGTTGATGGAGGGAGGTGGGTGGGGGATGCACTAAAATGAATAATGGGTATTAAGGAGGACACCTGTTGTGATGAGCACTAGGTGTTGTATGTAAGTGATAAACCACTGGATTCTACTCCTAAAACCAATACTGTGCTATACGTTAGCAAAATTATATTTAAATTAAAAAAAAGAAAAGATGCCTCTAGGCAAAGGGGACTCAACACTCTAGACTGCTTTATCAGTATAAGAGATGGTTTAATGCCAAGAAGCATCTTCTAAGCCCGCTTAATGCTTCCCCAAAGGTGATTTCATTCATACCAACAGTGCACAATTCTTACATGCTGATAACTTCTATATATAAATTCCTAGATCCCACTTCTCTCCACAGAGCCAGTCTTTTGTCACAACTTGCCTCCTGACTACATCCCCTTGGATTTCCCAAAGGCATCTGGAATTCAGCATAGGATACATTTGAAATCCATGACCTCCATTCCCCTTTCCCTTGCTCCCATGCTCACAACTCTTCTGCACTCCAAATTCCCCACCTCAGTTAACAGCATCTTCATCGATCAGGCTTCATCCTCTACTGTCCTAAAAACACCCACAAGGCTGCAGAGAAGAATGCCATGGTGCCTTCATGGAGACCTGCCTCAGTCCCTGCCCCACTCTAAATACAGGCCAAATCCTGTCACTTCCCAGCCTTAACTCCAGCACTTACAAAGCATAATCAAATCCTCTAGCAGGACACCCAAGGCCCTTCATCACCCAGCCCCTTCCTAGCCACATCTCCCATGAGTCCTATTCTTTCAGAACCCCACATTTGCCTCTTCTCACCCTTCTCCCTAAAATAAATTCCTACTCATTTGTAGGGACCCCTTTAAATATCACCTCATGTGCAAAGCCTTTTTCTGAACCCCTTTCTCCATACCTCTCCAAGGAAGTCATCCACTCTCTTCTCTACTTTCATGGTTGCATTCTTTTGCTCTCAAAATAGCTGGGGCAAGTGTCTCACATGCACCATGTGAGGCATTGAGGAGAGAGGCATGAACAGAGAGACTTGCCCTTCAGATCTGACACCTTCCTAAGGTGTCACATATGTCACACTCCACGTATTATGTAATAACATTTAACAGGTATTTATCTCCCTTAATCTCCTTCTCCAATGCTGATTATGATTCAGTAAGCCAAGTCTGTGTCTTGATTATTCCAGGATCTTTAGCAACTATTTACAGCTATTTCTTTGTGCCCTTGTCCAATGGTACATAATACTTAGGTGTTCAGTGGATATGTAATAAATACTGTTCATCAAAGTAAATGATTGGCTCACTGTGTAATTTCCTAACCTATTAGACATAAATATTATCTGTTCTTTTACAAAGATTACCTGTGCCTTGCATTTACTAGTGAGGCAACTCTACTCAGTTGTCTTTTTGGTACCAAGTACAGAAAACTGATTGGAGCAGAAGCCATTTAAACGCCCTATGTCTAGGATAAGTTCACACTTTTTTGCATGACTTTTCATGGGAAAGGCAAAGTCTCTGTGTCCTGAACCTGTGGTATCTTGGCAAGAGGATGAAGCAACAGGAAAAAATGGGACTGAAATTGATATGAAGCTAGAGATTTAGGTCACAGAAAATGAGAAAAAAACATGCAGGAGCCCCAATCTCTATACAGTGGATGATGTGGTGGGTTAGGAACTGAACTTAAAATCAAAAAGACCCATATTCAAGTCTTAATTTTCTATTTTCTAATTGGATTGCCTTAGGCAAGTCACCTAATTTTCTTGGGCCTCTGTTTTTCTTTATCTGTAAAACCGGGATAATGATAGTTACTTTATAGTATTGTTGAAGGGGTTCCAATTAGATTTTGAAGATGAGCTACAATTTTAAATCATTAATAAAATGTAAACTTTCATATAAGTGCATGGAGGATCTCCTTGGGACTGAAGGAGGGATAGATCTCACCACCAGGTGCCTTGCCCATGGAGTAAGTGAGAAAGAAATGTAAGAATCACATTCAGAAGACAAAACAAGATTTATAATTGAAACTCAGAAATAGTTTATGAGTATTTCATAAGAGGTATTTCTAAGAGGCAGGATTAAAGAATGGGTAAATTATGAAAAAGAAAGGACCAAGAAGCTACAAAAATTACAAGCAAGTCACATGCAGGGAGCCAGGTATTAAATCCATGAACAATGAGAACAGAATGTGCCAGGCTTATATTCAGCCAAGGTCACTGCTAGCCCAGGAGAGAACCCTTAAAGAAGCTAAGCTGGGCTCCAGGGAGAAGGACATGCAGACAGAAGGAACATGAACAAAGCTGACATAGCAGAAAAAAGTTCAACATGGACCAAGGGAAAATGGAAAATCACCTTCCCCAGGGGTGAGCCTAAATCAGATGTTTCTATGGCCTCGTACTCAGAAGTAAAGTCCAGGGAGACATAGATAGCTGTACTCTGGTTCTTCAGTCCTCCTTGAGCACAAAGTAAAAGAGGAACTGAAAACATATATCCCCAAATATATTAGGGGGATTTCATCCCCAAATCCTGTTGTAGAGGTCTTAGAAGGACATTACTTCTGCCACCAAGGGAAATGAGGCAAGTCACAAAATTCCAGTTTACCGCAGGGCTCCAGGATGCAAATGGCCCCCTGGAATGAACTTTGGACAAGCACTAGGTGTCCCTGCTGATAGCAAAGCCATCTGCAGAGGCCTGTGGTTTGCTGATCTGTCATCTCAGGTACCCAAGCTCCTGGCAGTGGGACGTACACTGCGCTCAGTGTAGTCTTTCCAAAGTCTTCCTAAAGAGAAGAGGTAAACATCCTACCTTCTAGCTAGGATATATCTAGGCATTAAAAGAGAGGCCTTCTGGAAAAGTTTGGGTTGGAAGCCGCTTCTCTGCATTTTCTAACAGGGAAAGAGGAACAGGCTATCATTCTTTCTCCTCTGGCTCCAAGTGATCAACTTTTCTCACCTTTCCTTAGCCTCCACCCCAGGGAAAGCACCCGGGTAGCCACGATGCACAAAGCCCCAACTCTGGGGACAAATCCTCATCCACACCCATTAAACCATGGGACTGAATGGATTTCCCATTGATCTTACTTCAGCTCAGGCATAAAATCCAGGGCTCTGTGCAATGCAGCTACTTCTTAAAATATCCTTATAAATCTTGGCCATCGTATTAATTAATTACAGCTCAGCCAGGACTCTGGCTGTTAGTTCTGGGTGGCAACTTCATTCATTCCCACATTAAATGCTTTATTTCCATAGAGCTATTTCAGTCTTGCCCCATTACTTAGCTTATCCACAAATAAACCTCCCCAGCCGTGTCATCAAGGAATTTTTTTCAAAAAGAGACCTGCCCCACATTTTTAAAAAAAGAGATAAAATACTCAAGTTATTCTGAACATTTTAGTTAATCAGTCCACTAAATAGTAACAGCTAAACATTTATTGAGTCTTACTATGTCCCACGCACTGTACAAAGGGCTTTGTACAGAACAATTTGACCCACAGAACAATTCTTTAAGACAAGTATTATCACTGTCCTTGTTTTATGAACTGAGGATTAGAAAGATTAAGTAACTGGCCCAAAGATATGTGGGTAGGGTCACCACTGGAATTCAGGTTTGCCTGATTCCAAATCTCAAACTCTTATCAACAGAACTATAGTAATTCCAAAATGGTAACTTTATGCACTAGTAGGCCATAGTATGGAGATATGCAATAAAAAAAAAATAAGTATAGCATTTTGCAGCTTAAGAGACCTTTAAAATGTTTTAATCCAATCTCCACACTGAGCAGATGGGCACTGGATCCCCTAGGGGTGAGGCACTGTGCTCAGGGTCACAAAGCTAGTAGAGGTAGAGCCAAGACTGAAACTCAGGCCTCCTCATTTTTAGCTACATGCTCTCCCTGTGATAGTCTACTGCTGTCCAAATGCTCTATTACATTGGAATTTGTTTTCCCCTGGGTACAGATGAGAGTAGAAGGATGTGTGGAGTGGTGTTAAGTGAATTGAATGTTCCTTCTGCAAATGAAAATGAGAGGCTAATTAGATTCCATAATCACTCTCTCTGATTAAAGTTGCCCTCCCTCCTCCACCAACTTCTACACCTCTAACGTCCCTCAGTTGTGACTTAAGGTATCCCTTGCTTATTCTAAATTTGTCTCCTCATGTATCTGACCTGATCACAAAGCCTGATCTATTTCATCCTCTAATATCAGATAATGACCCCAGCTGGATGGGACTTGGGAACTTGAAATCATGCTTGTTATTACTGTTGAAAGTCATCAGGTTCTTACTCTATGGTGGTAAAGTTGTGACTCAGGGGGTTTAAACTTAAAATCTGAGATTGAAGAATCAGAGGCTTGGCAGGAAACTGAAACAAGATTAGTCGGTAGGTATTAGGATACCGATATCTCAAAACAGTGGACCACAGGGGCTGCACGCCTCCCTAAAATGAGCAGCTGCCAGTCTCCAGCTAGTGACTGCTGGGGATTCTGTCTCCCTGATGATAAAATAAGTTCCATGAGGGTAGAGATTTGGTCTCATACCCTGCTTCATTTATAATGCTTGAAAGGGGTCTGGTACAGAGTAGGCACTCAATGAGTATCTCCTAAATGGATGAGACTTCCATTTTGGGAGTTCTACAGTGTATTCTGTATTCGGTGTACAGGTAGGCACAGTCCTTGATCTATTAAAGGAGTGCAGTATATCTGATTGCTCTGGAATAATGAAAACAATATAATGATGTAGATTTCAACCACAGGGCACTTACAGTCATAACTAATGGCCACTACCAGGATGGAGAGAGTGACAAAGAGTGGTGAACCCTGCAAGCCTGGAAAGTACCATGTGATGGTAGGAAGAAGTCCTGGTAGGAAGGTCTAACCTCAAGCACTGAAAAATTATGGGACCTTAAACAGATCTGGCCCCTCTCTGACTCTGCTTTCCTCTCTTTAAAAGGCTTTAATAGGATTGGTCAACTATTTTGTGAAAGAAACATGCCTAGGAGTCTCAAGAGTCATTAATAATTGATAAAGAGAAAACTGATGGCACAGAAATACATAAGAAACTACTATGAACAATTATACACCAACTAATTGGACAACCTAGAAGAAATGGACAAATTCCTAGAAATATACAACCTACCAAGGCTGAATCATGCTGAAAAAGAAAATCTGAACAGACCAATTACTAGTAAAGAGATTGAATCAGTAATCAAAAACCTTTCAACAAAGAAAAGTCCAGGACCAGATACCTTTACTGGTGAATTCTACCAAATACGCAGAATTAATGCCAATCCTCAAACTCTTCCAAAAAATTCAAGAGGAGAGAATACTTCCAAATTCATTTTTAAGAGGCCAATATTAGCCTCATACTAAAGCCAGTTAAGGATGCCATAAGAAAATTATAGACCAATATCACTAATGAACATAGATGCAAAAATAGTCAATGGAATACTAGCAAACTGAATTTAACTGCACATTAAAAGAATCACATACCATAACCAAGTGGAATTTGTTCTTGGGAAGCAAGGATGGATCAACATACATAGAAAACAATAAATGTGATACCCTGAATTAACAGAATGAAGGATAAAAATCATATGATTATCTCAGTAGATGAAGAAAAAGCATTTAACAAAACTCAACATCTTTTCATGGTAAAAACTCACAAAAAATTAGGTATATAAGGAATGTACCTCAATAAAATAAAAGCCACACATGACAAGATTATAATAGCTAACATTATAATCAATGGTGAAAAGCCAAAAGCTTTTCCTCTAAAATCAGGAACAAGAAAAGTGTGCCCATTCTTGCCACTTCTACTCAATACAGTGCTAGAAATTCTAGCCACGGCAACTAGGCAAGAGAAAGAAATGAAAGCCACTGAAATCAGAAAGGAAGAAGTAAAATTGTCTGTTTGTAGGTGACAGGATCTTAGAGAAAAGCCTAAAGACTCTACTTAAAAAAAAACTGTTAAAACTAATAAATCAATTCAGTAAAATTACAAGATGTAGCATCAAGTTACAGAAATCGGTTGCATTTCTATACAGTAACAACAAACTATCTGGAAAGAAAACTAAGACAACAATCCAATTTATGATAGCATCAAAAAGAATAAAATGCTTGAGAATAATTCAACCAAGGAGATGAAAGATAGGTGCACTGGACACGGTGATACATTTATGAAAGAAACTGAAGAAAACACAAATAAATGTAAAAATATCTCATGCTCATGGACTGGAAGAATTAATATTGTTAAAATGTCCACACTACCCAAAATTATCTACAGATTTAATGCAACTCCTATCAAAATTCCAGTGCCGTTTTTCACAGAAATAGGAAAAAAAATTCCTAAAATTTGTAGAACTGAAAAAATCCAGATACTAAAACATTTTAAGAACAACAAAAGCTTGAGGAATCACATGTCCTGATTTCAAACTATATCACAAAGCCATAGTAATCAAAATAATATGGTACTGGCATGAAAACAGATGCACAGACCCATGGAACAGGACAGTCCAGAAACCCACTCATATATAATCAACTAATCTGTGACCAGGGTGCCAAGAATACGGAATGGGGAAAGGATAGTGTTACCAATAAATGGGGTTGGGGAAATTGGGTATCCACATACCAAAGAATAACAACAGACCCTTACCTTACACCATACACAAGTATTAACTTAAAATAAATTAAAGACTTAACTGTTAGGCCAGAAACCATAAAACTCCTGGACGGAAACAGGAAAAAGCTCCTTGACAATGATTTTTTGTGTGTAGGGAAATGAAGCCAAAATCAAAGGCAACAAATGCAAAAATAAACAGATGGGACTACACTGAACGAAAAAGCTCCTATACAGCAAAGGAAACAATCAACAAAATGAAAAGGTAACATATGAATGGGAGAATTTCTTTGTAAATTATGTATCTGATAAGGGGTTAATAGCCAAAAAATAAAAATAACTGATACAACTCAATAGCTAACAACAACAATATAATCAACAATAACCAAATAACCCTATTTTAAAATGGGCAAAGGACTCGAATTGACATTTTTCCAAAGACGACATATAAATGATCAATTGGTATATGAAGAAGTGCTAAATATCACGAATCATCAGGGAAATGAAAATCAAAATCACCATGAGCTATCATCTCACACCTGTTAGGAAGGCTATTATCAAAAGGTTAAGAGATAACTAGTGTTGGTAAGGGTGTGGAGATAAGAGTACCTTGCACACTGTTGGTGGGAATGTAAACTGGCATAGCCATTTGGAAAATAATATGGGTGTTCCTCAAAAAAAAAATAGCACTTGCATATGTCCCAGAAATCCCATTTCTGGATATATATATATATATATATATATATATATATATATATATATACATACATACACACACACACACACACATACATACATACACACACAAAAGAAACGAAATCAGTATCTGGAAGAGATATCTGCACCCCTATGTTCATTATAGTATTATTCCCAATAGCAAAAATATGGAAACAACCTAAGTATCTGTTGATAAATGAATAGATTATAAAATGTGGTATGTGTATGTATGTATGTATGTGTATGTGTGTGTGTGTGTGTGTGTGTGTGTGTGTATGCAAGAGAATTTTTAAAAAGAAAGTCCTGCCATTTGTGACAACATGGGTGGACCCTGAGGACATTATGCTAAGTTTAATAAGCCACACACAAAGATAAGAACTGTATGACCTCAGTTATATGTGGAATATGAATAAGTCAAACTCACAGAGGCAGAGTGGAATGGCAGTCACCAGTGATTGAGGGCTGGGGGAAATGGAGAGATGTTGGTTAACGGGTATAAACTTTTAGTCATAAAATGAATAAGCTCTGGGGACCTAATGTACAGCATAGTGACTATAGTTAACACTGTATGTATACTTGAAATCCACGAAGAGAATATATCTTATGTACTCTTCACCAAAAAAAAACCAAAACAAAATAAAAAACTATGTGAGGTGATGGATGTGTTGATTATTTTGACTGTGGGAATCATGTCACAATGGACATGCACAGTAGTTCTCCCCTTATCCATAGCTTCACTTTCTGCAGTTTCAGTTACTGGTGGTCCAGAAGCAGCTGATCCTCTTTCTGACATCATCAGGTCAAGAGCAGCCTAACATTGCATCATGAAGTCTGTCATTCACCTCATGTCATCATCTCACATCATCATGAGAAGAAGGGTAAGTACAGTACAATATTAAAGAGAGAGACCATGTTCATATAACTTGTATTACAGTATATTGTTATATTTGTTCTATTTTATTATTAGTTATTGTTGTTCATCTCTTACTGTGCCTCATTTATAAATTAAACTGCATCATACATATGTATGTATAGGAAAAAGACATAGTATACATAGGGTCCGGTACCATCCTTGGTTTCTGACATTCCCTGAGGGTCTCGGAATTTATCCCCTGCGGATAACGGAAGATTACCATATATAAAATCATGTTATACACCTTAAAAATATGCAAATTTTACCTGTCATTTCTACCTCAATAAAGGAGGTAAAAAAATAAACAAATAATAAAGAGCCAAATCCACCACCCACTTCACGTAGCTGATGTTTGAGACACCATGAGCTCAGCAGCCGTAAACAGAGTGACTGACGTGTATGCATATAAACGTAGCCCAGCTAATGCTCATCATTCATAGATTTAATTCCTGATCTCTCCATTTCATGCATTTACATTACTTATTCCATCCTGCTAAGACGGGCACTATTCACAATTGATTCTGCCTCTCAGGACGAAGACCTAGTTCTGTCCTCTTTTTCTACTCTACATGTGGTGTGTGTGTGTGTACATATGTATGTGTGTGTGTGTGTATGCACGCACGCACCCACATGCACAGGCGTGAATGTAAGTCACTTTGTAAAATGTCAAGTATGATCTAGCCACTCATTAATAACACCTAACTCTGCATTTCTGGGTAAGTAACTAAATTGCTACTTTTCTTGTGTCATCTCTTTCTGCCTGTGTTGTCACTTTGGTACTTCAAAAGATCAAAATGTGGAAACTCTTTTAGTTCTTAAAAATGTTATCTTCAAAGGAAAAATTATACAACTGACCTGAATCGACATGAATGACTCCATATTGTTATTCCTCCCTACCCAGGTTCCGAATTTTAAAATGCTATTTGGTGGGTTTTTTTTTTTCTAATATCACACATAATAATTCGTTATAATTAGGAATAAATTGCTTCTAGTGATGAGAAAAGCACCTAATTGTGTTAAAAAGAAATATGCCTTTTATGTCAAGGCAGCTTATTTATTTATATTAAGTACAGAGACCCAAGTAAGGAACCTGGAAATTTCCTTAGGTGAAGGCTGAGACTCATTTGCATTGGGGCTTCTGGGTTTCAAGGAGGGAAGACAGAGCATAGGCCAAGGAAATGAAGGTCTCAGGTTCTGGGACTCATGCTACTTCATGCATATATAGTGAGATCTGATGTCTAGAATTTTCTCTTAAAAAGTAGATTGAAACCAGAGGTCCTATCAAAGGAGGTGACTTATGACACAGAATACTCTAGAAGTATTTGAATGAGCCCAGAACACTTTCTGCTTGGAAAGCAGGAATATAATAGCCACAAGTGTGACACCCACCAGATGAATTGAAGCACAAGAGAGGGACGTTGTTTTCATCATGCATACTTTAGGAGCAAAACATTCTGGGATTCAAGCCTGAGGTGATAGGGCCTTAGAATGAGGATACATGAGAAGAGATAGGGCTGAGAGACAGACAACCCAGACATCCATAGGTGATGTTGTGAGGGAAATATCAATATTTCCTGCTGTGGCTCTGTGCTCCATAAATCCCTAGCTAATAAGGTACCTATGACAGAGGTGCTCTTTAATAACTTCAAGGGTGTAATAATTGATGGCATAGCCAGCTGGTTGCTGTGATCAGATATAAATTAAATCATCTTTATTGTTTTATGTTTCCTCTAACTCCCTACCCACCCCCACCCAATCAAACCACCTTTTCAGCCTCTTTTAACCAATCCTAAGAAAAGAATTTGTCTGCATTGCTTACCAAATGATGAGAGCTAGAAGGAAAGAGAGGGAAGACAAAGAGAAACAAGTAAATGATTCTCTGTTCTTTGGGCTAGAGATTAGGTATTTTTTTTCAAATGCA
The DNA here is from genome assembly GCF_022837055.1 of Prionailurus viverrinus. NCBI lineage: Eukaryota > Metazoa > Chordata > Mammalia > Carnivora > Felidae > Prionailurus > Prionailurus viverrinus. The sequence goes on from NC_062577.1 coordinate 16,879,963, forward strand.
TAATAATTCCTTCGCTCTTGTACTTTCTTGGCCCGCCTGTACCAGGTCTAGCAGTAAGTAAGCATCCTTTCATTCAGAAAGCATGCCTTGAAGGCCTGTGGTGGGCCAGGCTCTGCACCAGACACTTGGGCACAAGATGATGAAGACACGGTCATTCCCTCAAGGAGTTCATTGTCAGAGTGGTAGAGAAGGGGCAAGGGACACATACTGTCATGACAAGATGTAACAGGTGCCACATGGAGACATAACTGACAGGACAAAGGACGATGAAGTAAGTGCAGCCCAAGTGGGGGAAAATCAGGGTAGGTTTTTAGAAGCAAACAGAAGAGAGGCAGGAAGGCACAGTCACAGTGTCAGGGAAGATCTGAGTCAAACAAGGCTTATTCTGCAATACCTCCCCTCCCTCTCACTTTTTTGTCCTAAAAGTAAGGGTCCAGGCTGCAATTTAGTGCCTTAAAGCAGAGACAAATCTGAGTGGTTTGCCCCAGCTGCCTCTCAGTCCGTCTCCAGGAACCACTCTTCTCTCACTTGATCACTCAGCAAATAACTCCCGGGTGCTGCTAGGTGCCAGGCAGTGTGCCCAGAGCTGAGGACAAAGAGATGTTCGAGATACACTCCCTGCCTTTGAGGCTGCAGCCTAATTAGGACAAAAGCCTTGGGAACAGGCTACAACCCACCATGGAAGGGGAATGTGATGAAGGCCCAGGTGCTGACAGCAAACTGCCTAGCTCTCAATCCTGACTCTGCCACTTACTAGCTAGATGACCTTTAGCAAGTTATTGATCTCTCTGTGCCTCAATTCCTCCTCTGTATCCTAGCAATAGTACCAACCTCGCGGGGTTATTGGGAGGATTAGATGGGTCGATAAATGTTAAAGTCTTAGCACAAAGCCTGGCATTCACAAGGATGGGCTGTACACAGCACTGTATGAGTAACAGGAACAGTCTTATTAGCTGAATTAGACACAATGTGCTTTGCAAGCACAGAGGGAGGAGATCTATGCCTGGGTGATAGGAAGGTTTCTCGGAGGAGGTGGTGTTTAGACTCACTAACAAAGAAGACTTTGCATCCTTTGCCTATAGGCACCTTCTCAGGAGTAGCCAGATGTCACTATTGGGATAGAAAAAAACAGAGAAAGAGACCCAACAGAGAGGAGGCATCAGGCCAAGGGTGACACAGAGGTGGCTTATTTGAGCAGATCTGTTCCTGAGGAGTCAGTATGTGACAGAATCCTATCTTAAGGCACCAGGAAAGGTTCCTACGTAAAGAAGCTCTTTAGATTCTTGCTTAGGTGTCTTACTATCTAAAATTCTATCTTTATTTATACATACACATTTTAACCACTTATCTCTATTTGTCTATAGGGACTTCTGCCTCCCTGATTGGCTTATATATGGGGCAAGTTACCAAACCTTTCAAACACCTCAGTTTTGTCATCTGAGACGTGGAAATAATAAGTGACTTTTTAAGGTGGTTGAGACCATTTAAAGAATCTATTCTCATAAAATACTTCTAAGAGTGACAACATAATAAATATTCAATAACTGATGGTTGCTGTGTTAACTTACAATGACTCTGAAGTTGATGGTATGAACATGGAGACATGAGGTCATAAATGGGTCATAAAATGCCTCTCACTCATTTTAGCTCTTCCAAGGTTTTGCATCTCTATTATCTGTAACTCCTCCATTCAGTTTAATACCACTCTCCGTGCTCTGGCAGTGCTTCTTTTCAAAGAAATATGGATCAGACTTTTGTTGATTGAATAAAAAATCTAGATGGGTGAACATTTGGAGAGAAGGGAGAGACAGACATGCTTGTTCATTCTGAGTCCTTAAAATGTCTGGCTCTGGCTCCCTGCTCATAGACTGCAGCCCAGCAGACAAGGGCGAACAGCAAAGTGATCTGGCGGTGATCAGGTGGGACTATCAATCATGATGAGGGTTGAAATTGAATCAAATGGGGGCACCTGTGCACAGTATTTCACACTGCAAGCAACACAGAAAACATAATCTTGTGAAATAAACCAAGTTGCTGGCCATTGCGCAACAATCCCTTCCACCCCTCCCTTATGGCTTGAACCGCTTCCCAACTCTCAAGAGGAAGAGTAATTCAGAGACTCTCACAAACATTTCACTATATATCTTACTATCTACAGAAAGATTCCTAGCCAAAACAAGAAAAAAAAAAGGCAGTGAAATCCTGGAGAAAGGTGATTTATGGAAAGCAGGTAGAGCCGAGCTGGAGGTAAGTGGGCAGCAGGGGCCAAGGTTGATTCTCTGAATGGTAGGTGGCTGCCTACCATTTGGTAATAATTTTCAGGGTTCCAGGATGCTGAGAAGCTTCCCCATCACCCCCATGCCCTCCTCATTCTAACTCAACACATGAAATGGCAAAATGAAAGAGTAAATTTTTTATTCCCTGTCAAAAAGCAGAACCCTACCCCACAAGAGGTAATCACCAGGCTTATGTTAATGTGAGCAAATTTATCAGGTCCTGGTTGACAGTCAGTGCTGATGGTTCATGGGGATGGAGAGAGAGGCAGATACACTATATCTCACTGGGTTCTCAGAAGTCAGGAATGTTGGGAGAGGCATGGTAGGGATAAGAAAGGAAGCAGATACAGAAGAGAGCAACAAGGCTACTAAGAACACTTACCTATTTCATAGCATAATGTACAGCTGGCCACGGCCCAGGCCCTGGGGAAGACAGAGGACTGGGGGAGAAGAGCAAAGAGAGATGCAGACTTCCAACTTGGAATCTGTCCAGAGGTTTCCTGCCTCCCCGCCCCCCCATCAAACATACGCAAATGGCAATGGTAATAAACTCAGATAATGATAGAGTCAGCATTTAAACTAACCATACAATGCATAAATTACAGGGGAGACTGTTAACAGATGCAAAGGCTGGATGCTTTATTGCTGGGGAGAGGATGGATATTCCGCTAACTCGGTAACTCAGGCCAGGCAGGGAATGCCATTCCTGAGAATCCTACAAGGCTTCCTACAAGGAGAGAAGTCTGAGGCCAGGCTATGCTGCTGTTGGGTATTGACACTGCCCTAGTAGGTAGGCTCAATGGTTATTTTTTCCAGCCAGCCAAAGCATCCTAGATTCCTCCTTTGCAACATACCCGCCTGCTCACACCTTTCTAGCTTTACAGGCTGCTTTGCTATTCCTAGAACCTGTTAGGCAAACTCTTGCCTCTGCACTGTTTCTGCTGTCAGCATCCTTCCTTCACTTTCAGGTCTAAGCTCAAATATCCCTTTCTCAATGAGAATTACCCATACTACCCTATTCCTTTTTTTTAAACTTGTTTCATTTTTTATTTTTTTTTTAATTTACATCCAAATTAGTTAGCATATGGTGCAACAAAGATTTCAGGAGTAGATTCCTTAGTGCCCTTACCCATTTAGTCCATCCCCCCTCCCACAACCCCTCCAGTAACCCTCAGTTTATTCTCCATATTTATGAGTCTCTTCTGTTTTGCCCCCTCCCTGTTTTTATATTATTTTTGTTTCTCTTCCCTTATGTTCATCTGTTTTGTCTCTTAAAGTCCTCACAGGAGTGAAGTCATATGATTTTGTCCTTCTGTGACTAATTTCACTTCGTATAATACCCTCTAGTTCTATCCACGTAGTTGCAAACGGCAAGATTTCATTCTTTTTGATTGCCAAGTAATACTCCATTGTGTATATATACCACATCTTCTTTATCCATTCATCCATCGATGGACATTTGGGCTCTTTCCATACTTTGGCTATTGTTGATAGTGCTGCTATAAACATGGGGGTGCATGTGTCCCTTCAAAACAGCACACCTGTATCCCTTGGATAAATACCTAGTAGTGCAATTGCTGGGTTGTAGGGTAGTTGTTTTTAGTTTTTTGAGGAACCTCCATACTGTTTTCCAGAGTGGCTGCACCAGCTTGCACTGCCACCAACAATGCAAAAGAGATCCTCTTTCTCCGCATCCTCACCAACATCTGTTGTTGCCTGAGTTGTTAATGTTAGCCATTCTGACAGGTGTCAGGTGGTATCTCATTGTGCTTTTGATTTGTATTTCCCAGATGATGAGTGATGTGGAGCATTTTTTCATGTGTCGGTTGGCCATCTGGATGTCTTCTTTGGAGAAGTGTCTATTCATGTTTTTCGCCCATTTCTTCACTGGATTATTTGTTTTTTGGGTGTTGAGTTTGATCAGTTCGTTATAGATTTTGGATACTAACCCTTTATCTGATATGTCATTTGTAAATAGCTTCTCCCATTCTGTTGGTTGCCTTTTAGTTTTGCTGATTGTTTCCTTCGCTTTGCAGAAGCTTTTTATCTTGATGAAGTCCCAGTAGTTCATTTTTGCTTTTGCTTCTTTGCTTCTGGAGACATTTCAAGTAAGAAGTTGCTGCGGCCAAAAAAAAGATTTTTGCCTGCTTTCTCCTCCAGAATTTTGATGGCTTCCTGTCTAACATTAGGTCTTTCATCCATTTTGAGTTTCTTTTTGTGTATGGTGTAAGAAAGTGATCCAGGTTCATTCTTCTGCGTGTCCAGTTTTCCCAGCACCACTTGCTGAAGAGACTGTCTTTATTCCATTGGATATTCTTTCCTGCTTTGTCAAAGATTAGTTGGCCATACGTTTGTGGGTTCTTTTCTGGGTTCTCTATCATACTACCCTACTTCTAATTACAACCCTCCATTCCCCCTTACCCTTGTCCAAAGAATTTAGCATTTTAAAACATAGTATATAATTTACTTTTTGCTATATACTTTAGTTATTGGGCATATCGTTTATTATCTTTCTCCCTCCACTAAGATATAAGCTCTTTGAAAGTAGGGAATTTTGTCTTTTATCTTGCATGTGTATGCGCACACACACACACTGCCCCAAGTGTCTAAAACAGAGCCTGGTACATAATAGGTATTTATTAATTAAATATCTGCTAAACGCATTTTTTTAAAAAATGTCTCCTTTCAGACTGCAGAAGGAGTTCTTCTCAATAAAGGTAACCGAAATTTGCAAGATACTTGCAACATTCCTGTCTCAGGCACTCTCTTCTTTCCCAAACTTGTGGTTACTGACTCAGAATGGAATACTTTTACCAATTAGTGCAACACATATGGTTCAAACGCATAACATCTCCCCAAAATAAAAGGGAACAGAAGCCTAGGGAGCTGGGGCAAGTATGCATCAGTTTGATTTCCACTGTGCTCACATACAGACCAACTCGAAAAGTCATTATATATACTATGACTTTTAGAACTAGAAATGGACTTGCATCCTGTCTAATCATCTTATTTGACAAATAAGGCTTGGGGAAATGAAATGGTTGGTCCCAGCTCACATATCTAATTAGTAGGAGCAGTGAGACCAATTCCCATGTCTGTTGATTCTCTATCCAGTATGTGCCTCTTCTTCCCCATGTTGTCTCTTGTGCTACATAGGTTTTGTATCTATGTATTCCATGAAGCATGTAGAATTCACTGAGTAGTTCCTTTATTAAGTTTATTTATTTATTTTGAGAGAGAGAGAGAGAGAGAGAGAGAGAGAGAGAGAAAACAAGCGGGGGGTGGAGGCAGAGAGAAAGGGAGAGAGACAGAATCCCAAGCAGGCTCCACACCCTGCAGACGCTTTATCAACCAAGCCACACAGGTGCCCCTCTGAGTAGTTCCTTTTTAAGGGCTCTGTCAGGGATCCATTTTTATCAAGATCATGAATATCCCTGTTTCATCATCTCCTCAATGGACAGCAGCCAATTCACCTTATTTTAGGCAGTCTGTGCTTTACTAAACATTTGATTCCTTTCATTTGTATTTATATAATTAGTCGATGCTCATCCTTTGCCTTCAAAGTAAGCCTTTTCAGAGGGTTTGATGATCCATGGTCATTTCTCAGTAACCTGTATGTCTACTGGTCTAGACAGATTGTTCAGCCTGTGGGCATTACAGTGTTAATGCCCAAAGCAAATTCTAAAACTAGTAATTCTAAAACTAAAGCTAGTAGACACTTTGGTATTAAATAAATATACATATATCCACATCAACAAATGAAAATAACTTTCCTTCAGTGACTTTTAAAAACTGCATTACAAATTTCCAAAAGAGTTGTGAAGTATGCATTATTTCTCAATCTAAATTGACCATAAAGCCTTTTATTGTGCAGTATCTCATAGATCCTATGAGAACACGCTTAGGAAACGCTCCTCTACAAGGCCAAAATCTAAGGGCAGGAGGGAAAGAGCTATGGGTAGCATTGGAGAAGTAAAGCAGAAGCTAAGATAAATTAATAAGGGGAGGGGGGCATGCATAGGAGTCCAAGAATAGTGGAGCTATGGAATAGTAAAAATATATGGATAAATCAAAGATTCACCAGATCTTTCAAGACAAGAGGACTCTCTCCTAGATCTGGGAAATATAACTTCCCCATAAGATGCCTAGCTGCTCATTAGCAGGGCCCAAGGCTCTAAAGTTCTAAATACAAATCACCAAGGAGCTAAAATCTACCCCTAAGCCTCTGATTTTAGCGGCTTATGCCTTTCCAGTAGAATTACCTTGCCTACTGAAATGGCTCCTGCTCAGGGCTGGAAAAGTTTGAAAAAATGTATTTAGCTACTATCTAAAGATCTTAAGTCATTGAGCTAAATGCAAGAGCCTTTTGTTAAAAATCACACTCAACTAGATATTGAGGTTTATTACATACTTTCTCCAATTTTCCATCTCCTTTTATGTAATCTCAGCTGGGCTGATTTGCCTGAATTCTTTCCAGTGGAATCTTCTTATTACTCCCAAGACACAACAGAGAATCACCAACCCTGAACAGAGGGGCACACGGCTGCATCTGGATTAGAAAAAGAGGACTATTTATACCAAAATCAATAGGCAGATTTTAGCATAACACTTGCAGGCTTTCTGCAAAGAGAATGAAAGAAAACAAAATGCAGTTCCTTTTCCATTCTTCTTTACTGTATTATTTGCCCCATAGTATGCTTGTCACATGGCCCAAGAGCAGTGTGATCTAATAATGATAGGCCTGCTTGGCACAAGGGAGGGGAAAATCCAGCTGCACTGGGGGTTTCAGGGGATATCTCAGACAGCTGGCCCAGCCCTCACCCCCTGTGTGTGTCAGGGTTTAAAAAAAAACCCGGATGTTGCTGATCTCACTTGCATTAATTCTTCCCAGTGCTAAACTGGACGCTGGGTCAGGGCCATTCAGAGCCTCCTGCCTAAGAATCAGAGGCCAGAAAACATTGGATAATGCCAAAAGTAAACAAACCTGAGGGCACAGAAGTTTTTGATTCCATTCCAGCTGGGAGGCCCTCCAAGTTTGTGCTCAAACTGGCCAGACTGTAGCCTCCCAGCCCGATGTAAGGAAGAACCAAACAGCCTGCCTCTTTCTGCAGCTTTAATTAACCCCTATGCTTTGTCAATCCAGTAGGAAATGCTTTAAGATGAGAGATTCACGAATTAAACACTTGAAACTTTAAAAGGGAAGAATGGGTGGCCCCTTCATAATCCTGAAGGAGGCAGAATAGAGCATGAACTTCCTCTGTACCAGCTCTAGGGAGCACGTGGGTCATGTTAGCCACTCCAGGAAGACTCATCAGGACTAGACGAACTGGCAGCGCACACAGCAGAAACACTAGTCTTCTAAGTCTGTTTGTGCCAAGCTGTCAGTGCCCTCTGTCATTCACAGGACAAATTTCCCCCTTTCGTCTTATTGCACCTGCTAAGTTTCAGTGCCAGGAACAGTAACTCATGCCTACTCAGTCACTGCATAAAGGCATATAAGAAAATTCCTGGCTGCTGTCACCCAATCCATTCTCCTGTTCATCTTCCCAGACACTCAGCCTGCCGTGAACAGTGACTGTAGGAAGAGTTCTGAATGTCAGAGAAACAGAGTCCAGCAGCCCTCCCACCTAAAACAGCTAGTAAGATTTCCAACTCCTCTTCCTTCCTGCTTGTACTAACTTGTAAGCCTGGAATCTGATCACCTCAATGAAACCCTATGTTTATATCCAATTATAGCAAGAGTTCACAACTGACAATAGTTAGACTATTCACCTAAAATTATCACAATAAGTGACTGTTGCATGGATAGAGGAAATCTCTGCCAGGCATCCACTGTGTTCTCACTTCAGAACTAGAAAGAAAGTGAGAAGGACATCAGATTTCACCAAATCCCTTAGATGTGAATATTACAGGGTTCAAAATCATAGTACTAGACCGTGTATCAAGTCTCAGGAAGAAATTAAATAACAATAACTCTTGGTATAGAAAAATACAGGAGACATAAAATACGTAAAATTTCTGGGATTTTAAAAAAGCATTTTATAAAATGTCTCAAGAGGGAGAGAAGATTCACTTCTTCCCTTCCATAAAATGTTGTAGACTGGGGCACCTGAGTGGCTCAGCGGGTTGAGGGTTCGAATCTTGATTTCAGCTCAGGTCATGACCCTAGGGTTGTGGGATCAAGCGCTGCATCAGGCTCTGCACTGAGCATGGAACCTGCTTAAGATTCTCTCTCACCCTCTGCTCCTCTCCCCCCCTCACCTCTCTAAAATAAAAAAATAATTTAAAAAATGTTTTTAATGCTGTGGACTTCCTAAGAATGTACTTTCTTAATTACTATATTAGAAAAACATCTCCCAAGCGATATGCTAAACAATAAAACAAAATAAAACCTTAAAGAGATATATGTCATTATATAAAGCCATGTGTCAAAAGGCAACTTCATTAAGTACTCAAAATTGGATGAGCATTAAAGATGATGGAAGGTCTTGGTATGCTTGATAGCATGGAACATCTAACCTGATGTCCTGTTTCTGACCACCAAAAAAAAAAAAGGGAATAGGTCTCTCAAAATAAATATCTAGATTATGCAAGTTAGGGTAAGGCACACAGCATTATTATAGCAAACCAATTCCAAAAATTCAGCACCCTTACAAAATAAAAGTGCATTTCTCACTTAAATAGCAAATCCAATGTAGGGGTTCCTAGTAGATAAGCTGCTTTTCTCCATTTGGTGAAAGACCCAAGTTCCATGAAACATCTTATGCATTTGTTATTCCTCTAGAGCCTTGAAACCATCTGTTCTGCTCTGGCAGATGGAAAAATAGAAGGCAGAAAAGCTGCACCTCTTTTTAATATCCTTGGCCTTAAAGTGACATCATTATTTTTGTTTGTATTCCATTGGTGAGAACTAGTACATGGCCTTCCTAGATGCAGAAGAATGGGGACATGTAACTCTCGAATATGGAGCTGCTTTATAGTGACAACCCAACAGTATGGAAGCTCAAGCAGGAATTTTGGTTTAGCTTTTGCCATCTCTGCCACAGAAATACATACCAAAGCAAACCACGATAATATGACTTGGCCAGACTGGAAGAGTAATGGTCCAAGTGTCGTTATTTTGTGTTAGTGAAAAGAAGGTGACTCCAGGAAAGAGGTAAAACAGATACTAAAGTAATCCAACATATTTTAATCGTTTGGCTTTTCCCACAATTCTTATTCCCAAGCTGGTTACTCAATTTTGATAAACTGTTAAGCTAGTAAACATTATAAGGGGATTTCCATGTAAAGCTGGCAGAGTAAGGAAGGACGTTTTTACTCATAATCTCTTTAACTCCAGAAAACAACAACAACAAAATTTTTAATATTTTTTTAACGTTTATTTTTGAGAGACAGAAAGAGACAGAGTGTGACCAGGGGAGGGGCATAGAGAGAGGGAGACACAGAATTTGAAGCAGGTTCCAGCTTGGAGCTCTGAGCTGTCAGTACAGAGCTCAATGCGGGGCTTGAACCCACAAACCGTAAGAGCATGACCTGAACCAAAGTTGGACACTGAACTGACTGAGCCACCCTGGTGCCCCACAACAACAAAAAATTTTTGACTCTGGGAATAAGAAAACAACTGTAGGGGCGCCTGGGTGGCGCAGTCGGTTGAGCGTCCGACTTCAGCCAGGTCACGATCTCGCGGTCCGTGAGTTCGAGCCCCGCGTCAGGCTCTGGGCTGATGGCTCGGAGCCTGGAGCCTGCTTCCGATTCTGTGTCTCCCTCTCTCTCTGCCCCTCCCCCGTTCATGCTCTGTCTCATCTCTGTCTCAAAAATAAATAAAACGTTAAAAAAAAAAATTAAAAAAAAAAAAAGAAAACAACTGTAAACAATGAAGCATACATGCCAAATAGTGAGAAACCCAGACCAAGATGAAGGAGAATTCTAGGAGCTGGCATAACTAGCTCCTCAGTTCCTCAATAAGACCTTTAAAAGTAATTATACAGGAAAGGCTAGTTAACCAACTACTGGTCAAAAATGTTTGGGGAACTTGAAGAAAACAAAAGCAAAAATAAACTATTGGGGCCACATCAAGATAAAAAGCATCTGCACAGAAAAGGAAACAACAAAACTAAAGACAACCTATGGAATGGGAGAAGATATTTGCAAATGACATATCTGATAAAGGTTTAGTATCAAAAATACATAAATAACTTATAACACTCAACACCCAAAAACCAAATAATCCAATTAAAAATGGACAGAAGACTTGAACAGACATTTCCTCAAAGCAGGTATCTACATGGCCAACAGACACATGTAAGGATGTTCATCATCACCATCAGGGAAATGCAAATCAAAAGATATCACCTCACACCTGTCAGAATGGCTAATCAAAAGCACACACACACAAGAGTGTTAGCAAATATATGGAGAAAAAGGAACACTTTTGAACTGTTGATGGGAATGCAAACTAGTGCAGCTATTCTGTAAAAATAGTATGAGTTCCTCAAAAAGTTCAAAACACAATTACCCTACAATCAAGCAGTTGAGTATTTACCCAAAGAATATGAAACCTAACTCAAAGGGATACATGCACCCCTACATTTATAGCAGCATTACTTACAATAGCTAAGATTAGAAGAAACCTAAGTGTCCATCTACTGATGAAATGGATAAAGAAGATGTGGTATATATACATAATGGAATATTATTCAGCCATAAAAAAGAACAAAATCTTACCATTTGCAATGACATGGATGGAACTAGAGAGTATAATGATAAGCAAAATAAGTCAGTCACACAAAGATAAATACCATATGATTTCACTCAGTGGAATTAAGAAAACAAGGGGCACCTAGGTGGCTCAGCTCAGGTGGTTAAGTGTCCAACTTCAGCTCAGATCATAATCTCATGGCTAGTAAATTCAAGCCCTGTGTCAGGCTCTGTGCTGACAGCTCAGAGCCTGCAGCCTGCATCAGATTCTGTCTCCCTTTCTCTCTGCCCTTCCCCTGCTTGCACTCTGTCTCTCTCAAATATAAAAAAACATTAAAAAATGTTTTTTTTTAAAGAAACAAAACAAACAAGCACGGGGAAAAAAGAGAGAGAGAAATTGAGAAACAAACTATTAAATACGGAGAACAAACTGACAGTTACCAGAGGGGAGGGGGTTAGGGGAAGGGTAATATAGGTGATGGGGATTAAGGAGTACAATTGTCATGATGAGCTCTGGATGGTGTACGGAATTGTTGAATCACTATATTATACACCTAAAACTAACACTGTATATTAACTAACTGGAATTAAAATAAAAATTTTTAATAAAAAAATAAAATGATATAAAAATGTTTGGGAGAAGCAGATGAACAATACTGTACTCAGGGGAGGAGACATTTAAGGAAAAACAATGCCGACATCTCATTTTATTGTCGCTGACCCTAACCCCTAGCCGAGGGAAATCACTGAGATGAATCCAGTGAGGAAGACACCATGATCGTAGTCACCAGATCACAAGACAGAAAGCCTGTAATTTCTGAGACCTTCCTCTAAGCTGAACCAACATCTTAGAAGCTGAAAACTGGAGGCAGCTATGACCCCCAGACCAAAATAAAGAACTGAGTAAAGGGACATGAACAAAATCACATGAAAATTACATTATACATTTGAAAAGGAATCACCAAAAGAGAGGGAATATCATTTTAAAAGTAATTCCTTTTTAAAAATTTTTTAATATTTGTTTATTTATTTAGGAGAGAGAGAGACAGACAGAGTCAGACAGAGTGCAAATGGGGGAGGGGCAGAGAGGGAGGGAGACACAGAATTTGAAGCAGGCTCCAGGCTCAGAGCTGTCAGCACAGAGCCCAACACGGGGCTCAAACTCACAAATCATGAGATCATGACCTGAGCTGAAGCAGGACACTTAAATGACTGAGCTACTGGTCACCCCTAAGAAATAATTCTTATCTTCAAAAACTTATATATTACTGACATCTCTCTTACCAAATAATAATTTAAAAAACTGAAACATACATTCAAAGGAGAAAAATAAGAGTTTGAGAAAATATTATACAACAACAAACACAAAACGTTCTGGGGGGTAGGGAGTATGTTGGTGAAGTTCCTCCAAGTTAGACCTCATAAACCTCTCATAAAATGTGTTCCAATAAGTAGAAGTTCACAATAAAAGTCACAAAATTCAGGGTAAAAAAGCCACCATTTGTGAAAATCAGCTAGGAATAATAGTGACAATAATAAAAGACTTTAGATATTTGAATTACCAGATAGAGGGGCGCCTGGGTGGCGCAGTCGGTTAAGCGTCCGACTTCAGCCAGGTCACGATCTCGCGGTCCGTGGGTTCGAGCCCCGCGTCGGGCTCTGGGCTGATGGCTCAGAGCCTGGAGCCTGTTTCCGATTCTGTGTCTCCCTCTCTCTCTGCCCCTCCCCCGTTCATGCTCTGTCTTTCTCTGTCCCAAAAATAAATAAACGTTGAAAAAAAAAATTGAATTATCAGATAGAGAATTATAAAATAGCTATTTTAGTATGTTAGAGAATTAGAAAAGGAATTTATAAAATAAGGAGCAACATGGGGTGCCTGGGTGGCTCAGTCGGCCGAGTGTCTGACTTCAGCTCAGGTCATGATCTCACTGTCGGTGGGTTCGAGCCCCATGTCAGGCTCTGCAGTGACAGCTCAGAGCCTAGACCCTGCTTCAGATTCTGTGTCTCCCTCCCTCTCTGCCCCTCCCCCACTCACACTCTGTCTCTTGAAAATAAATAAATGTTAAAAAAAATTTTTAAATAAGGAGCAACAGACTATCAAACATGACCAGGCAGATTTTAAAAACAACTCAATAGGGGCGCCTGGGTGGCACAGTCGGTTAAGCGTCCGACTTCAGCCAGGTCACCATCTCGCGGTCCGTGAGTTCGAGCCCCGCGTCAGGCTCTGGGCTGATGGCTCTGGGCTGATGGCTCTGGGCTGATGGCTCGGAGCCTGGAGCCTGTTTCCGATTCTGTGTCTCCCTCTCTCTCTGCCCCTCCCCCGTTCATGCTCTGTCTCTCTCTGTCCCAAAAATAAATAAATGTTGAAAAAAAAATTTATAAAAAAAAAAAAACAACTCAATATAACTTCTTGACATTAACAATGAAATAACTGAGAAGTTAAACAAAAGTAACTGGAAAGAGACCAAGAAACTTTTTGCAGTAATTGTGATGTTTTCTATTTTGTTATGGGTGGTTGTTAAATGATTATATACATTGTCTAAACTCATCAAATGAATATCTAAGAACTGTGCAGCTCATTGTATGTTAATTACACCTCCGTTAAAAAAATCTCAATGAAAGGATTAAATAGAATAAATACATCAAAGTGAGAGTTAGAAAATAAGAAATATGCAAAATGCCGCTCAGAGATATGATTAAAATAGCAAACATTAAATAGAAATCAATAAACTCAAGAATACAGATTCAGAAGACCAAACACAGATTTAACGAGTCCAGCATTCAGAAGGACACTGAAACTAGAAGGCAAAAAAGACCCAATATTCAAATGCCAATGAGCAAGAATTCTCCAGAACTGCTGAAAGACATGAAATCTCACCTTAGGAATCTTGACAATTGCAACATTAACCACAGTAAAATTTCAGAACACCAAAAATAAACCAGAGACCTCAAAAGAAACCAGAGATTACTTGCATAGTCATAGTAATTAAATTGATAGCTAATATCCCAACAGCAGCAGTGGATTCATAATATAATATTGTAATTTCTCCTGTGATGACAAAAAGTAAGTTCAGTAAAATCTCCAAGCAGTAATGCATTTCTTCATAAGTAGATATACATATAATACAATTGAAGACAGGCTCCTTCTCTCGCTCCAGTTCTTATCATGTACAGATCAAAGGTTAAAGAGGTAAGGAAAGTGGAAAAAAGATGATTCTCAATTTCCCCAACTAAATAAGAGATCCTTAGAATCATGGTTACTCTCTTGGAAATCTCAGCCTACCATGGAGCCCAGAAATGTCCCATCAATATTTAAGCTGATAGACACATCTGGCCACCAGACTGTGCCTAAGTAATTCTGAGATCTACACAGATTTGCATCATACAGCTACAACTAGGGAAACCGTAGCCAGTTTGGTTCAATCAAATTGTCTCAACCTGAAAATAATGTGACCCTGCATTTTATAAAAATGAATATTTGGGCTCATGCTTAATACATCACGCTAAAGTTGTACACTAATATGAACTATATCTCAGGAACAGAGATGAAATAAAGATATTTTTAGCTATAAAAATCTCTTTACCACTACTAAATCTTTACTAAAGAAAATTTTAAAGCATGTGTCTCAAGAAGAAAGGAAACAGCAAGAAGGTCTAACATACAAGAAAGAATATGATTGAAATAAAAAGTAAATATATTGTGTTCATTTTGGCAGCACATATACTGAAATAAAAAGTAAATATATATGTATTTATATTTATATAAAAACTGACTCTATAAAATGATAAAAAAAAGTGTCTAATTTATGATCTAATAAAAAAGAGAGCTAAAAGGGTGGACATCTAGACAATGGTAAGAGGTGACTAAAATTAAACCATTCTAAGGCCTTATATTTTGGGGGAGGGAGGTAAAAATATTAATTAAGTTTATATTGTGTTAAACATATATTTTAAAAATTTCAAAGGTAGCCACTTAAAAGAAATAAAAATCTTCAAAAGCAGATTTTATTCAGATGTGGAATTTAAGAAACAAAACAGATGAACATATGGAAAGTAGGGGATACAAGAGAAGAAAGGGAAATAAACCACGAGAGACTCTTAATGACAGAGAACAAACTGAGGGTTGATGAAGGGAGGTGGGTGGGAGATGGGCTAGATGGGTGATGGGTACTAAGGAGGGCATTTGTTGTGATGAGCACTGAATGTTTTATGTAAGTGATGAATCACTGAATTATACTTCTGAAACTGATATTGAACTGTATATTAACCAACCAAACAAAATATAAATAAAACATATATATACATACACATGGCAGTAGAGAATAAAAAAATACTTGCATCAATTAAAATAAAGGCAAGAAAGGAAGGAAAAAAAGAACACAGCAAAAGCAAAACAAAAAGGAATCATAAGGTAAAATAGAAAAAATAAAGCTAAATATATCAGTAATTACAATAAATAAAATAAACTCTGGTTAAAAGGCACAGATTGTCAAAAAGGACCTTTTAAAAAAGACTATGAAGTCTTTATAAGAGATATACCTAAAATATAAAGGCGCAAAAGACTGAAAGTAAACATATGGAAAAATTATATAAGATATAAACATAAACCAAAAGAAAAATCCTATAGCTGTGTTCATATCAGGCAAAGATAGACTTTAAAGCAAAGGCATTACCAGAGATAAAGAAAATAATTTCATAATGGTAAAAGTATTTGCTTCCCCCAAAAGATACAATTTTATATTTGAATATACTGAATAAAACAGTTTAAAATGCATAAAACAAAAAATGAAAGAACTTCCTAGAGAAAGAACATCTATAATGGTATGGCAAAATTTTAACACACCTCTTTCAGAAATTGATAGAGTATGAAATATTTGGACAACACAGTACACAAACTTGGGTTATATAAGACATATATACAGGATATGCAACCAATAATTTGGTAACTTTTCTTTTTACAAACATACAGGGGATATTTATGAAAACTGAGCACATACTAACTGAGCACATACTTATTTATTTTTGAGAGAGAGAGCAAGAGAGCGACTGAGCATGAGTGGGGGAGGGGAAGAGAGAGAGGGAGACACAGAATCTGAAGCAGGCTCTAGGCTCCAAGCTGTCCTCACAGAGCCTGACGCAGGGCTCAAACTCATGAACTATGAGATCATGACCTGAGCTGAAGTCAGTCGCTCAATTGACTGAGCCACCCAGGCATCCCCCTTTTTAAAATTTTTTTTAAGTTTATTTGAGAGAGAGAGCAAGAGAGAGAGAGAGAAGGAGGGAGGGAGGGGGGGAGAGAGAAAGAGAATGAGCAGGGGAGGGGCAGGGAGAGGGAGAGACAGAATCCCAAGTAGGCTCCATGCTGTCAGCACAGAGCCCCATGTGGGGCCAAAGTCGGGGTCTGAACTCAGGACCGTGAGATGTTGGCCAGAGCAGAGGTCAAGAGTAGGATGCTGAACTGACTGAACTACCCAGGTGCTCCAACATGCAACTGTTCTCAATAATTACTATCACAAAGGCCAGATATTTCTGACCACAATGCAATTTAAAAAACAAACATATGAATGGAAAACAAAGGTGTGCACATGTATGTGTGCACACACACAAGCTTCTAAATAATTCACGGGTAGAGGATGAAGACCCACAATCAAACTACCAGTCATCAAACTTTGTAGGTCATAGGCAAAGTGATGCTTAGAAAAAATTTTTATATATTTAAATACTTAGAAAAGAGGAAGGGGTAAAACCTCGTAAGGTAAACAACCCAGGAAGTGAGGGAGAATAAAACAAGAGAATAAACCCCAAAAAAGTACAAGAAAGTAATTAATAAAGAAAGGGTAAGTTAGGAAACTAGAAACAAAGTTATTAACAAAATTCTTTCCCCACAAGAAATCTCACACTCTTTGGCCAACAGTGATATTCAAAGTTGAAAACCCACCAAATGCTGAGAGCTTCTAAATAAATTTTTAGTCTCTGGCTCTCAGTCATTAATATACAACCAAAGATTATCAGATATACAAGAAAGCCTCTAACATGAAAGGCAAACAAAACTGAACAAATGGGAGGGGGGCAACTTAAATAAAGCAAAGATTTCTCAGAAAGGGAAGAAAAAAAGTTTTAAGTTACCATTAGTATCTTCAGAGATACAAGAAAAGACAAAGTTTTAATGAAGTAATAGCAGAATGTGAGAATAAAAGGAACATGTAGGAAACAAAACTGAATGTGTAATAGAAGAAATAAAGCTCAGGAAGGGGGACTGCTAAATAAATTTAAGAAATTTTACCATAAAGTAAAAAGACAATAAATTATTCCAAGTAGAAAAAAAAGATAATCTAATTAGAAATCCATTTCAGTATGTCCAGCATCCAAAAAGAGAGAAAAGATAAAGCAGAATATCATCAATGAAAAAATTCAAGGAGATTTATCAAAAATGAAAGACACAATTTTCAAGACTGAAAAGGGTACAGCACAATGGATGGAAGCAAGCCCACTCTAAGGCGTATTGCTGTGAAATTTCAGACCACTGAGAAGAAGAAAAAGATCCTAAAACTTCTAGAGGGAAAAAACAGGTAACATAGATAGGATCGAGAATCACAATAGCTTCGGATATCTGTATACCAATATGGAAAACTAACAGACACTTAAACAATGACTTCAAAGTTCTAAAGGAAAATGTTTTCTACATTCTATTTCTATACCAACCAAATACCAATTAAATGGATGGGAGAAGTACAGATGTCTTCAGACATAGATAATCTAAAATTTTTTCCTGCTACAGACGCTTTCTCAGAATACTACTAAAGAATGTATCCCATCAAAGCTAGGAAGGAAATCAAGAAAGAGAAATACATGACACACAAGAAATGAAAGCCCGGTGCAAAAGAAAGATGAAATCATCCTCAAGAGGATATCAGATGAGAAGGTGTAAGATAGGAAACAATTCAAATTGTATCATGTTTGAAATTTCTGGACAACAAAAATTAAGGACTGCATAAAAATAGCTCCTCTTTCTTCTAAAATATATGAGTGGGCATAATAAAAGTCAATAGAGGACATTATTTGTCCTGATGAGGTCCAAAGGTATAAGGCTGAATCTGAAAGACAACAAGGAGATTCTTAAAATAAGTAGATTCACTAAACCTGGTAATTCTTTTTTGGCCAAAATAATAAGCAAAACCTTTTAGACACCCACAAACTGAAACGCAATCTGAAACAGAAGTTATCCTACATATGCATATATATTTGTATATACCTAGAATATCTCTGGAAAGAAACGTGATTGCCTCTGGGAAGAACTTGGCAAAAGGGATATGGGGAAGATTTATTTTTCACCATTTACCCCTTTGTTTCTTTTGAATTGTACACACATGCCTATTTGGTTTACCCAAAATGAGTAAAATAAAATATATTCCTGTACCCTTTGATCTAATAATTTTGCTCCTAGGAATTTATCCTAAGATACATCTGCACAAGTGTAGAATGACAAATGTTCAAAGTTAGTAGCATAAGATAGTATAAAATTTAGGTCCCTTGACCAAAAAAAAAAAAAAAAAAAACCTGATAAAATAAACTACATATATCCATATAGGATTATACTATGTATCCACAAAAGAAAATGAAAGCACTGATCTTTCCCGATATGGAAAATTACTATTCCATATATTATTGAGTGCAAGAGTTTAGAAGAACAAAAGCATATTTCCAATTAAGAAAGTGTTGAACTATTTACTTATATATACTTATTTTTACATATATGTATCCTTATCTAGAAAGATATGCAAGAGATTGATAACAGTAATTAGAGGGTAATTTAATGGCAGAAAAACAAGAAAGAGAGAGAGATTTTCCACTGTATATCCTTCTTGGCCTCCTGAATTTTAACCACATAAATAAATACATTACCTATGCAAAAAGTACAAAAAATAAAATTAAGATAAAGATATAAAAAGAGAGTAATAATATTTGAAAGAGGGATACAACCAGTAATACAGCAAAGAGATAAATGATATCAATTATCATTAATCGTATACCAGTGTATGTTAAAATGTAGAGAAAATCCACAAATTCCTGAATCATTTATCAAAAATGGCCCAAAAAGAATAGATAAACACTGGTCATACAAGACACTGAGCCAGCAATTTTTAAATATTCTACCAGGTAAACACTGGTCTCCAAACGTTTTATAGGTAAATTCTGCCAAATATTCAAGGAACAACAAAACATAAGAAAATAAAGGTAAGGATTTTTATCTGTTTTGTTCTGTGCTATATCCCCAATCATTAGTTCATTTTATGGGATTAGTATGAACTTAATTCTGAAGACACACATGAACAGTACATGTATACCAGTATCTTCCTAAACCTAGTAAATGACATCTTACCAAAAACCTGGAAGAAACAACACCTCAAGAGAGAATTGTTAGTATTATTTTCTGTAGAATCAGTAACAGGATAAAGTTTCCTAATAAAATAACTCCTATTTAGCACTGGAGAGCCTAATCCATATATTATTATTAAAGAAAATAAAAGCTATAAAGATTGGAATCATAGAAACAAACTGTCATTATTCACAGATGATATGATTATCTACACAGAAAATCCAAATGATTTTGCAGACAAATTACTAGAATTAGTAAGAAAATATGGCAGCAGCTAGACTAAAATTCATATACAGATATTCTACTTCTCTGTAACAGCAGTAAACAGAAAATAGTTTTAAATATTTGAAGTACCATAAAAACATATAAAGTACCTGGGCATAAATATATCAAAACGTGGGCAATGTTTTTATGGAGAAAGTACAAACCAAAAGTGAAAGACAATAAAGAGAACTACATAAATGTAAATTTGTACCACATTCATAGTTAAGGATACTCTCTACCATGAAAATATCAGTTGTCCTACATTATATATAGAGATTTATCCAATCTCAATTAAAACATTAGCAGTCTTTCAAGGAATGCAAAAGTGACTCCAAAATTCACACAGAAATGCAAAGGAGAATACAGAAAAGTAGAGACTTCAGACAGCACAGAAAAAATAAAAATCAAGGAAGACTTGAGCTATACTAGCAACCAACTTGATCTGATATCTACAGAACATTGCAACTCACAAGAAGAAACAGAGACAAGGGAAACAAATACCATCTGACTTCACTCATATGTGGGATTTAATTAAAAAAACCAAATGAGCAAAAGGGGGGAAAAGGAGAGAGGCAAACCAAGAAACAGACTCTTAAGTATAGAGAACAAACTGATGGTTACCAGAAGGGCATGGGTGAGGGAATAGATGCAACAGGTGATGGAGATTAAGGATGATCCTTAACGACCCTTGCCATGATGAGCGGGGGGGGGGGGGGGGGGGGGGGGGGGGGGCATGATGTGCTGAATCGCTATATTGTATACCTGAAATATTACACTGTATATTAACTAACTAGAATTTAAATAAAACTTAAAAAAAAACAAGCAGATTATCAGAGCACTTAGTGTAATATATAATGTAAATATAAGCAGTTCAAATACACTAATCACAAGACAGAAATACAGTGTATTAAAAAATTTCCCAACTATATGTTGCCTATAAGAAACTTACTTTGTTTTTGTTTTTTTTTTTTAATGTTTATTTATTTTGAAAGACAGAGAGTGTGAGGAGGAGGGGCAGAGAGAAGAGAATGAATCCCAAGCAGGCTCCATGTTGTCATGTCAGCACAGAGCAAGATGCAGGGGTCACGACCTGAGCCAAAATCGAGAGTCAGACACTTAACCAACTGAGCCACCCAAGCACCCCAAGTACCTCACTTTATTTATTTAAAAAAAATTTTTTTACATTTATTTATTTTTGAGAGACAGAACACAAGTGGGGGAGGGGCAGAGAGAGAAGGAGACACAGAATCCGAAGCAGGCTCCAAACTCCAAGCTGTCAGCACAGAGCCCAACAGGGAGCTCGAACTCACAAATCGTTAGATCACGACCTGAGCCGAAGTCAGGGGCTTAACTGACTGAGCCACCCTGGTGCCCCAAGAACCTCACTTTAAGTACAATACAGGTATCTCAAAAGTAAGAGAACAGAAAAAGAGCATGCTAATGTTAACTGAAAACTAAACTAGATGAATCAGTTAAAAGTAAAACAATGAAAAAAGATATCTATCAATCAGAATAAAATATCTAATGTAGTTAGGGCACCTGGGTGGCTCAGTCTGTGCTGACAGCTCAGAGCCTGGAGCCCATTTCAGATTCTGTGTCCCCCTCTCTGCCCCTCCTCCATTCACACACTCTCTCTCTCTCAAAAATAAACATTAAAAAATTAAAAAATATATATCTAACGTAGCTATATTAATTTCAGAAAAGGGGACTTCAGAACAAGGACTATTATCATGAATTAGGAAGGACTTTTTTAATGGTAAGAACTTGAAGAAGAGAGAACAATCCTAATTGTGCACATATCTAATAAAAGAGCTTCAAAATTCATAAAGCAATGACTGACAGAACTGAAAGGAGAAATAGACTAACCCCTATTGGAGTTAAAACTTCAACATTCTGCAAGTGTTTTAAGTAGTTTCTAAATATAAATAAAGAAACTAAGAGAGGAATGAATAGAAATCTTTTAGTAAAATGACTCAAGAGGGGCACCTGGGTGGCTCAGTCAGTTAAGCATCCGACTTCAGCTCAGGTCACGATCTCATGGTTCACAAGTTCAAGCACTGCATCGGGCTCTGTGCTGACTGCTCACAGCCTTGAGCCTGCTTTGGATTCTGTGTGTGTTGTGTGTCTCTCTCTCTGCCCCTCCCCTGCTTGCATTCTGTCTCGCTCTCTCTCAAAAATAAATAAATATTAAAAATTTTTAAAAATGATTCAAGAGTAGCTGATAGCTATGGAAGACAAAAGAGATCAACCATACACATAATCAATTGTTTGTAACAAATAGAATACACCAAATGGTACAGAATACTTTAAAAACTCTCTAATTAATTGGAAAATGCTTGAGCCTGAAGACTGACACTATATAAGGGAGAAAAATATTGAGTTGTCTACAAGGATACTAGAAACCCCTATTATCCTGGATGGCTTCACAGCCAATAGTCAGTGCCAGAAGACAACAGAACATAATTCCTGGCTTTTTACTTTGTATTAGTCTGTGAAGCTCAAAATAAAAAACGAAAAGTATATATCTTATTTACACCTTTATGGGGAGATAGAATGAAGGACAGAAGAATGTGCACTATGCTGAGTAACAGAATTCTGGGGCCCATGTCCCAGAACTCTTTTATACTGTTTGTGTCCTTGAGCAAGCTACTTCACCTGTCCTAACACAAGGTGAAAACTATGAAAAATTACACCCTCAAAAGTATGGTGATGGCCTGGCTGCCAAACCTGGTCTTGAGGAGCAGGTCAATGGCTCCATACCCTATGTCCATAAGGAGTAGTTACATCAGGCATGATCCAGGAGAATGCCTGTATTAGCAAGATCCAATCTGGTGAGCAAAGAAAGTGCACCAGGAAAGGTGAGCAGATATGGGCTATGCCTGAATGGCAACATGAAGTGGGTAAGAACATAAGCTTTAGGGTTAAACCTTTGCGTATTAGAATCAGATGTCTGCCACCTTACTAGCTCTGTGACCTGGGGTAAATCACAGAGCCTCACTTTCCTCATCTGTAATATAAAGATAATAATCCTGCCCTCATAGAATTAAGTTTCACAGTGTTTGCAAAACACCCATAATAGTGTCTGCTACAGAACTGGCACTTGATAAACCACGACTATCATTATTCAACAAATTCTAGGCCTTCCCAGATGTGAGCCAAAGACTGTTGCTAAGGGTCCTGCCCTAGTTTATACTGGCTTAGAAATGGACGGGGTTGAGTCTGTTCATTTCCTTATGCCTCTGCAGGGACCTAGGTAAGGCAGGAGAAGACACGCTGCCTCTTTGCTTCAATTCTGTCATCCTGCAATAAAAGGATTGAATCAGACAATCTCTAAGGCCTTCACAGCTCATAGCTCTAAAACTCTTTGATCTGTGAACCAAATCTAATGCGTATTCTATGTTTAGAATTGATATATTGTTAGATCAGCTGGGAATTGCTAAAATCATATCATCTATTGATTTATATAAAGGGTTACGGTAAATGACCTTGGATAAAGAATATAATCTAAAATGGTATTTGTAACATCAAATGGAGTGTAAAGATTTAATGGCTTACCCTTTGGACTGAGGACCTCTTAGACTCATATATTCTTACAGTTTAAAGTGATCTCAGAGGCTAACTTGTCAAACCTCCCAACCATTGGAGGAACCACTTCAGCAGCATCTCTACAGTGCTCACCACCTGGCTTGAATATATCTCACGACAGGGACCTTACTACCTCCTGAGATGCCTTTTCCATTTCTGGAATTCTACTATTAAAGCACTCTTTATGTTTATCTTGAGACCAAAGCGTTTTATTCCTCAAACTTTTCCTTCTCGGACAAATTGGCCCTTAATGTTTGAAACAACTGTCAGCCTTCTCCTTCACTTCTTTTCCAGGCTAGACATCTTTAACCACTTCAGTCTTTTCTATGTATGTTCCAGACCGCACAGCATGCTGTCTGCCTTTCTGGGGACCACTCTGTAGCTCAGTTACAATGCAACCCCTGAATTAAGTACATTATTCCAATGTGGTGCAAGAAAGAACAGTCATCTCTGGTACGTGGAACACAAATGCCCTTTTTAATGTTGCCAAAGCCCTGAATAGACATTTCTCCAAAGAAGACATTCAAATGGCCAATAGGTACATTTTTTTTAATGCTGTCACTAATCTTGAGGGAAATGCAAATCAAAACCACAGTAAGATGTTACTTCACTCTTATCAGGATGGTTATTATCAAAAAAAGTTAACAGGCATTAGCAAGGATGTGGAGAAATTAGACTATTTGTGCGCTGTTAGTTGGAACAAAAATGATGCAGCTTCTTTTGGTAAACAGTATGTAAAATTAAAAATAGAACTATGTGATCCAGCAATCCTACTTCTGGGTATTTATCTAAATGAATTGAAATTAGAATCTCAAAGCGATAATAGCTTTATCCTATGTTCATTGCAGCATTATTTATAACCACCAAGATGTGGGAAGAAAACCCAAATGTCCATTGACAAACAAATAGATAAAGAAAACTGGGATACACATACAATGGAATACTATTCCACCTTTAAAAAGAAGGAAATTCTGCCATGCGTGACAACATAGATGAACCTTCAGGACATTATGCTGAGTAAAATAAGCCCATCAGAGAAAGACAAATACTGCATAATTTCACTTATATGAAATATGTGAAAGAGTCAAAGTCACAGAATCAAGGAGTGGAATGGTAGTTTCCAGGTGAGCCGGGCAGGGAGACATAAGGAGTTACAAATCAACAGGCATAAAGATTCAGTTGAGCAAGAGGAACAAGTTCTAAAGATCTGCTGTATAGCATTGTACATATTGCCAACAATAATGCACTGTACAGTTAATAATTTAAGAGGTTAGATCTCACTTTAAATGTTCTTACCACAATAATTTTTTTCTAAAAAATGGAATCATACTAAAAAAAATGGGTTTTATGTTCAAGAAGGCCCCTTTCACTGTTAGTTCATATTACACTCATTAGTTTGGCCATGGCATCCTCATGAACAATACAAGTGCTTAGCCAAAAGGTCAAAGGCACTTCTTTAAAAGAGTTGTGTGAACTCTTACTTCAAATGGAACCATATTTGTATCCCCAACAGGGAAACAGAACCAATGGAAGTGTGCTGGTTTTGTCTGCCTCATTGGATCTCTGCCCACCCAGTTACTCACCTCACTGCTCTTGGAGGGGACCTATAAAGGCATTGCCCAGAAAGCGCAAAGAATCCATGAATATCCTGATCTCTCAATTTCCTACAAGCCCTGTTATTCTAAAATGTTCGCGTGAACTGCTACCACGGAGTACAGCACAGTAGTTACCAGGTCAGTTGAACCCTACCTCTACCATTCTGTGGGTATATGACATTGGGAGAATTCTGATGCCTGTGGAATGGGGAAAATAACTTCCCTTATTCATAGGGATGCTGTTAGGATTAAATGGTTTCACTTACAGAGAGCTCTCAGAATGGTACCTGGTACTTAGTTAGCTTCCTATCAGGTGCCAGCTCAAGCCCCCCCTCCGCAATCTTGACTCACATAATTAAATTTCTGAACCTACACTCAGGACATTAAGCTTTTCTGCATTTAAATTTTTTCTTCTTGGTGTAGACTCAGCATTCAGGATTCAGGCTCAGGATCATTTTGAATCTTGACTCCTTTGTCTTTTCCCTTGGCTATCTTTCCCAGGTTTCTGGCACTTGCATTTTTGATAGGCCTTTATCCAGGTCACCAGTTTCTTCCTAAATTTCAAATTTGACTTTATTGAGTAGCTATGATCATAAAGATAACAATCCAGTATTTAACCAAAATGTATGTGGATATCATAAAGATGGTATTTGGGTAAAATGCAGTAAATTCCTATTTGGACTTCCAGAGGTCAGACATTCTGAAAATAAGGTAAAAGTGAGCATATTACTTATCACAGTGAATTAGAAGTACATAAGATTTTAGATACTAGTAATTACCTAAACTTTGAAGTAGCTCAATCAATTAATTTTTTGAATTAGAAACCAAAGGAAATTTGAGAACCCAACAACTGATAAGCCACAAAGTGTTAAGATAATTTCTTATGGAAGCAATGAGTTTTTGCTTCTTTTCAGTCTCCAAAACTCCATTCAATCCAGAAACCTTTCTTAGCACTGATAGAGTATATCTCAGTTCCCTAACATGGCTCATGGCATTTCTACAACTCACCTGCCTCTCTTAATATTCCAGTCACATAAAATTTGTTCTTTTTATGAATATACCATATACTTTTATACTTATGACATCTGATATACTATTCCTTCTGCCTCTTAAATTTCCCTCCTTTTTGAGTACTGATGCATAGGGACACATGTATCCCAAAGCTTACAGCAGTGCTTTTAACAATAGCCAAATTATGGAAAGAGCCTAAATGTCATCAACTAATGAATGGATAAAGAAGATGTGGTTTATATATACAATGGAATACTACTTGGCAATGAGAAAGAATGAAATCATGCCATTTGCAGTAATGTGGATGGAAGGAAGGTATCATACTGAATGAAATAAGTCAGAGAAGGACAGATACCATATGTTTTCACTCATATGTGGATCTTGAGAAACTTAGAAGATGACCATGGGGGAAGGGAAGGGGGAAAAAATAGTTACAAACAGAGAGGGAGGGAGGCAAACCACAAGAGACTCTTAAATACAGAGAACAAACTGAGGGTGGATGGGGGGGTGGGGGAGAGGGAAAATGGGTGATGGGCATTGAGGCACTTGTTGGGATGAGCACTGGGTGTTGTATGTAAATCAATTTGACAGTAAATTATATTCATAAATAAATAAATAAATAAATATCCCTCCTTTTCTAAGGCAAACTTTCACCCATTCTTACAGACCCACTTCTTTTGTGAAGTTAACTCCAATTCCAAAATCACTCCTCCTTCTTCTGAGCTTCCCACTGGATTCGATTCTGCAATTCCTCTTTTATAGCCCTCACAACACTATACTGTGATCAATTGCTTCCGAATATGTCTCAGTGGCAAAAGCTAGCTAGGGGACATTGTATGACACCTCAACAAAAGCCCCTCGTTTTAGGCATACTGTAGAACTTAGATTTTGAGCCAATGGCATAGGACTGACTTGCCATGAATATCATTACTTCTGTGGGAAAATATGAACAATGTTCTCAATAGGAGAATTTCAAATTACCTTTGGGAACACAATCTATCACTGATTTGCTCTTCCATTCAACAAATGTTTCTTTTTTTTTTTTTTTTAATTTTTTTTTCAACGTTTTTTATTTATTTTTGGGACAGAGAGAGACAGAGCATGAACGGGGGAGGGGCAGAGAGAGAGGGAGACACAGAATCGGAAACAGGCTCCAGGCTCTGAGCCATCAGCCCAGAGCCTGACGCGGGGCTCGAACTCACGGACTGCGAGATCGTGACCTGGCTGAAGTCGGACGCTTAACCGACTGCGCCACCCAGGCGCCCCAACAAATGTTTCTTGAGCACTTACTATATCTCAGGCATTGTTTGAGTCACAAGAGCAAGCAAATCAGCCAAATATCTTACCCTCATGGAGAGCTTCTACTCCAATGGGGAAGATAAAATTTAAAAATAAAATTAGTTTAAGAATATGGTATGTCTGGAGGCACCTGGGTGGCTCAGTTCATTAAGCATCCAACTCTTGATTTTGGCTCAGGACATGATCTCATGGTTCATGAGATCAAGCCTTGTCTCTCTTGACAGTGCAGAGCCTGCTTGAGATTCTTTGCTCTCCTTCTCTCTCTGCTCTGCTCCCCTCACACTCTCTCTTTCTCAAAATAAATAAATAAACTTTAAAAAAAGTCGGGGTGCCTGGGTGGCTCAGTCAGTTGAGCGTCCAACTTCGGCCCAGGTCATGATCTCGCAGTTCGTGAGATTCAGCCCAGCGTCCGGCTCTGTGCTGACAGCTCAGAGCCTGGAGCCTGCTTTGGATTCTCTGTCTCCCTCTCTGCTCCTTCTGTGCTCACACTCTGTCTCTCAAAAATAAATAAAGATTAGAAAAAAAATTAAAGGGCTGCCTGGGTGGCGCAGTCGGTTAAGCGTCCGACTTCAGCCAGGTCACGATCTCGCAGTCCGTGAGTTCGAGCCCCGCGTCGGGTTCTGGGTTGATGGCTCAGAGCCTGGAGCCTGTTTCCAATTCTGTATCTCCCTCTCTCTCTGCCCCTCCCCCGTTCATGTTCTGTTTCTCTCTGTCCCAAAAGTAAATAAACGTTGAAAAAAAAAATTTAAAAAAAAAAAAAAAGAAAAAAAATTAAAAAAAAGAATATGTTATGGCAAGAGGGAAAATAAATCATGGTAGAGGGACAGAAAATATCAGGGAATTAATTGAAATTTTTCAATAAGTGATCAGGAAGTGATCAGAGATGCTGCACTTAAGTAAAGATATGAGGAAAGTGAGTGAGCCATGTGAATAGCTGGGAAAAGAGCACACCTGGCAGAGGAAACAGCAAGGTCAAGACCTAGAAGGGGAAGACTGCCTGGCATATGCAAAGCGGCTGAAGTGGAAAGAGCAAGAGTAAGAACAGAAATAGCCAGGAGCCAGGAGCCAGGTCACACAGAGCCCCACAGGTGATCATGAGGACTTTGGGTTTCAGTCTGATGACAATGGAATCCAATGACAGTAATAAGCAGAAGGATGATATGACTTGATTTATATTTTCATAGGGTCACTTTGGATGCTTTGGTATGAACAGATTTAGAGGGAGGCAGGGAGAACAAAGACACAGGCAAGACATCAGATAGGGAGTTATGTGATAACATAAGTGAGACATAATGGGAATTGTGACAAGTGGTCAAATTTTAGAAGAATTTGTCAGGATTTTCTGATGGATCAATGACTGTTGTTGAGAAAAAGGGAAGAGTTAAAGCTGAGTATCAAGATTTTTTTATCCTAGCAATTTAAAAACATGAAGTTCCATGAAATGAAATGGAGAAGAGAGTAAGAAAACCTGGTTTAGAGAAAGATCCAGAGCTTAGCTTTGGAGATGTTAAATTTGCAGCCCCTATTAGACATCCAAGTATAGATGTCAAGTGGGCAGTAGGATGTATGAATCTCAGAGAAGACAACTGGGTTGAAGAATTTGGATGACATCAACACAGAGATGCTATTTAAAGCCATAAATCTAGACTAGATCACCTATGAAGTGACAATGGATAGAAAAAATGAAGAGATCCAAGGTCTAAGCACTGCAGTACTCAGTTCCTTTAGATGAGGAAATAAGGGGTAAAACAGGGGAGAAAGGAAAATAAAAAGACTGAGAAAGAACATTTATAAAAGTAGACGAAAAACCAAGCAAGTGTGATTATCTTGGAAGCCAAGAGAAAGAGTTTCACAGAAAAGAGAGTGAACAGCTGTGTGTCAAGTGCTGTTGAGATTTTAAGATGAAGACTGAATGTAACCATTGGATTTAGCAACACTGAAATCAAAGGTGACCTTGACAAATACAGTTTCAGGAGAATAGCAGTAGTGAAGGCCTGATTAAGGTATTTTCAGGTGAGAATGGGAGGAGATAAATTAATTTTTAAAACTTAACATGCTTTGAAGTAATAAGAAGGAGATTAAATAGTTACTAGAATGGGAATTGAGGTCAAGAGGAGTTTTCTTTTAGGATGGGAGAAACAATGAATGCAGTAGAGAGGGGATATTCAGTGGAGAGGGGAAGTTTGGTGATGGAGGAGAATGGAAGAATTGCCAGAGTGATGTCCTTGAGCAGGCTTTAGGGAACACAGCAGCATATGCTATCTGAGAGCAGTGATATGAGCAGAATATGGACAATGGTCAGATATTGGGAAGGCAATTACAAATCAAGGATGTAGAATGAAGGGAAGGATCAGGGTTGTAGGTTGAGGTTGGGGACCAAGTCAGGAACATGCAGGCCAAGCACAAGTAAACAAGAGGACCAGAGTCAGAAGAGCAATTTGAGACTAATCCAGGAGGTGACTATAAAGTCAAGGCAAAGGAAACTAGAAAGCATGCACTTATGATTAATGATACCGCACAGAGCGCATTTTGTGCCAACATTCCTTGTGAGGGCCAGTACTCCTTTCCCATGGATATTCTTCCTCTGGTTCCTGAATCTCATGGCCAATATATCTTTTCTAAGAGATGGCCTTTATCGTTATTTTAATGAACAGTTATATTTGTATACAAAAAGTATTACTGAATGTGTAATGTACCAAGAGCTCTGAAAATCAATTGGCTATTCCAGAAAGTCTCATCAATGCTTCCAAAACTCACAGAAGCAATCACACAGTGGCAAATGCTAGGGTGGTCACCAAACTATTTTTGACTTCCTGGGCACTCACCTTGCTATCTTTTCTGCCTATGTGCATCTATTTGTGGTCATATGACACTGAAATGTTAGAGTTGCAAGAATGAAACCGTTGGGAGTCCCGGAGTCCCTGGGTACCTGGAAGACAGCAGCATGGGGTGGTGGGGGGGTGGGGGCACGTTCAACCTGCATCAGATTCTGATAAAAATAAGAAATCAACCTTTGTTGCATTAAGTCAATGACACTTATTTTTTCCCACAGCATAGCCTACCTAACATGACCCTGACTGTAACACAGACACACCATCTTAGAACAGAGACAACCATTTGGCCTATAAAAGCCATGCTTTAAGTCATAGCAAGCATCACAGATGCTTAAATAACAAGTTCCCTTAGGATATAAAACGTAATTTGATCCACAACAATTTGGCTTTCACACAGCACATCTGGTTTTCAGGAATACATCTATGTAAATTGAGTTACCTCCATAATGATATTGTATTTGCATCTGAGGAACTGAAAAGACAAGACTGACTGCAGGTTAAATAAAAAGCACCTAGGTCTATCCTGATTTGCTCTCCAAGCTCCTGTGATAACATGTGTAAATACCCTGCGGATGATTAGATTTTAAATTCTTCACTGTAATGATCCAGGTGTCACTGGAACGATGGTTTTAAAAAAAGGCATTTTTCCTACAGAAGGTTACAGCATATGATTTTCCCCCCTTTTTAATTAAACCTCTGCATAGTGAATAATGCACCTGATTTAGACGTTCAAGCCTTCCCAACCACCACCCCCACCCTAACTCGGCTAAGAGAGCTGGTCTAGCTGATTCAGTCAATTGTGTTGCCTTATAAAACACTGTCCCCAAAGAATCCTTTATAGCCACTCAGAGCTGACATAGAGTCAATTATTAAGGTTTCTACCTGTATTGCTCAGTCTGCACTTCAGCCCTTAGTATTGTCCTTATTAATCTGCTCAGGAACCACTTTGCTATTTCTGATGCTGAGGTAGGGATTGTTCAGGTATCTGTTTTGATTTTCTTTGGTTGTTTAACACTAGAGGAGAACAGAAATGGTAGCAGCAGGCTGATATGTGGGTTTAGACCATGCCACCTACTCCAGATGTTGAAGACAGGGTTTCTGGAATGTGTCCTGCATCATGAACCTCTTATTGAAAGTACTTTCTACTCCATTGACAAAATGACAGGATTTATTAACCAGAATTTATCTCTACTGGTTCTTTTATCACCGACAGTAAGTTCCCATAACAGCTTCACTGTCCCAAATATTTGTTAAAGGCTTAAACAGTTTCAAATATGTGCTCCTTTATTTAATTTACAGCTGTTTCTGAAAATACACCATTCAGTATTAGATGAAATTGCTTCTATCTCCTGTCATATTTCACATTTTGTTTTATGGTCTGGTAGATTTCATGGTGATCTCTTTTTAACCAGTAAAATTTGTTTTAGGGACGATGATTCATTTTCTTTAAATAGTCAAGCTGCAGAAAGAGTCCTATATCATGAAGCCTTTTCACTGCCTACATATCAACAGTAGGTCCTGTAGACCTTTAAAAAATATTTGGGCCTCTTCATTCTCAGGGAGACTGGTTGCAGTCTCTCATGGCCTCATTTCACAAAAGCAACTGTAGTGCAGTAAAAGGCATGCTGGACCTGAGCTCTGTTAACCTGGTCTAAATCCAGACTCTGCCACTTACAAAATTTTTGACAAATTACTTAACTTCTTTAAGTCTCATCACTCTCATCTGTGAATTGGGGCTAATCACACTTGTTCACAGGGGTATTCGAAGGAGTCCATAACAGTACCCACGTAAAAGTGCCTAGCATTGAGCCTGGCCCAAAACAGGCAATCAAGATTCATTGTTAGAATCTCTAGGACACATACAATTCATCTAGTATGAGATCACATGAGTTAATAGCTTCCAAAGAGTCTGCTAAAGGAAAATAATATGGAGCACTCCATGGAAATTTAAGGTGTTCTGGCCATTTTATATTTACCAGATTTATATCCAACCTCTTGTGCTTATCCTTCAGTAACACAGGTCTTGAAGTTCTACTATTTTGTTTTGAGAAATTTATTTTTTACTCTCCCCACCAAGGAACAGCCCTGCGGATTATCCACCAGTGTTCTGGTTTCCTGTCTCTCCCTACTGACCTGGCCTCACTCAAGTGTCAGCAGAGCCCAAGAAGTACCCAGCAAGACTTTGCTTTTAACTCAGACATGCAGGTGTCTGGGGCTGGAGTGGACGGCACTAATCTACTTTCTTTTCCTAAGAAAATCTGCTTGGATGAATCCATGTCTGGAATACAAAGGAGTCTTCTCCAAACATTCCCTGTAAGAACCTACTTGCTGCCAAGCTCAGGCTGTGGGAAGGAACTTGGGTTCAGGGCCAACAGTGACACTGTGTTCTCTTCCTTTCAACCTACAGGCAAGTCCTTCTGGGGCAGAGAGCACTTCTGTCCAATCTTTACCGAGCTAACATACAATCCCCTAACCCAACGAGTGCCTGTGGGCCTGTATCTAATGTAGCTTAAATAATTCTCTCCTCTCCCTCTCACCATTCTTTGCCATGTAAGTGACTGGCTTTCAAACTTTGTTGACTAACCTACAGATAAGAAATACATGTTACTTTGCAACACAGTATTCACACATACATGTGTGCACACACACAGAGCAATCAAAAATATGATGACACAATTATGCCCCTTGCTGTGTATGGGGTACTTTATCTTCCACTCTATTATATTTTATTTCATTTTTAAAAATGCTGGTCATGACCTATCAAATCAATTTTATGACTCATCAGTGGGCCACAGCTTGTAGTTTTAAAAATACTGATAAGGAGCTATTAATATTTAGCTATTTAATAAGGAGCTACTAGTCTGGAAGAGGAGAATATGAAAACCATACTTTGAAGTATATGGAAAGTTTAAGTATTACTAAAAGTATATGGACAGTTCTGGTAAGACAGAATAGATATGTTTTAACCTATTCCCCTAAGTACAACGAAAAACTCTAGAAATTATATATAAAATAAACATAAAATTCCCAATGATGGAAGAAGGGATACTGACTAGCAACTAGAGAACCCAAGGAATGACACACTGTTGTTGAGTTCTCTGGTCACCTTTTGGCCTCATATATCTCAGAGTAGGAGCTGAAGAAGCTGGCAGTCTGGAAATGCCAGCAAGAGCAGACAAAAGTCAACTCTCTCTAAACAAAGGACCAAGAAAGGGGAATACTACAAAGACAAAACTTTTAGACAATAATCACTCTGTGCCAAACACAACAGGTAAAACTGTGGCCCCATCCCCACCCATTTCAGCAAAGGCCAAGTGGAAAGCCTAGACAAGGCTATAACTCACTTTAACCCACAGGACACCTTAACCCACTGAATCTGGGGATGTCCAAGAAGTGTAAGTAGGGGCTGCAACTGCCATCCCAATTGGATGGTAATGAGTTCCTCTCACCCCTGTTAACAGTGACATCAGAGATATCATGAGGAGTCCGGACTTCAACCTCCACCCAGAAATACCAAGACAGACCTCCCCTTCCCACGAGGGTGGTGTCAGCAGAAGCCTAGTGAAGGGTCAGGACTTTCACCACTGTCCAGTGGTAACAAGGCCACCCCCACTAGGTAGTACAGACCATGTGAGGAACAATAATGGGGAACTTTTATTTCCCACAGCCAGAGAGGTATCAGACTGAAGCCAGAATTCCCACCCCTGCCCAGCATTAACAAGGAGCCTCCACTCTGCTGTCTGTGGAAGGTTAGTGGGAAACCTGAACTTCCACCTCCATATGGCAGTAATGAGTTTGTGAACCTTCCTCACCTTCCAGAGGGGTTTCATAGGACATCAATTAAAACTCAGAGTTTTAATGAGTTCTAGAGTCTTCTAACAGAATACCCACAAGGTCCAGGTCTAAGTAGAAAATCACTCATCATAACAAGAAACAGCAATATGCTGAACTGAATAATAAAAAAAGATGATACATACCCTCACTGAGATGACAGAGATGTTAGAATTACATGATATGACAAATATTTTTTTTTAATTTTTTTTTCAACGTTTATTTATTTTTGGGACAGAGAGAGACAGAGCATGAATGGGGGAGGGGCAGAGAGAGAGGGAGACACAGAATCAGAAACAGGCTCCAGGCTCTGAGCCATCAGCCCAGAGCCTGACGCGGGACTCAAACTCACAGACCGCGAGATCGTGACCTGGCTGAAGTCGGACACTTAACTGACTGCGCCACCCAGGCGCCCCGATATGACAAATATTTTAAAGCACCCATCATAAAAAGTGCTTCAATTACAGGTTACAGACATACTTGAAATAGATGAAAAAATATAAAATCTAGACAAAGAAACAGAAATCCCCAGAAAATAAACAAGATACAAAGAAGAACCAACTGGAAACTTTAGAACTGAAAAGTACAAAAACCAAATTAAAAAAATTAACAGCAGAATGAATAAGGCAATGGAAAGAATCAATGAACTGGAACATAGAACAGAAATAAGCCAGTCAGAAAAAGAAAGTCATCCATATGTGGAATTTAAAAAACAAATGAGCACAGGGAGAAAATGAGAGAGAAAGAGAGGGAGGGAAAGAGAGAGAGAGAGAGAAAAACCAAGATACAGACTCTTAGCTACAGAGAGCAAACTGATGGTCACCAGAGGGGAGGTGGGTGGGGGCACGGGGGAAATAGGTGATGCAGATTAAGGAGTGCACTTGTCAGGATGAGCATTGAGGTGTTAGAGTCACAGAATTGCTGAATCACTTTATTGTATACTGAAACTAATAGAACACTGTATATTAACTATACTGGAATTAAAATTTAAAAACAATTTTAAAAAAGTTAAAAAAAGAACATCTTTGACTTCCAGTTTTTGGTCCACCATATAATAAGCTTGTAAGTTGCCACTGCATCTTAACAATAAGTAAAAAGGCTGAACAAACCAGAAAATCAATAAATCTTCTTGGATCCAAAAGAGAAGTGAGGTTACAGGACAAACCACTGACCTCAAAACTGCAGAGACTGATGGGTGAATACAGAGAATCATGATTAACCTGAGCAGAAACTCAGGAGTTTAAACCTCCAAAGAAACAGGTGCTCAGAAGGAAAACCTGAAGTGTAGTTGACAACTGCTGGAGGTTCAGTGTGCACAACTCTTGACAGTTAAAAACCCCAAGGAGATGCATTCATAGGAGACCGCACATATTTCTGAGTTTTACCTCCATGAGCTTGACTTCGTTTTCACAGTGAGCAGCAGACAAAATCCTTCTCATGCTTCCAGCAAGGGGCAGGGAAAAGGAACCATTTTGGAAAATGCCGGAGGGCTCTATTCTACCTAGCAAGGTCTGCCCTCAGGAGAAGTTATTTAACCAGAGCCTAACCTGTTGAGGTTTTATCAGAGCCTAACTCAGTGGGAAGAGAAATATTAAAAAACAAAACAAACAAGAAAAAAACCCAGCCATTTTTAGTCTTCCACATGGAGGAAGGGAAATACTCAACCATCCCCCTTTAACCTTCCCTGTGAGAAAAGAGAAGCATCCAACTCCCAACACATTCTAATCTTCTTGTCTCAGTATAAGGCAGCAGGAGGGAGGCAGAGTGAGAAATACATGCGGGGTTTACAGCCTAGAGAAACTAAGATTCGCTAAAAGGCTGAGACCTAATCATAGGACTTAGAACTCTCCCCCAACTGCACATTACTAACAGCCCATTTGTGGTACTCTCTTTTACCTAGCACATCATGTCACTTATATCAAGAAAAAAATTTTTTTTGAAAAAATTAAGCCAAGCATCAAAACCAGACTCCTATATGGCAGGAATGTTGAAATTATCAGACCAGGATTTAAAACACTATGATTTATATGCTAAGGGCTCCAACAGATAAAAACAGCATACAAGGACATACAGGCAATGGAAGCAGAGAGACAGGCATTCTAAGAAAGAACCAAAAAGAGATGCTATATATAAAAAACACTGTAAGAGAAATGAAGAACACCCTTGATAAGCTTATTAGCAGACTGGATATGCTGAAGAAAGACATGCCGTGCTTGAGGATATCTCAATACAAACCTCCAAAACCAAAATGCAAACAGAAACAAAACAAAACAAAACAAAAAACACACAGAAAAAACCAGGACAGAATGTCCAAGAACTTGGGATAACTAAAATAGGTGTAATATATGTACAACGGAAATACTACAAAAGAAGAAAAAGAAAGGAACAGAAGAAATATTTGGAACAATAGGGACTGTTAATTTTCCCAAATTAATGTCAGACACCAAACCACAGATCTAGAAGCTCAGAGAACACCAAGAACAATAAATGATAGAAAAACTACACCTATGTGGATCATTTTCAAATGACAGAAAATTAAAATCCTTAAAGCAGAGGGAAAGAACACCTAGACTATAAAAGAATTATATCTGACTTCTCAGAAACTATGTAAGCAAGAAGAGAATGAAATAAAATATTTAAACTGTTGACAGAAAAAATAAATACCAACCTAGAATTCTGTGCCCTGCGAAATTATCCTTCGAAAGTGAGAAAAATATTTTCTCAAAAAAAATGGAGAGAATTTGTTGTTGACAGGCGTGCCTTGCAAGAAATGCTAGAAGAAGTCCTTTAGAGAAGAAAAGTGATAAAAGTCAGAAACTGAGATCTACAAAGAAAGTAACAGAATCAGAGAAGAAATAAGTGATAAAATAAAAATATGTTATAAAAGCTTTTTTATTCTTGGGCTCCTGGGTGGCTCAGTTAGTTAAGCATACGACTTCAGCTCAGGTCATGATCTCACGGTTTGTGAGTTCAAGCCCCATGTGGTGCTACTAGCTCAGAGCCTGGAGCCTGCTTCAGATTCTGTGTCTCCCTCTCTCTCTACCCCTCCCCCACCTGTGCTCTCTTTCTCTCTCAAAAATAAACATTGATTTTAAAAAAATTTTTTAAAGCTCTTTCATTCTTAACAGATATAACAGATACATTTGTTCAAAATATTAATAGCCACAATGTTTTTGATTATT
Source organism: Prionailurus viverrinus (assembly GCF_022837055.1). Classification (NCBI taxonomy): domain Eukaryota; kingdom Metazoa; phylum Chordata; class Mammalia; order Carnivora; family Felidae; genus Prionailurus; species Prionailurus viverrinus. The sequence continues at coordinate 16,916,914 of NC_062577.1, forward strand.
GTGCTTTATAGTTATTTAATATACATGTTTAATATTAATATATTCAAATATTTGTAAATTTAACATATACAATGAGAGCTATGTATGCTTATGTATAAGTGACATGAATGACAGCAAAAACAAAAGAAATAAGAAGGAAGAAATCAAGATTATTTTGTTACTATAAGGTACTCACACTGTGAAATGACAAAGTGTTATATGAAAACAGACTTGAATTAGTTGTAAATGTATATTTCAAACTCTAGGGCAACCACTAAAAAAAGTAACAAAAAAAAAAGAACTAATATGCTAAGAAAGTTAGAAAATTATTTAAAATGCTCAATTAAACAACAAAGTTCAGAAAAAAAGTGGAAGACACAAATAGGAACAAAGAACAAGAGCAACAAATAGAAACATTAAAAATTATGGCAAATATTAATATAATTATATCAATAGTCACTTTGAATGTCAATGGTCTAGATGTGTCAATTAAAAGACAGAAATCATCAGAGATAAGGCTCAATTACATATTACCTACAAGAAATCCACTTTAAATCCAAAGACATACAGTTAAAAGTAAATGGATGGAAAATGTATATGCCATGCTAACACTAATCAAAAGAAAGCAGAAGTAGCTACATTTAATTTCACACAGAGCAGATTTCAAAGCAAGGAAAGTTATCAGGGATAGAGGGGGCATTACATAGTGATCAAGGGGTCAATTTACCCAGAAGACATAACAATGCTTAGCATGTATGGACCTAAGAATAGAGTGTCAAAATATATGAGACAAAAACTGATAGAACTGCCAGGAGAAATAGATGAATCCATTATTATAGTTGGATATTTCAACACCCTTCTATCAGAAGTGGACAGACCCAGCAGGCAGAAAATCAGTAAGGACATAGTTGAACTCAATAGCACCATTAATCAACTAAATATAATGGATATCTATAGACTATTTCATCTCAAAACAGCAGAATACACATTCTTCTTAAGCTCATATGGAACATTCACCAAGATAGAGCCCATTCTAGGCCATAAAATACATTTTACCAATTTAAAAGAACAGAAATCATACAATGTCTGCTCTTAGGCTACAGTGGAATTAAACTAGAAATCAGTAACAGAAAGATGGCTGGAAAATTCCAAAATACCTGGAGATTAAAGAACACATTTCTAAATAACACATAGGTCAAAGAAGAAATCTTAAGAACAATTTTAAAATATTTTGAAGTAAATTAAAATAAAAACACAGCTTATCCAAACTGTGGAATGTGACAAAAGCAGTGCTTAGAGGGAAATTATAGCAATGAATGCATACATTAGAAAAGACAAAAGATCTAAAATTAATCATCTAAATGTCCATCCAAGAAAACTAGGAAAATAGTGAATTAAATCCAAAGTCAGGGGCGCCTGGGTGGCGCAGTCAGTTAAGCGTCCGACTTCAGCCAGGTCCCGATCTCGCGGTCCGTGAGTTCGAGCCCCGCGTCAGGCTCTGGGCTGATGGCTCAGAGCCTGGAGCCTGTTTCTGATTCTGTGTCTCCCTCTCTCTCTGCCCCTCCCCCGTTCATGCTCTGTCTCTCTCTGTCCCAAAAATAAATAAACGTTGGAAAAAAAAAATTAAAAAAAAAAAATCCAAAGTCAGCAGAAGAAAAAAATAATAAATATCAGAGTAGAAAAAAAATCAGAGCAGAAACCAATGGAATTGAAAATAGAAATCAATATGGGGAAAAATAGAAATCAATATGGGGAAATCAATATGGGGAAAAAACTGAAACTAAAGCTTGTTCTTTAAAAAAATAAAATAAAATCAGTAAGCCTCTAGTCAGGTTAACTAAGAGAAAGAGAGAGGACACAAATCACTAATAACAGAAACAAAAGAAGGGTCATCACTACAGACACCATGGACACTAAAAGCATAGTAAAGAAATACTATGAATAACTCTATGCCCACAAATTTGATAACCTAGATGAAATGGATCAATTCCTTAAAAAGCACATCCTGCCAAAATTCACACAAGAAGAAATAGGCTACCTGAATAGGCCTATAGCTATTAAAGATATTGAATCAATAATTAATAACTTTCTAAAATAGAAAGCACAGGCCCAGGTTGGTTCACTGGTAAATTCCACCAAACATTTAAGGGAAAAAATTATTCCAATTCTCTATAATCTCCTTCAGAAGGCAGAAGCAGAGAAAATACTTCCTAACTCATTTTATGAGGACAGACAGCATCACCCTATGACTAAAAGCAGACAAATTACAAGAAAACTTCAAAATTGTATGAAAACATTCCATAAACCTAGATACAAAAACTCTCAACAAAATGTTGACAAATCGAATCCAACAATGTAAAAAAGTAATTATATACTACAAGCAGGTGTGATTTGCCTCAGGTATGTAAAGCTGGTTCAACATGTGAAAAACAATTAATACAATCTACCATTTCAAAAGGCCAGAGAAGAAGAAAAATCACAAGATCATCTCAATATGTGCAGAAAAATTACTTGACAAAATCCTACATCCATTGATTTTTTTAAAATCTTAGTAAACAAATAATAGAAACCTTCTCAACTTGATACCGAATATCTATATAAAATCTACACAGAACATTATACCTAAGCATTAGAAACTCTAAGCTTTCCCACTAAGTTCAGCAACAAGGCAAAGATGTCTCTGCTCACTATTGCTTTTCAATATCATACTGGGATCCATAGCAAATGCAGCAAAATTTAAAAAAAGAAAAAAAGATATACAGACCGGGGAGGAAGCAATAAAACTGTCTTTGCAGGTGATATGACAATCTAGGTTGAATATCCAAAAAGATCAATAAAACATTCCTCAAACGTTGTATACAAAATTAATACACAAAGGTTATTTGCTTTCCTATATATCAACAATGAACAAGTGGAATTCGAAATTTAAAACCCAATACTATCTACACTTGCACTCCTAAAAATGAAATACTTATGTATAAATCTAACAAAATATACACAAGATCGGTATGAGAAAAACTATAAAACTTTATGAAAGAAATCAAAGACAAACTAAATAGAGATAAATGTTCATGGGTAGTAATATCTCAATAATGTCAAAATGTCAGTTCTTCCCAATTTTATCCACAGATTCAATGTAATCCAAATCAAAATCCCAGCAAGTTGTTTTCTGAATGTTGACAAATTCATTCTAAAGTTCATATGGAGAGGCAAAAGACCCCAAATAGCCAACACAATATTGAACAACAACAACAAAAAAGGCCAAGGACTGACAGCATTCCATTTCAAAATTTACTAAAAAGCTAAAGTAATCCAAACATGTTGGTTAAAGAACAGACAAGTAGAAAGAATAGAGAACCCAGAAATAGACCTATATAAATATAGTCAAACTAACTTTGACAAAGCAATATAATGGAGAAAAGACTGTTTTCAGTAAATGGAGTTGGAATGACCAGACATTCACATATGAAAAACTTGAGTCTAGATTTTTAAAAATGTAGAATACCCATCCAATGGAATATCATTCAGCCAAAAGAAATGAAGTTCTGATACATGCTGTAAGATGGATGAGCCGTGAACTCAGTCAGACATAAAAGGACAAATACTGCATGATTTCACTTACATGAAATATGTAGAACAGACAAATTCATACAGACCAAAGTAGATTAGAGGCTACCACAGGCTGGGAGGAGGGGGAAAGGGAGGGTGCTTGCTTAATGAATGCAGTGTTTCTGTTTGAGGTGATAAAAAGGGTTTAGAAATACATAGTTAATATGGTTATACAACACTGCAAATGTAATTGATGCCACTGAATTGTATATTTAAAAATTATTAAAATGTATTATGCTAAGCAAAATAAGTCAATCAGAGAAAGACAAAAACCATATGATTTCATTCACATGTGGAATTTAAGAAACAAAGCAGATCAACACATGGGAAATGTGGGGGAAGAGAAGAGAGGTAAACAAACCACAAGAGACTCGTAATGACAGAAAACAAACTGAGAGTTGATAGAGGGGGATTGGAGGGAGATAGGCTAGATGGATGATGGGTATTAAGGGCAGCATTTGTGACGAGCACTGGGTGTTGTATGTAACAAATCACTGAATTCTACTCCTAACACCAATATTGCACTATATGTTAACTAAAATTTAAATAAAGAAAATTATTAAAATGGAAAACTTTGTTATATATGTTTCACTACAATAAAAAAGAATTAAAGTAAATCCCCAAAAGGATAAACCTAAAGAAAACTACACCAAGGCATGTCATAGTCAAATTCTGAAAACTAAAGACTAAGAAATAATCTTAAGAGCAGCCAGAGAATAATACCTCATCTACAGACAGAAAAAACATTTGAACGACAGCATATATCTCTTCAAAAGTGATGGAGGTGAAAGGAAGTAGCACAATAGTTTTCAAGTGCTGAAAGAACAGAACTGTCAATACAGAATCCTATATCCAGTGAAAATATCTTTTAGGAGTAAACAGAAAATCATGACATTTTCAGATGAAGAAAAACTAACGATTTGGCACCAGTATATCCATCCTAAAAATAGCAGCTAAAGAAGTTTTCTAAACACAAAAGAACTGATAAGAAAGGAAGAAACGGAGAAAGAAAGAAAGAAAGAAAGAAAGAAAGAGAGAGAGAGAGAGAGAGAGAGAGAGGGGTAGGGAGGTAAGCAAAATACAGTATCACATTGATTATCTATTTTTTTATTGAAGTATACATAGTGGACACACAATGTCACATTAGTTTCTGGTGTACAGCATAGTGACTTGACAACTCTATACATTATGCTATGTTTACCCTAAGTGTAACTATCACACCATCCATGGATCCCTGGCATAAACTCCATTTTATTAATATTTAATATTTTAATATTAAACCATCTTACGTATCTCTGGAATAAACTCTATTTGGTCATAGAATATAATTCTTTTTATATATTGCTAAACTATATTTGCCAATATTTTATTAAACATATTCTCATGAAGGATATTTGTCTGAAGTTTTATTTTTTGTACTTTAATTTTGGTATCAAGGAAATACAAGCTTTAAAAAATGAATTGGGAAGTATTTCCTCTTTTTCTATTTTCTGGTAGAACTTGTTGAAAATTGTTTCATTCCTGATACTGGTAATTTATGACTTCTCTATTTTTTGTCAATATTGTGAGAAGTGTTACAATTTTAATGATCTTTTTAACCAGATTTTTGTTTCTTCTATTTCCTCCATTGTTTTTATTTTCCATTTCATTGATTTCTGCTCTTATTTTTATGATTTCCTTCCTTTTGCTTGCTTTGGGTTTATCTGCTCTTCTTTTTCTAGATTCTTGAGCAGAGTTTTGATGGCTGATTTGAGACTCTTCCTCTTTTCTAATGTATACATTCAGTGCTATAAATTTCCTTCTCAGCAATGCTTTAGCTATGTCCTACATATTTGACTTCCATTACTCTTATTCAAAGTAGTTCAAGAAGTTCTAGCCAATGCAATAAATAAAAAAAAGTTAATTATAAACTTATTGGAAGGAAGAAATAGAACTGTCTCTAATTTTCAGGTGATGTGACTGTCTTCATATGAATTTCTTTTTCATATGAAAATACTCCATATTAAATACTTTTTGAATATTTTAACTCAAAAAATGTTTTAATTCATGTAATAAGTGAGCTCACCAAGGCTGGAAAATACAAATAAACATACAAAAGCAAGTATATTTACATATCCCAGCAATAAACATGGAGACACCAAAATTAAAAACACAATACCATTTATAATAACTCAAAAAAACTAACAAAATATATATACAGAGTTTATATGCTAAAAACTGTAAAATTCTAATGAAATAAATCAAACAAGATCTAATTAACGGAGAGACATACCATGTTCACAGACTGGAAGAGTCAACATAGTATAGATTCCAATTTTTCCCAAAGGGATATGTAAGTTCAATGAATTTTCTACCAATTTTTTTAAAAAAATCTGTGGATATAGAGATTATTGTAAAATTTATATGGAAAAGTTAAGGAACTAAAACAGCTAAAAACAATTGTGAATAGTAAGACTATTCTACTTGATTCTATGACTTAGTATAAAACTCCAGTAGTCAATACTGTGTGGTATTGGTGGAGAAATCAGCAGATGGATCACTGGAACAGAAAAGAAGAGCCAGGTATAGACCACATAAATATGCCCAACTTATTTCTGATAAAGGTACAAGAGTAATTCAATGAAGGAAAGAGTTTTTTCAACAAATGATACTAGATCAAATTAAATCAGAATTCAACAACAACAACAACAAAACCCACATTGACCTGGGTCTTACCCCTTCCACAAAAGTGAATTCAAAATATATCATAGACCTAAATGTAAAATATAAAACTATAATGTTTTAGAAAGCAATATCAGAACATCTTTGGAATCTAGGGCTAGTCAAAGAGTTCTTAGACTTGATACCAAAACATGATGCATATAAGGAAAAACTGATAAACTGGACTTCATCAAAATTTTAAAAATGATGCTCTGCAAAAGATCTTGCTAATAGGCTAAAAACACAAGCTACAGGCTGGGAAAAAAATACGTACAAACCACATATGTAATGAAGAACAAGTATCTAGAATATACAAGTAGCTTCTCAACAGTCAAAATAAATAATAAAAATAAAAACAAACAAAAAAAGAGAAGGCAATTAGATAATAAGCAGAAGAAGACATAAAGGGACATTTCATTAAAGTGGAAATAGAGATGGCAGATAAGCACATAAAAATATGTTCAACATAATTAGTCATTAAAGAAATGCATATTAAAATCACAATAAGATCATTACACATCTATCAGAATGACTACAATCAAAAATAGTGACACCAAAGGCTGGGAGGATGTGGAAAAATGGGATCACTCATGCATTGGTGATGGGAACATAAAATGGTACACCCAGCTCTGGAAAATAGTTTGGCACTTCCTGAAACCACTAAACATGCAACTATCATAGAAGCCAGAAAATGCACTCCTGGGCATTTGTCCCAGAGAAATAAAAACTTACATTCATACAAGAACCTACAGAAATGTTTATAGCAGCCTTATTTTGATATTCCAAACTAAAAACAACCCGCATGTGTCCTTCAATGGATGAATGGTTACACATACTGTGGTGGTACCTCCATAACATGGAATGCTAGTCAACAATTAAAAAAAAAAAACCCTACTGATACATACATCAACCTGGACACATCTTCAGAGTATTATGCTAAGGGAAAAGGCCAATCCTGAAAAGATGAATACTACATTATTTTGTTTATATAACAATTTATGAAATGACAAAGTTATAAAAATGGAAAACAGATTAGTGATTGTCAGAAGTTAAAGAAGGGTTAGGGGAAGGAGGTAAGTGAGATCCACGAGGTGATGGAAATGTTCTGTATCTTGACTAAATCACTGTCAATATCCTGACTGTGATACTGTACCATACTTTTGGAAGATGTTACCAGTGAGGAAAACTGGGTAAAGAAAGGTAATATAAATCTTTGTGAGGGGCGCCTGGGTGGCGCAGTCGGTTAAGCGTCCGACTTCAGCCAGGTCACGATCTCGCGGTCCGTGAGTTCGAGCCCTGCGTCAGGCTCTGGGCTGATGGCTCGGAGCCTGGAGCCTGTTTCCGATTCTGTCTCCCCCTCTCTCTCTGCCCCTCCCCCGTTCATGCTCTGTCTCTCTCTGTCCCAAAAATAAATAAACGTTGAAAAAAAAATCTTTGTGTACTACTTCGTACAAATAATGTGAATATACACTTATTTCAAAATAAGAAATTTAATTTTTTTAAAGCATATTGACAGCATGAGCTTGAGACCTGAATTTTTTAACTTTCATCCATTAGGCATGTCACTTCACCTCCCTAAGCTTCAGTTTTCTTATCTGTGGAGTGGAATGGCAAAGGCCTGCTCAAAGTTCACTTGATGTTGATGTATAAATATAGAAAGCAAAAGCAGGATGAAGGAAGTGTGCACAGAGTGATATTACCAGCCTTGCCTACTTTATGGGACTGTTTTGAAAATGGTATGACAGAGAATATCCTGAAGTGAACTGAAAACCACAAAGTACTATGCTAAAATTAGTCATTATTGCATTCTTTCTAGGGGGGCAGGGGAGGGGATCTGGATACATTCTGAAGGTTAAAATAATAATTGGGTTAAATTGCCTTGGATTATCATGTAGAAAGAGTAACACTTGATATGGCTTTATTGCCTCTTTTCTCTACCCTTCTGCCTCCTGAGGCTGGACAGAGACTCTCACAGCCCAAAGCTGTAAGCTCTGGGAGTCTCCCACATCCACACAGGAGCAGGGAGGACAGGTATTGTTATTGTAAGTAACAATAAGCAGACTCCCAAAAGCTAACATTGGTGTTGGCACCCATTCTCAAGACACAATGAACTTCATCCTCTTCCAGAAAAAAAAAAAAGAGAATAATATTTTATAGATTGGAGGTGGGAGAGAAGTGGGAATAACAGAATAAGAACTAGGGACCTCAAGTCATCCAATGACCACTGGCAACCCCTAAGATGAGCCCTAGAACACTCAAGAAAGCATTCTCTTCAAGGTCACTCACAAAGCCAGGGAGACAGATAAATAAAGGGAGCAAGGAAAGGCAAAGGTAACTGAGCACAGCAGTCTGGAGAATGAGAGGCTTTTTCTGACACCCGGCATGTGGGAAAAGGATAGTCCAACATCAACAGATAAGAAATTAATTTGCCACCCATCATAAAAACACAGTAGCAGCCGCTTAGAAGTACATTTATAACCGCTTAATTTCAGAGAGGTATGTAGCAGAAGACAGAAGGTCCACTCTGTCAGAAAAAAAAAAGGAAAATGGAGGGGTTGGTTTCATTTCTAATAGGGCACCTGAAGTAAAAGAAGAAAGAGAAAAGAGGCCCTAGGACACTTATGAGACAGAAATAATGGAAAGGCCCCTGACCTTCTTTGAAGATGTGAGGTCTTCCTAAGCCTAGGACCCTCATACTTCCAGACAGCCAAGGACAGGGCTTCAGGCAAAAAGAAAAGAACTGGGGCAAACTGGTAGATAATTGTGTACAAGACAAATCCCTTCGCCTCCGTTGGTTGTGAACACTACTATTCAAATAATATCCACAGTTTCTCACTTGCTGACACTTATTAGAACTTTTAGAATCTTATAGAAGTACCCTACAAAAAGAAAACACAATGCCTTTCTAAACAAAAATTAGGATTTGTCAGCAAAGGGCATCGTTTAGTAAATGGCCCATTCCTGGACATAACAGAGTATTCCTAACAACGTAACTCACAGAGAACAAAAAAAACCATTTACTTCCAGATGGAAGATTCTTCTTTCTCCACCCGCTGCCCCATGCTCTGCAGCTTTGGTCTGATGTAATTAGCATATAACACTGCATAAATCTAAGGTATACAACGGTGATAATTAAGTGTACATATATAATGTTAAATGATTACCACAATACGGTTACTTAACAACTCCATCATGTCACATAATTACCCTGGGTGTGTTAAGAGGATTTCAGAACTACTCTCTTAGAAACTCTCAAGCATATAGTATCGTTAACTACTGTCACCATGCTACACATTAGATCCCCCAAACTTATTCATCTTGTAACAGGAAGTTGGCACCCTTTGACCTACAGCTCCCCACTTTGCAGTCCCTGGAAACCACCATTCTATGCTCTGTTTATGTGAGTTTGACTTTTATAGGCGGAAGATTGTTCTTAAGTTCCATTGCTAAATCATACATTGCTAAATCATACATTGCTAAACAATTAACTGTATCTAAATGCAACAAGTTTATAATTAAGAAAAAAACCAAAGAGCCCTGTGTATAGTGTATAGATGATTAACTTACAAATTTCAATCTATTAAAGATAACTTAGAGATCACATATATGTATGCACACAGAATATTTGAAAATGGGATTTTCTCCTTGTTTCCAAATCTATCCATTCAATAAATTTACACGAACTACTGAGGGGTCAAGATGGAGGAACAGCATGGAAGGCTTTTTTTTTATTTTGCATCCCTGAAATACAGCCAGATCAACACTAAACCACCCTGGACACCTAGAAAACTGATTTGAGGATTAACACAACAATCGGCACAACCTGAATCACAGAACTCAGAAGGTATGCAGCACAGAGAGGTCAAATGGGGGAGAGAGAAGCCACAAAGGACAGGGAGCTGCTTTTGCTTGCAGAGAGAAGACAGAGATGGGGGGTGGGGGAGGGAGGTGGTGGGATGGGGTATGGGAAATCATCCACCCCTCTGCCCGAAAGCAGCTGTAAAGAAAAGAAAGAGTACATGAGGGACTGAACAAAACAAGGGAAAAAGGAGAAAGAGGATTTAAATTCCAGTGAGACTCTATTAACAGGGGGAGTGCAGACTATGAAACTCCATAAGTCAATACCTGGCAGTGCTCTGGCAAATCTCTGGAAAACCCCCAGGAGCAGACAGCGAGATCCAAGGTGTCCTTGGGCCACATGGGAGAGGCGATTCCGCTGCTGGGAGGACATTTGATAGAGGCTGTGCAGCCACCCCACAGGCAAAGGTCCCAGAAGACCCTGGAGAATAACCACATTCACTGGTGCTGGGACAAGAACAAGCCTAGAGCCAGAAATGTATTGTGATTTACCATAATCCCAGAAACAATGCTGCTAAACGATCATGTGAAACTTTTCTGGGGCGGGATGGGACCTAGCCACAGTCTCTACGCATCAGAAGCAGCATGGTCTCATGAACATTCCTGGGGGCAAGGAGACACACGGCCATTGCTCAGTGAGACCCTCCCCCAGGGCATCTGAACGGGTCAAAGTCACAGTCCCTCAGAAATAATGGGTTGGGAAACACAGCCACATCTGAAGTAAAACTCAGGAGGGAGGTGCCGCCTGACAACCTGATGCTTGGTCACAGACAGTGTAAAAGCGGGGAGTGGTCTCAAGCCAGAGACAAAGGAGGGGTGCGTGATTGCTGGTCAGGGAGAAGAGAGTTCTGATACCAGAGACTGGGTGCCATTTTCACCCTTCATGCATGCACATAAAAACCTACATGTGCCACAACAATCCACCCCAGTAAACTAAGCAGCAGCATCTAGTAGACAATGGTTTAGCCGTTACACTAAGCCCTGCCCAACTGGGCCAACCACGCTCTTCAGAAACACCACAAGTCTCTCCATGTGTTTAGTTTATGGACTATAAAGTGCTTCATAGCTTGACTTCTAGGAGAAACTGATGTAATTTCAATGGTATTTCAGTATGTTCGCTGGTCCATCTATTTAATTTTTTTCTTTTTCTTTTTACAGAAAGAGAAAAAAATTATTTTTACTTCCCATTTTTATTAAAAATATTTTTCTTTAATTTTTTACTATATTTTTTACTTTTTTGCAAATTTCCCACACTCTATTTTACTTCCGTTTCATTTTATTTTATTTCATTGTATTAATTTTTTCAAATTTTCAAACATTTTCCTTTTTTTCTTTCTTCTTTTTCTTTTCTTATCTTTCCCTGTTTTTCTCTAATCTATCAAGCTCCTTTCAATAGCCAGACCAAAACACACCTAAGATCTAGCATCATTTATTTGGTTTTTTTATGTGTTGTTTTAAATTTTTTAATTTTATTTTTTTACCTTATCGATTCCTTTTCTTCCTTCAAAATGACAAACCAAAAAATTTACCCAAAAAGGAAGAACAGGAAGAAATGACAACCAGAGACTTCATCAACACAGATACAATCAAGATGACTGAACCAGAATTTAGAATCAAAATAATAATACTAGGCTGGGGTTGAAAACAGATTAGAATCCCTTTCTGCAGACATAAAAGCTAGGAAGGATGAAATAAAAAATGCTAAAACTGAGCTGCAATCTCAAATGGATGCCACAGTGACAAGGATGGATGAAGCAGAGCAGTGTATCAGTATTGTAGAGGACAAACTTATGGAGAAAAATGAAGCAGGAAAAAAAAGGGAGACTAAGGCAAAAGAGCATAACTTAAGAACGAGAGAAATCAGTGACTCATTAAGATGGAACAACATCAGAATCATAAGGATCCCAGAAGAGGAAGAAAGAAAAAAAAAGGGGTAGAAGGGTTATATGAGCAAATCATAGTGGAAAACTTTCCTAACTTGGGAAAGACACAGTCATCAAAATCTAGGAAGCGCAGAGGACTCCTATTAGATTGAGCAAAAACCGACCATCAATAAGGCATGTCATAGTCAAATTCACAAAATACTCAGGCAAGGAAAGAATCATGAAAGCAGCAAGGTAAAAAAGTCCTTAACCTACCAGGGAAGATAGATCAGGTTTGCAACAGACCTATCCACAGAAACTTGGCAGGCCAGAAAGGAGTGGCAGGATGTATTCAATGTGCTGAATCAGAAAAATATGCAGCCAAGAATTCTTTATCCAGCAAGGCTGTCATTCAAAACAGAAGGAGAGATAATAATTTTCCCAAACAAAAATTAAAGGAGTTAGTGACCACTAAACAAGCCCTGCAAGAAATTTTAAGGGGGACTTTCTGAGAGGAGAAAAGACAAAAAAAAAAAAAAAAAAAAAAAAAAAAAAAAAGCACCAAAGACTAGAAAGTACCAGAGGCCACCACCAGAAACTCCAACTCTACAAGCAACATAATGGCAATAAATTTGTATCTTTCAATACTCACTCTAAATGTCAATGGATTCAATGCTCCAATCAAAAGATACAGGGTAACAGAATGGATAAGAAAACAAGATCCATCAATATGCTGTTTATAAGAGACCCATTTTAGACCTAAAGACACCTTCAGATTGAAAGTAAGGGGATAAAGAATCATCTATCATGCTAATGGTCACCAAAAGAAAGCTGGAGTAGCCATACTTATATCAGACAATATAGACTTTAAAGACTGTAACAAGAGATGAAGAAGGGCGTTATATCATAATTAAAGGGTCTACCCACCAAGACCCAACAACTGTAAACATTTATGGTCCAAATGTGGAAAAAACAAAATATATAAATCAATTAATCACAAAGACAAAGAAACTCATTGATAGTAACACCACAGTAGTAGGGACTTCAACACCCCACTTACAGCAATGGACATTTCATCTGAACAGAAAATTAACAAGGAAACAATGACTTTGAATGACATAGTGGACCGGATGGACTTAACAGATATAGTCAGAACATTTCATCCTAAAGCAGCAGAATACACATTCTTCTCCAGTGCACATGGAACATTATCCAGAATAGATCACATACTGGGACACAAAGCAGCCCTCACAAGTATAAAAAGACTGAGTTCCTTACTGTGCATATTTTCAGGCCACAATGCTAGGAAACTCAAAATCAACCACGAGAAAAAAAGTGGAAAGATAACAAATACTTGGAGACTAAAGACCATCCTACTAAAGAATGAATGGCTGACCAAGAGAAAGGGGAAACTAAAAGTACATAGAAGCCAATGAAAATGGTAACACCACAGCCCAAAACCTCTGGGATACAGCAAAGGTGGTCATAAGAGGAAAGTATATAGCAATCCAGGCCTTCCTAAAGAAGGAAGAAAGGTCTTAGATACACAACATAACATTACACCTTAAAGAGCTGGATAAAGAAGAGCAAATACAACCCCAAACCAGCAGAAGACAGGAAATAAACATTAGAGCAGAAATCAATGCTATCAAAACCAAAAAAACAGAACAGATCAATGAAATCAGAAGCTGGTTCTTTGAAAAAATTAACAAAAGTGATAAACCACTAGCCAGTTTGATCAAAAGGAAAAAGGACCCAAAGAAATAAAATTAAGAATGAAAGAGGAGAGATCACAACCAACACAGCAGAAATACAAACAATAATAAGAGAATATTATGAGCAATTACATGCCAATAAAATGGGCAACCTGGAAGAAATGGACAAATTCCTAGAAACATATACACTACCAAAACTGAAACAGGAAGAAATAGAAAATTTGAACAGACCTATAACCAGTAAAGAAATTGAATCAGTAATCAGAAATTTCCTAAAAAACAAGAGTCCAGGGCCAGATGGCTTTCCAGGGGAATTCTACTGAACATTTAAAGAAGAGTTAATACCTATTCTCTTGAAGCTGTTCCAAAAAAATAGAAATGGAAGGAAAAATTGCCAACTCTTTCTATGAAGCCAGCATTACCTTGATTCCAAAACCAGACAGAGACCCCACTAAAAACAAGAACCACAGACCAATTTCCCTGATGAACATGGATGCAAAAATCCTTAACAAGATATTAGCCAACCAGATCCAACAATACATTAAAAAAATTATTCACCACAACCAAGCAGGATTTATACCTGGGATGCAGGGCTGGTTCAATATCCACAAAACAATTAACGTGATTCATCACATCAATAAAAGAAAGAACAAGAACCACATGATCCTCTCAATAGATGCAAGAAAGCATTTGACAAAATACAGCATTCTTTCTTGATAAAAACCCTCAAGAAAGCAGAGATAGAAGGACATACCTCGAGATCATTAAAGCCATATACGAAAGACCCAATGCTAATATCATCCTCAATGGGGAAAAATTGAGAGCTTTCCCTTAAGGTCAGGAACAAGACAGGGGATGTCCACTCTCACCACTGTTATTCAACACAGTATTGGAAGTCTTAGCCTCAGCGATCAGACAACACAAAGAAATAAAAGGCATCCAAATTGGCCAGGAGGAGATCAAACTTTCACTTTTTGCAGATGACATGATCCTCTATATGGAAAACCCAAAAGATTCTGCCAAGAAACTGCTAGAACTGATCCATGAATTCAGCAAAGTCACAAGATATAAAATCAATCCACAGCAATCAGTTGCATTCCTATACACCAACAATGAAGCAACAGAAAGAGAAATCAAGGAATCGATCCCATTTACAGTTGCACAAAAAAACTATAAAATACCTAGGAATAAATCTAACCAAAGAGGTGAAAAATCTACACACTGAAAACTATAGAAAGCTTATGAAAGAAATTGAATAAGACACAAAAAAATGGAAAAATATTCCATGCTCCTGGATAGGAAGAGCACATATTGTTAAAATATCAATATTACCCAAAGCAATCTACATACTTAATACAATACCTATCAAATAACACCAGCATTCTTCACAGACCTAGAAGAAACAATCCTAAAATTTGTATGGAACCAGAAAAGACCCTGAATATCCAAAGCAATCTTGAAAAAGAAAACCAAAGCAGGAGGTATCACAATCCACAATATATAGTTGTACAATATATACAACTATATATTGTATATAGTTCAATATACAAACTATATTGAATATAGTTTGTATTCAAGCTATATACAAAGCTGTAATCATCAAGACAGTATGGTACTGACACAAAAACAGACACTCAGATCAATGAAACAGAATAGAGAACCCAGAAATGGACCCACAAACGTATGACCAACTAATCTCTGACAAAGCAGGAAAGAACATCCAATGGAATAAAGACAGTCCCTTCAACAAATGGTGCTGTGAAAAATGGACAGTGACATGTAGAAAAATGAACCTGGATCACTTTCTTATACCATACACAAAAAGAAACTCAAAGTCGATGAAAGACCTAAATGTAAGACAGGAAGCCATCAGAATCCTCAAGGAGAAAGCAGGCAAAAACCTCTTTGACCTTGGCCACAGCAACTTCTTACTGAACACATCTCTGGAGGCAAGGGAAACCAAAGCAAAAATGAACTATTGGGACCTCATCAAAATAAAAAAACTTCTGCACAGTGAAGGAAACAATCAGCAAAACTAAGAGGCAACCAATGGAATGGGAGAAGATAGCTGTAAATGACCTATCAGATAAAGGGTTAGTATCGAAAATCTATAAAGAACTTATCAAACTCAAACCCAAAAGACAAATAATCCAGCGAAGAAACGGGCAAAACACATGAATAGACACTTCTTCAAAGAAGACATCTAGATGACCAATCGACACATGAAAAAATGCTCAACATCACTCATCATCAGGGAAATAGAAATGAAAACCATGATGAGCTACCAGCTCACACCTGTCAGAATGGCTAATATTAACAACTCAGGCAGTAACAGATGTTGGCGAGGATGCGGAGAAAGAGGATTTCTTTTCCACTGCTGGTGGGAATGCAAACTGGTGCAGCCACTCTGGAAAACAGTGTGAAGGTTTCTCAAAAATTAAAAATCCAACTACCCTACGACCCAGCAATTTCACTACTAGGTATTTTTCCAAGGGATACAGGTATGCTGTTTCAAAGAGGCATATGAACCCCAATGTTTATAGCAACACTATTGACAATAGCCAAAGTATGGCAAGAGCCCAAATGTCCATCGATGGATTAATGGATAAAGATGTGGTACATATATACAATGGAGTACTACTCGGCAATCAAAAAGAATGAAATCTTGCCATTTGCAACTATGTGGATGGAACTAGAGTGTATTATGCTAAGTGAAATTAGAAAAAGACAAATATATGACTTCACTCGTATTAGACTTTAAGATACAAAACAGATGAACTTAAGGGAAGGGAAGTAAAAATAATATAAAATCAGGGAGGGGGATAAAACATAAGAGACTCTTAAAAATAGAGAACAGAGGGTTGCTGGAGGGGTTATGAAAGGGGAGATGAGCTAAATGGATAAGGGGATTAATGAATCTACTCCTGAAATCATTGTTGCACTATATGCTAACTTGAATGTAAATTAAAAAATAAATTCTTTTAAGAAATAAATAAATAAATAAAAATTTACATGAATGCCTGCTATATAGTTACCAGTGTGCTAGGCACAGAGTTGCAATGATGACTGATATACAGTCAAATAGGAGAGAGAGATGGATACTTATAATTTCAAAATAATGAGCTGTTTGGGCATGACGGTAAGAACAAGACAGCATGATTGACAAAAGGGGATGATATGTTCTAGTTGATGGAGAAGGTGCAGTAGGAAGATAGAGTGTTAGTGGAAGGATAGGAGAAGCACACAAAAAGTCAATGGTCACTCTTTAGTTATGACATATAACTGGCTTGAAACAGAAGAAGGAATTGTGTAGGCACAAACTAAGCGAGTGACTGGTTCTTCATGAACAAATTCCTAAGTAATGATTACAGTCATTTCGTTGGTATTTCTTGACTATCTGATTTACTTTCCTAAAACATAAGAGCGACATTAGAATGACTTCTTCCATGGGACTTGATTTATTGAGTTTGATGATACTTGTGGTAAATTTTTCACTGTAATTTTCCCCTTCTAGCTTTTCCTAACATAATATTTACCTGAAAGAAATTGCAAAAAAAGATGTAATCACCTTGACTCAAGGCATGATACCCTTGATTTCCTGTCCTTTTATCTCTCCTGTAACGCTGCTCTGACCACAAATACCAGGAAATCTGAAGCAAACAAACACGGTGATGTTTGTGGGACATGTTCTTCTTGCAAGGTCTAAATGCAACTTCCTATATCTGGCCTGAAACATGATTCTTGCTGTTTACTTCTTCTTGTATTTCCCATGACAACTAAGATTCCAGTTTGATTTTAGACCAAACTGCATTAGACCATCTACAATGGGGAGTTCATACGAGAAACAAGGGTAATCTCTCTGTAGCCAGAGATCCATTCATTTTAGAGTGAGGCAAGGGTAAAATCAGAGCCACAGGTTAAAAGCCCCATGCCCATAATTTTCTCCTTTATTCGCTTTTTCTGTGATGCACTTGGAGACATGCTCATGCACTGATGAACAATTGTACTCTGCATTTTGCATTCTGCTTTGTTTGTGGAGACCTGGAGAGATTTGTGGACACTGGGATAAATTATGTGAGGTGATGTGACTATTCTTTACTGTTCCGGGTGATGAGAGCTGGAAGCCCATGGACATCTAGAGAAATTATTTTCAGAAAATGAGCAGTGGTGGTGGATCATGTGATGAACTCTGGGCACAGAAATAAATTATGGTCTGAAACAGCCTGGACATTCGTTATTCCTGATGGAGCTAGGCCCTCATTTGGGTTTGGAGATTGTTGTGATGTATGTACGTCAAGCAGAAAATTCCTCAACCCTTTGTTACAAAATGAACTCACGAGCTGCAGGTAAGGTATGAGCCACTGATCATCCAAATTTGAGAGCTGTTTTCCTTGCTCTCATTTCCATATTTACGATATACTGGAGAAGGGTTCTGAAAATTAACCCCTTCACTGATCATTAAGCCATAGTAAACTCTTAGACTGCATTACAGGAATTTTAGAGTCCCTCTAAATTCATGAATCCAGTTATGCACAAAAATTTCTCACAAGGATAATTTGAGGGGCTTTTCTTTCAAGGGACATAATAAAAACAACAGATCTTATCTTTCATTGGATAAAGCCATTAAAAAATTGAGCATTTCATTTGGCGCCATGGTAGCTGCATAATGAACCAATTAGAAGATGTCCTGTCTTGATTACATGATAAAAGCCTAGATAATTCTCTGATGTTGACTTTTCATGAATCGTGGCTTCCATCACAGAAAAGCTATTTAAAATATCCAAAATAGAAAGTTTCCGTTTTCTGGCACAGAACAACATCCTTTTCTTTCTTCCTTTCCTGATTACAACAATCTCAAGGCACAGCGCATTTTATTTCTATCAATTTGGATCTCATTTCTGGCCTCATGCCCACTGGGCCTGGTTATGTTAAGGGCATTTTGGAATGTGTTAAGCGGCAGGTGTAATCACTTGCATTTTTATACCTCTGAACATGGTTCAGAAGGGATCCCCAGCATCAGTCTCCTGGATCCTTGGCCCAGGGTTGTGGTATGGCAGGATGTGACTGGCTTGCTCAATAAAGGTCACCTAGCTCTGTATAACTTTGTGTCAGGAGATTCTTAGATGCCAATTTTGACTTAAGAATTTAGCTTTAGGAAATGAGTTGATTTCGTTTTCTGATGTTCTGCTAAAGATGCCATCCTGAGTCTCTAATATGTTAAAGCAGTGCCTAATAGTCAGCAGAAGGACCACTGTCAGCATCCAACTGTTGTGTCTAATAGGGAAAGCTGGATACTCTCTAAATGTGGACTCTGTGTCACTTGGGAGGCTTGCCTGACTGCTTCCTTTCCAATTCAAACATGTACCTTATAATGTTTTCCTTGGGAGCCGAAAACAACAGTGAATAAGCAAATCCTCTGTTGGGGCTGAGTGAGTGGCAAACCTCATAAAGAAAAAGATGATATGAGCCTTATATGGAACACTTAACTCTGAGCTGACTGCTACAATACTGGGGTGTGTGATCTCTAGAAGCATCTTCCCCTGGCTTATCTGGGAGTACACATGACCTGGGGCTGGCTTATCAGTCAGTCCTACTGTGACCTCATAGAGATCACTGATAGCTAATGTTAAATACCTAGGTGGTACCCACAGCAATTTGGCCTCAGTGGCCAAGGACTCAACTAGAATGGTGTGATTCACTACCTAAGCTCATGGCAGTGAGCTTAGGAAGTAGCTAAAATCACAGGGAGCATGCACAACAGCGTGGGAAAGAGTTGTAGAGCAAGATGCACAGGATTTGGGTTTTGACTACAGCATTTACCATCTGGGTGACCTAAGGCAAGCCTTCCTAATGTTTGATTTTCTCATCCATCCAATCACTTGTTTGACAAATACATATTTACCAACTACTCAGTGTGATGTGCTACAGTAGTGACCAGGAAGCAAGAACAAAGTTGCACAGAGCCTGCAGTCTAGTTGGGGGAGACAATGAACAAAATAAATAGGCAAAACAAAATATGTTTGGTAAGAATGATATTGGAATAAAGCAATACCTATTTCTTAGAATTGCTATGTAGATTATATGAAATAATATCTGGCCCTAAACAAGCTCTAATATTGCAAGAGACACTATCATTAGCAAAGTACTGATAGGAAACAAATTATTTCTGATTGAAGTCCATCTTCTCCAACAAGTTTATAATCTATTAAATTGGGGGAAGCAAGAGTCCAAAAGGACCAAACAGATCACACAAAATATGACCTATATAGGATCACTACTCTGTCCTAGGCTCTCACAACCTTCCTCTTTCTCTCTTTCCATGAACTTGAAGATTCAGGTCTTCTCGAAACCTGCCATAACCCACCCAGGACAAGACAAAGGTTCCTCTTCTCTGCCACTGATGGCTAAGTAGAATGGAGTCTCCTCTTACAACATGATGGATAACAAACTTTGCATCCTTTTCATTTAATCTGTTTTTCTGCTATTTCCATATAAAATCAGTTATTTAATAATAATTACAAAAATTTATAAACTTGGGGAACTTACAAGGCCTCCAGCAGCATTGTCCCCGATCTGTGTTTCTGACTTCAGAGGTACTCAGGGACTGAACAACCCCAATCCTATTCTTTTTCCTCAACACCCTACCCTCTTTCTCCTTCCATTTTCCGGGTCCTTTAGACCTTTGCTACTCAAACTATGGTCCGTGGACCAGGAACACCAGCATTATCTGAGAGCTTGTTAAAGATTCAGAGCCTCACAAAGTATGGAAAGAGCCCAAATGTCCACTGACTGATGAATGGATAAAGAATATGTGGAGATATATAAATACATAGAGATATAGATAGATAGACAGATATAGATATATATAGATATCTATACACACACACACACACACACACACACACACACACACACACACACACACAGTGGAACTATTCTAGTGTCCCTTTGTCTTAGTAAATTGCAGGATTTCCCATCTCAGGATGTCCCTTGTTCCATGTTTCATATGGGAAGAATCACCTCACAGTATAAACTCGCAGGAAATCCAGGCATCAGAGAAGCCAGAAGCCTAGCAAGGCACAACTGTGTACAGAGTACTACTCGGGGTTCAAAAAGAAAGAAATCTTGCCATTTGCAACAATGTGGATGGAACTAGAGTGTGTTATGCTAAGTAAAATATGTCAGAGAAAGACAAATATCATGATTTCATCCATATGTGGAATTTAAGAAACAAAACAGATGAACATAGGGGAAAGGAAGCAAAAATAAGATAAAAACAGAGAAGGGAGACAAACTATAAGAGACTCTTAATTATAGAGAATAAACTGAGAGTTCCTGGCAGGGTGGTGGGTGGGGGATGGACTAAATGGGTGACTGGTATTAAGAAGGGCACTTGTTGGGGCGCCTGGGTGGCGCAGTCGGTTAAGCGTCCGACTTCAGCCAGGTCACGATCTCGCGGTCCGTGAGTTCGAGCCCCACATTAGGCTCTGGGCTGATGGCTCAGAGCCTGGAGCCTGTTTCCGATTCTGTGTCTCCCTCTCTCTCTGCCCCTCCCCCGTTCATGCTCTGTCTCTCTCTGTCCCAAAAATAAATAAAAAAACGTTGAAAAAAAAATTTAAAAAAAAAGAAGGGCACTTGTTGGGATGAGCACTGGGCATTATATGTAAGTAATGAATCACCAGATTCTATTCCTGAAATCATTATTACACTATATGTTAACTAATGTGGATTTAAATTTTAAAAAATTCAGAGGCTCAGAGCTGCTAAATAAAAATTCTCATTTTAACAAGGTCCTCTGGAGATTTGTATGCACAGTGACATTCAAGGAGCACTGCTAGGTTTCTCTGTCTTGCAGAGTGAAGACAGGATAGCAGGTGTCAAAAAATGATTATGATGATAATAGTAAAAACAATCACAGCATGACTACTACTACTGCTACTAACAACAACAACAGGATTTACTGAGAGTGTACTACTTGAAAGGACCACACTAAGGGCTTTCTGTTCATTAGCTCCTTTAACTACTACCTATTCTAGTGTCCCTTTGTCTTAGTGAATTGCAGGATTTCCCATCTCAGGATGTCCCTTGTTCCATGTTTCATATGGGAAGAATCACCTCACAATATAGACTCGCAGGAAATCCAGGCATCAGAGAAGCCAGAATCCTAGCAAGGCACAATGTCCACACAAATAGCAATGGGGAGAGCTTTCAGAGTGACCAGAAAAGCAGGCAGCCATGGGGAGAGTCACCAGAACTAGGGTGTGAGAGCAGGGCCAAACAGGAAGGACAGAGGAAGCTAGGCTCTGGGAACAAGCAAAGGATTGCTAGAGAGGCAGCCTGTTCCAGGTCCACTGCCATTACTATCCCTTACCCTTCTGAGTCCATCTCAAGAAAGCTCAACCTTCTACCTACAAGATAATAACATCTAGATACACACACACCCCACCCTGATTGCAGGTATTTAGGCAGAGTCAAAGAAGGGCAGGAAACAAACAGCTCCTTCTGACTGAGATGGGACTAGACTGCAGATCCAGATCCATGTACCAGCCTTGTAAGGATAAAAGCCCCAGGGATTGCGGGATGCTGCAGGAGACTGTGATTGAGCAGATAACTAGGGCCATAATATGAGGAAGCCACGGTTGTATGTCAGTCTTCACATGCATCAGACTGTGGTGGTCCACATCCACAGACACATCCTTGAAAGTCGCTTCACTGTCCTAAAACCAAGAATACCTGGGGACAGAAGAATTGAGTGGGAAAGTGGCCACAAATGGGCACAAGTGCTCCCCAATACTCTGTATGTCCTACCCGAGGGCCAGCAGTATTTTCTTCCTATATGAAAGACAATCAAATTAGATCACGGGTTCCCTGAAGTTGGGGAGTAAATATTCTTTCATCTCAGCAGGACCTGGTACAATGACTAACGCATCACAGAAAATGAGTGTCTGATCATTAAACAGGAGAAACAAAGACTCATTTCTGGACTAAGCTGGGTAAAAGGGTTAACTTTGCAATGCCTATACCTAAGTCTCTTTTTACTCAAGATTTTCCCACTGTTCAAATAAAGAAAAATGAAGGCCAAAGAGGACATTATCTCTACCTCCTTGGATCTTGAAAGCTGTTTTCCTACTGCTGTTACAGCCCTACACAATTGACACGACTATGTCATATATGTATGTTAACTCCTCTTTATACTGTAAGCTCATTATGAGGAAGGACAAGCTTGATCTTCCTTACATCCCATCACATACAGGACAATGTCTAGAACAAAACAGAGACCCAGCAAGTAACTGTTGAAGTGGAATTGACTTTGAATCCTGGACCCTCTGACTAGCTTGAACCTAAAGGCCAGCTGTGATAAACTCCACTCTAGACTACATCTCTTCTCAAGACATTGTCTTCTAGATCATTGATCTCTGCTCATAGATATGAATGGGTTTCAGCAACATCTAATATCAGGACTGTTGCTGGGAGTGAAACCTACACTCATCTGGGCCATCAATCACGATCTCATATGCTTAAACCAAATGATGTATTGATCCTGACTGCCTGGAAATACACTTGACAAGGACTAGGTGACATTTCAAAGGAGGGACAAGATATTTTCAAGTCAATTAGAAGCATCAGAATATTCAATGCACAGAGGAGGAGCTTACCTCAAAGGAGCAGCCCCTGAGAATGTGAATTAAACCCCCTCTGATACACCAAATCCTCCAGTACCCTCCAACATCTAAGAGATATGGTTGCCTGCCCCATCACACATGCCACCATAAAGGTCCATGGGTTTCTGCACCAGATCTATAAAATGCAAAGTGGTTGCGATTGTCAGGAAAAATGTAGAGAATATTCACTCACATGGAATCCCAATCTAAGCACCTAAAAATCTTAGGTTTGGAAGATGGTTGCTTTGACTTGATAAATAAAACATAATCCCTTCTGTTTCTAAAGCACTCTGTACTTCTCAGACAACTTTAGTCTCTCATTTAATCTCAGTGGCACCTACTATAATCCTGTAAGAAAGACCAGGCTATCATAATTATGCTCAGATGAGAGGTGAGGAAATTGGAGTCTAAAAAGATATACTGACTTGGTCAAATTCACCCGATTAGATAGTGTCTGACTTTCAACTAGAATCAGACTATCCCAGGGATCTTTCCATTTAACCTTACAAGCTTCAACTCTGACTAGGGTGGGGGAAGAAAGCTTTAGGAAAGGCAAGATACTCCAGGGGATTTCAATTCTGTACATGAGTTTAAAACAAGGGATTGGAAGGGTCATTCATTAGGTCTGCCTGTAGCT
The DNA here is from genome assembly GCF_022837055.1 of Prionailurus viverrinus. NCBI lineage: Eukaryota > Metazoa > Chordata > Mammalia > Carnivora > Felidae > Prionailurus > Prionailurus viverrinus. The sequence goes on from NC_062577.1 coordinate 16,940,936, forward strand.
TTAATGCCAGACTTACAGTGAGGTAGACAGAGTCCTGCCCTAGAAAGGAGGAGAACTCCTGAGCCTGGATTTCCAAAGACAAGTCAATTACCCAGGGGCGGATTCAGGCTTTACTGAGCCTAAAGCTTATAAATTTGGGAATTTATGTTTTAGAAAAGAATATAAAATGACAAACTCAAAGTTAAGTGTGAAAGTAAATATCTGTAGAATGAGAAAATAAATCACAATAAAGCATATATTTTTAAAAGCTAACAAATACCACAAATAGCAAAAGTTTTCAGATTTTAAAAAGTAAAATACTATTATTAATTGCTTGACAAATCTCTGCATTGCTTCTCTTTTCATACATTATTAAATGCAAAATCACCTCTTCATATGGCAGTTGTAAGTTTCTATAGAGAGAACAGAAAGACAATTTAATCTTTCCTCTACATAGTTGGTGAGCATTTATTAATAATTTATAGAAGTTTCTTCAAGCTTCATACTTGTAATTAGCAATGCCGTGTACATTTTTAGTATTGTTGGAAAACTTGGGAAAACTTCTGCCAAGTTTCTCTCATATGTGAATAAGTGAGCTGAAAGATTTAAAAGATTTTTCCATAGACTAGCTTCTAACTGTCCATTTCAAAACTTGTTTCTCCTCTACTAACTACACACATCCAGTACCAGGCAAAACAGCACATCTTCATATCATGATAGGACTTCCAGGCCTACAACTCTGGAGGCTGGCGATGGCACAGCAGGTGGCAAAAATATTCCTGGCAGCCATTCCTATACTGGGGCAGCTGGCAATAACATAACTATGCGTGGAACCTATATTATCATACCCACTAAACACAAACGAGATGGCTCACCGCAGCTTCTCCTTAACGGAATTCCAAAATGCCCACAGACATTGCAACATCTCCCTGCACAAGGGAAGCGAAACAGAGGGGAACTTGGAGTTGAAAGAGACAGCAATCTTAAGCAACTGCACTAAAAACATAAACAAAACAAAAACAAAAACTTTTCTATTAAAACGTATAACCACATGAATATGTTACCAAGGTCTCTCCCAGATCCTTTGAAAGGGTCTCTGCTAGAGAGACACTCTGCAAATGTCCCTTTTGCCCACTGGTGTTCTTGCCTATCGATCAGAGGAGGCAGCCAATCATTTCTACTCGTTTAAGAAGATGTAGGACTGACCTAGATTAGAGATGACTTCACAGGGACTAAAGGGGTTCTTACATCCTGGTCCACAATGTCTGGTATCTGCCACACCCATCCTCAGCTGGAGGTGCAGGATCAAATGGGATCAGCTGAATACTGTGTGGGGTACAGAAAGCACTTAGCACTGCTTGAAGACAGAACAAATTAAACACAAGTCAAACACAAAGAATACAAAAAGGCTGTTTTGTAGACTCCCTGGAGTCTGCTATTAAGCCTTCTCCGCTCTGGTACTGAAAGGCTGGTCAATTAATCCCACCGCACCCTGGCATCCTGGCTTCCATGTCTCTCCAGTGTCCAGGCTTTAATGCAGATCTGGATAATGGCTCTCTCCTCCCTGCAACCAGGCCAGGCAGCCTCATGGCGCTTTACTCCAACAAATCTCCGACAGCGCCAGTAACTGCTGCCACTCACTGCTTCTTTAAGGGTCTTAACAAAACTTGCTTAATCCTCCTGGCATGGAACCCAGCTGCAGCGGGGCAGGTTTTATGGAGTGTGTAATCACAGGATTTTGTACCCATCGTTACAGGGCTCCAGCTTCCTTAGCGTGACGTGTGCCACCCCCACTGCCCTGTGCACTGCAGGGCAGTCCCTAGCACTGCTCTGCTCTGCTCCTCTCCCTACCGCTGCTGCGCAGTGTGGACTGAATTTTGTGTTATTCTGTGCAGAGTGCAGAACAGGGAGGGAGAGGGAAAGGGAAATAAACAGGGAAGGAAGACAGATGTCGAAAAGACAAAGGCAGAGATAAAGTGAAGAAAAAGTTAGAGAAAACTGTATCGAGTCCCTAAGGAAATCAGATGGAGATGTTCTTTTAGCTCAGCCAAAGGAAAGAGTGAGCTTGTGTTTTTAAGCCCGCAGGCTGTTGGCAAGGAAAATAAACCTCCTAACAGACCCTGAATCTGATGGTAGCAAGGAGGAAAGGATAGGAAAGTGAGGACAGTTGAGTGGGAGAGTTGGGAGAGACCCCTAAAGAATCCTAGAAGAATACTTTGAAAGCAGAGTGTTGTTTTACTCAGGAACGCTTGGCACTGACTTCAGCCATTGACTTTTCCATTACAGGTTGTGATCAGTGAAATAAACCAGCATTTACATTAATGTAGAGATCAAATGGATGAATCCTGAGTGTACTGTAGCCTGGGGAGGTAGGAACTTCATGGCATGCCAAACTCAATGGTTATTATTGTCACGGATATCATCAACAATACCACTTTCATCATTATTGCTCTTTTAAATGAGAAAACTCTTCAAGAATAGGCTCCTGTAATTCTAACTTCCCTCCCCACCTTGTGTCTTCTGCTTTAACAGACCCCAGGGCACAGCAGCACAGACATCTTCCCCATGTAGCTCTCCGTGCTCTCCCCTTGCCCTTCAAAGTTCTTCCATATATGTGATTGTGTGGATTCTGGTGTGACATCAAACCATGGAGTTGTAGGGAGAAACAAGAGAAAAGGACAAAGAGAAAAGACCAAGAAAAAAGCAACAGAATTTAAACATAGAATTGCCTGAAACGTACAAGCACTGTTTATCTAGGTCCTCAGAAACCATATGCAGATCACATGCAAATGAACCCATGGCCCTCTTAACTAATTTGCTACACCTGGATGTGGCTCTTGGGGAAAACCTAATGGAGACACCTGCTATGAACACTGAAGGAATAGTCCCCTTGGTAGTATTTCACCCCTTCTGTTTCTGCTACCAATTTTAACTAGGGGAAGTAATGAGCTGGTGCAAAACAATAACTAAGAGCTGGGGGGGAAAATGTAACCATTGAATTTCATTCAAACTGTCATTATTTTGTGCTGAGAAATTACCAGAGGGCATCGACCTACCCATCAAACCTCAAAATGCAAAACACACTTCACATCCTATGCAAGGGACTTAAGGCAAATTAGAGGTACCAGTGTTTCCAGGCTCTCCCTTTCGTGATGGGAGAGAAGGGGCCCTGTTTCTGCTGTCTGGGATAGGGGAAGGGAGTGTCAGCCTTCATCTCCCAGCTAGCTCCCAGCAGTCAGCAGGGGGGCCAGGGGAAACAGTTGGACCAAGCCCGCTTCTTGTTTGGAACTTTCTCTGATCTTGGACTGAGCGACAGGTCTGTGATGTTCCCACACTGCGGTAGGAGAAAGCAAATTATGCTCCCTCCTTCATCTGCCTGCCCCACGCTGGAGGGGCTGCTATCAGGGTCTTCTGCACTAACTTCCCAGCTGAGCCCTTTCCTTGAAGTCTCCCACCCACCTGGCTCCTGCGGAGAGGTTGGTCTTTTAGGCTGAGGATGATTCAGGACCAGACAGTCTCAAATTTCCCAAAGATTCAAATGAAGAAGGGGGAGCAGGGATGAAAAGGAGGAATACATGTACAGCAAAGGGGACACTTAATAGGTACTTGAAAGAGGCTTTTGCAACATTAATACATTTTTCATCCTCTAAACATGACTTCCTATATGTGTGGACCATGTAAGATTTGGGGTCCATTTCCCAGAACAGAAAATGGGAAAACATGTTTGTGTGTGTGTGGTCACAGGAACACTATCCTCAAGTCCCCAGGCGGCAGTCTTATGGGAATTCACGGGGTTCACTTCTCTATCTCAATCTGTATCAGTCAGGGTTCAAAGAAGCAGAACCACTAGGATTGTTGATAGGCAGGCAGACAGACAGAGAGAGGGACAGACAGGTTTAGTACAGGGATTGGACTTTATGCAACCTGAAACCTGGTTAAATAGGTTTCTTCTATCTTCACAGCTGATGCTAGAGCTTGGAGACCGTGGGGCGGGCAGGCAGTCAGAAGGGTGGGGGAAAGTAAGAACCAGCAGGAACTCAGAAACCACAGGATGGGCTGATTCCTGCCTCTAGCCTTGGTGATGTGGCTCTCCTAAAGCCAGGCTCCTTTATCACGGAGCCAAATACACACATCTGGCCTTAGAGTCAGGGAGACTGGAAAATCCAGAAGAGGGTGCGGCACCTGTAGGCCCAGTGGCTGCTTGGAGCTAACAACGTACAGGAGCTACATAATGGCCGCTGCTTCACTTGCACCCCCCAATTCTCACTCATGAATCTTGCCTGTGGCTTACCTTTGCAAGAAACTTACAGGAAAGGGAGTTCTAGGAAATTTAGTTTGACCTGCCCAAGTCTACACATTGCAAAGCCACCACACCATCTAAAGTCTCTCTCTTGGCAACGATTAGGCTCCAGGCTTAGCTTCTGCCAGCAGACGGGTTCTTGTCACAAGCAGGAGTTCTAGGCTTGCAGCACTGGCCCCTAAAAGGGCTGGAGGAAGGACACAGAAGCACAGCTGAGCGACCGAGTTTACAGAGTCACCTAAACATGCCAAGGGCCAGAGATGGAGAGGGGAGCCTGGCCTGACACAGCCTTCACTCCTCTCCTTCCCCAGCCCCAGGGCACTTGCACCAGTGAAGTGACTATATACTGCCATCTTGCCAACCTCACTGGCAGATGTTGTGGTCTCCTCCTGGGCTGGGGACTTGTTCATCATTCAACTCTGACTGCTAGAGAAAGAGGCTACAGATTTTCTGGAAGACACAAACAGGAAGGCTCTCTTCATCCCTAATTTTCACTTTGATAGTGGGTTTCAATGCAGGGACTTGCAATCAGCTGGGTTCTACTAGTGCTACTGTGGAAACGAAGGAAAATTGCCTGGGGTTGGATAAAAAGGAGCTAGATGTTCCGGCCCCATGTTGGCATGCACAGAGATTATTAAACTCATTAACTGAACTAGGGCTTTGCCAGGACCCCAGGCAAGTGTGTGGGACTGAGCACACGCATGACTCATAAGAGAATGAGTGCATCCAAAAGGTGACAGTGATGGTTGGAGAAGAGGTGGGTAGCTAATCCCTGACACTCCTTGCAGTGAGGCAGGGCTCAGAAATGCCCCCCTTTCCTGGACAGCCCTGTGGGAATGTCAGCCACTCAATCCTAGAAAGGCCTGTTTCAGCACAACAGACGTGCACCCCCGTGCTGATGCTCAATCTAACTTACCAGATGGCATTGAAAAGTCACAGCTTCCGTTTATCTTACCCTGACAAGGTTGCAGAAGGGTAGAAATGAAACACTTCTTCCAAGTGAAATAGTGTCTGTTCTGGCCCCGGGAGGCTTCCTTCCAACACAAAAGTGCGGAGGCTTGCATGTGCATGTGTGCACGTGTCTGTGTGCTGTGTGAGCAGGAGGCTGGGGCAGGGATGGGACAAAGTGTGATCCCAAAACCCTACTCTCTTCTTGTGTCCTTGAAAACTCTAACGCTGAAAACCAAATAGCCTAGGTCACAGAACGGGCACACAGACCAGTCTTCACATGCATCAGGTAAAAAACAAATTAAGTGTACAAGTAGTTAATTCAAAATCAGTCTTCACAGGCTAGAATGTCAGTAGTGTATCTTAATCAGGGGCATCAAGAAAGTCAAGCAGCCAGGACAAAGATGGCCCCAGGTTGGAGCTCTGTTCTCACTGATACAGTACCTTCAATTATCAAGTCGTGGTACACTGCTGTAAATTAGGAGTTGCTCTGCAAAAGCAGTTCAGGGGAGCTGGTCAAGATCATCAGAGATGCTAGAGCTAAAAGTGATACTAGGAGAGACTAAGAAATCAGTGAACTGTGGCAGAATAGGCAGTGAGAGGTACAGAAAGCACAACTAGCTTAGTCTCTACTTCCAGGGAATGACAGGACAGATCCCTAGCCTCGGTTTCCTCACCTGTAATATCAAGATAACCTATCTCTATCCCAGGGTTTCTCCCCAAATAACTAAGAAAGTATGCATAAACATGTATACCCGATTTAAAAAAATAAAGCTAATATTTGAGACCTTCCAAATGTCCGTAATAGCTCTCATTCTATTCATTAGTTATTTGATTCTTTGAATGTTTCATTTTACTTATGAGGAAACTGAATCTCAACAGGTTAAGAATCCTGTACAAAGTCACACCAATAATAAACAGAAAGAAAGGCTAAGATTTCAAGTCAGGCTGCTGACATCAGAGACCACCTGTTCATCTTCTTCCATTCTGCTTGCCTTTCAATGCCATGATTGGCCATAGTCAACCAAAAGCATTTCCCCATTCACACTTCTGGGTTCAGGCTTTCTCAGCTCTGGGACTTTGCAGAAATGTAAGTACAGTAAGTTTGATATTCCCATCACAGTGTTATGAAAGCTGCATCTCTGTTGTAGCTTACCTGAGCCTGGATTTCAAAACTTTTGCCTGCCACAACCTGCTCTTTAACCTTCAATTCTGGACCCTATATGTGCCTCTTGGAAGAATAAGTTCTTAATTATATTCTTGCCTGAGACCTCCTAGACATTCTTCCAGGGGCAGAATCTACTAACACTGACCCGTGAGTCTTTCTGAGACTCAGCCTTGCCTCTTAGGGTAGCTAACATCTTGTTTCTTCCAATACCATAGATAAATGCATTCTGGGTCATGCATTCTTTGTGTCTGGCCCAGCAAAAACATTAGAGCCTCTGTACTGGGCTTGGTCCCAGTATAAGAAATCCTACTCCTTCTTCTTGATAATCCATGTAGACTGGCAGGGGAGGTATCCACTGAGCACCAAGCTTGAGCCACTGTGAAGAAAGCTGATCCTTGCATTGGTCAGGGCAGGAGGAGAATGTAGCCAAATTTTGGCATCATTAAACCGGTCAACCAGCTGCAAGACATTACCAGCTGCTGTGTTAATCATTAATGAGGCAGACAGTGCCTGTTGCCTGTGTAGTGAACCAAACATTATGACTTGGGTTTTCATTTCATTTAAAATTAACTCGCTGAAGGAAGAATCGGCCTCCAGCTTGTGAGAGACGGAGCTGTTGGCACCAAGAGGGGACTGGCAGGCCAGAAGCACAAAAGGAACATAAAGTCCTCACTGACATGATCCAACTGTTTGTATGCGGGCCGTGTCTTCTAATTCAATTCGATCTCAGCTCCTCAAACCTGCCGATCAAAATATTTCTGTGTTCCCAAGCAGAGCCTCCACGTGTCACAGCTCCTTTCCACTGTGGCATGTGCTGATGGCTCTCTAAATTACTTTTACTATGGCTTCAAAACTAGGCCAAGTGCGCCCACTTGGGAGCGGTCCCACTCTGTATTTTTGGGTTGTATTTTCTTATTCAAAAAAAAAGATAAGTGATTTTGAAAACTTTTTAACATGTTTAAACACACACAAAGGCAGAAAGAATAATAGAATGAACACCCACCCACATTTTCCTTCAGTAGCAATCGATATTTTACCAATCTTGTATCCATCTTCTCAGGTTTGTTATTTTTGCTTTCCCTGGAAAATTTTGAAGCGAATTAAAGACTTCATGACATTCTGCCCCAATTCTTTAGTGTGGATTTCTGACTGATAAGAACATTACCTATCCATCTATGAATATATAACCACTATGCCATTATTAAACCTAAAAAAAACTGACAAGTATTTATTACCATGAAACAATGTAAATATATTCAAATCTCCTGGATTGTCTCAAATCTGTCAGTTTACAATTGGTTGTTCTATTCAGCATCTAAACATGGTCCACACGTTGCATTTGGTTATCAGGTTTTATTTTGTAACACTCCTCCCTTTTCTTCATTCTCATCCTTTTTCTCAGAACAGTTAGTAAAACTGGGTCAACAGTTCTCTAAAATGTCCTATATTCCAAATTTGGTTGATTGGTTCCTCATGGTGTTACTGAACTTGTTCTTCTATCCTCCGTATTTACTATAAACTGGAGGTTAAAGCTGGAGGTTTGATTAGATTCAGGTACATTTTTTTTTAATAAAAAGATTCATAGTTCGTGCTGTATGCATCTTATTGCACCATATCATAAGGTATATAGTATTTGGGGTCCCATTTTCACTGATGCTAAGATTGAACAATGGAGTCAGTGGATTCTGCCATTATAATATTCTTCACTAACCTCTCTCCTAAAAATTGTGCATCACTTGATCAACTGATGACCCATTGTCTCATTAGAGGTTGCAAATGAGAATTTTAAATTCCATTAACGAATTCTGTAAAAAGGACCTGTCTTTACCAGCCACTGATTTTCCTGAGTACAGTTCCTACAGGAAAGGCAAGATAACTGTGTAACTCTTTCCCATTTTTTAACCAATCTTCAGAGTAATGAACTGTGCCCTGGAAGTGCCCTAGAAGTGCCCAACACTGACCACTTTTTATTATCAATTTGAAGTCATGGGTTCTTATATGTTTCATGTGTTTCGACTAAATGTAGTTATTGTTCTTTTTAATGATCAACTTTTCCAATGGAGCCAGCTGGAAGTCTTCACAATTTGGCGTCATTGTTCTTTTGACATGACTATTAGCTTTTTAAAAATATTTTTATTGTAGTATAATATATATGACCAAAATTTCCCACTTTTACCATTTTTAAATGTACAGTAGCATTAATTACATTTGCAATGTTGCACAATAATCACCATTTCCAACTTTTCCATTACTCCAAACAGAAACTCTGTACCCAGTAAATAATAATTCTTCATCCACACCCCAGCCTCTAATAACCAATAATCTATGTCTCTAGGAGTTTGACAATTCCAGATACTTCTTATAAATGAATCATACAATATTTGTCCTTCTGTGTCTGGTTTAGTTCACTGAACAACTTTTCCAAGATTCATCTATTTCCATCATGTATCCATCTATGTTCACTCATTTTTATGGTTTAATAATATCTCATTATATGGACTACATTTTGTTTATCATCTATCAATGGACACTTGGAATTGTTTCCACCCTTTGGCTGTTGTAAATAATGTTGCAATAAACAATAGCACATCTTCATCTGTTTAAGCCACTGTGTTTGGATATATACCTACGAGTGGAATTGCTAAGTTAATTCTATGTTTAACTTTTCTGAAGAACTGTTTAACTTTTTAAGCCAAACTGTTTTTCACAGCAGTTGAACCATTTTACCACCAGCAATGTACAAGGGTTCCAATTTCTCCACATTCTCATTGATGTGACCCATAAGTCTTTGATTGCTTGCCAGTTTTCTGGCATAACATGATGTTCAAAATAATCTTGTATATTTATCGCTCTAAACTTAGAGTCAGCCATTTCTCCAAGGATTCCTGGGTTCTTTGAATTAAAAATAGTATTTAGAGAACACAAACTAGGTACTAGGGGTGCTCATAGATGCCGGGTTATTGTTGCTTCTGAGTCATTTCAATGAACAGAGATCTTTACCCTACTGGTGCTCTTTTAATTCCCAGCTTTTTCAGCTGGCAAAAGTTCTTTAAGTAAGAATAAATTCAAATTCAGCACAAAGACCAAATGCAGGGCACTACCAGTACAACTGGCCTCAAGGTAAAGATCAAATTAAGAGCGGCTACAAGACTTCTTGTTAAGAGTTCAGAAGGATTTGTGGCATTGTCTCAAACACCATCAACTAAACAAAAAAACCTTCTAAGGATCTTTTGGGCATTGTACTAAAGCACCCTAACTTGCAGCTCAAACTGGAAAGAGGTCTACCTCAAAGAGATTTATAGGTGCCTTTCTAAAATAGAAGTGAACCCCCAATAAGATTCATAGAATATTTATAAAGTTTTAAAGATAATTTTACTAAAAAGCAACACATTTGGACTAAAATGCACAGAAAGAAAGGAGACTTGAACAGACATTTAAAGAAGGCTAAGAAAGTTATTCACTTGAAAAATTAGACCACTTCCTAAGGATACCTCAGAGATCATAGTCCAGATCCCAGAGGACAGAGCCAAAAGCTGCAGAGAACCAGTCTCAAAAAGCAGAACTGTGCCTTCATCATGAAATGTCCCATGGTCTCCAGAGCAGGGGATACTATGGATATAAGCCCAAGTGGATTTTATAACTGCTGTGGGCCACTGACAGCTATATGCCTTCCATTTCTCCCTTTTTAAATAGGAGTGATTAGTACAGTTACTGTGTCACTGTCTTACTGTTTATGTTGGATGGGGGAGGAGGGAGCAGTAATTTTTCCTCCACACTGAAAAGAAGTGCACTTGAGAAGCCCTATCCACATCTGGACTTGATAGAGATCAGGAGATGCTGGAGTTGAGCCTGATGCCATAACTGGGAGGGACTTTTGTGGCCTTGGAAGGGAGGTTGTGGTGTAGTTTTCACATTGGAGGGAAGTGAATTATTGTGGCCAGAGGAAAGAATGGGATAGATGGTCTCCAGAATAGCTACCATCAATTCTTCCTCTCCTGTACACACATGCTATTCCACATTCTAAGTGGTGACATCTCGGTCAAACATGAGACTTGCTCTGAACAGGAGAATGCATCAGAAATTATGTTATAGGATTTACCAATCCCGACCTTAAGAGAACTTATAACTTCTACATCTTCTTTCTTGGAAACTAGGCACAGTATATGAAAAACCCAATTACCCTAGGGCCATCATTCTTTGAGGAAGCCAAAGTTAGCAACTTGGAGAGGCCTAAAAGAATGAGAGAAAGACCAGTCAGCCTCCATCTCTTCTGAAAAACTATACTGGTAAAAGAACTGCAATTCTGAGCACCAAATATATGAGTGAAGAAACCAATATGGCAACCTGAGGCCCAGCAGATACCACATGGAGCAGAACTGCCCAACTAAGCTCAACCCAGATAGCAGAGTAAGAAAAATTCAAGTTGTTATCCTTTAAAGACCCTGCTTGTGGCACTCTGTCATGCAGCAATAGATAACTGAAATGCTGACTGAATTAACTCTTTATTTCTTTTATTTTTTTAATTTTTATTTCTAGCGTATCTACTTGGTCCTTTTTTACAGATTCTATTCCTCCTTGAAATTCCCCCATTTATTTCTGCATGTTGTTCACTTTTGTTTTACTAGGTCTATTGACTATTTTAATGTTCTTTGATAATTTCAACATTCTGTTCATCTAAGGGTCTGTTTCTATTGATTCTTTTTCTCTTGATTATGTGTCATATGTTCTTGTTTCTTCCATTGACCATAATTTTTTACCATGCCAGACACTGTGTGTTGAAAACAAAATGTACTAGAAAAATATTTGTTCCCAGAAAATGATGCATCCTTTCTCCTATCAGGCCACTACTGTAAGGGTCTGTTTCAATCTAATCTGTTTCAAACTGGGCTTTGTTGCAATTTTACTTAGATTAGTTTACAAGTGGATTTAAATATTTTGAGAGCAGGATTAGAACATCTCCTTTAGCACAACTTGGAATACAAACACCAGGGAGACTCTGGAGATTTTTTTAATGCTTTGAATCCCAGTCACCAACTTTCAGAACCATGAGCTATCTCTACTCTGCAGCCTGACCACCAGTGTTTGGGTCACTGGGGAGTTACCTTTTCTTTCTAGCCCCACTTCTAACTTTATGTACTTCAGGAGATCACTCGGAACTCTGACGTTCTCTCTAGTTTTTAGAGGGCTGCGGCAATGGCAAAGACCTGAAGTGTCTAGAAGGGATTTTGTTCCACCTGTGCTGCTCTTCCCTCAGCCTTCAGGGAGCATCTTCAGTGCATTTGGGGGAATATCCAGTGAGAGATTCAGTGAGACTTATGCCAGCCTTCAGTGGGCTATAAATTCTCCTATACTTACACCAGCCTTCAGGGGGCTATTACTTTGTAGTCAGGAAAACCCCATACATCTAGGTGGAGGATTTGTTCAGTTCAGATGCTCTCCTCTAGCATTCATCAGGCCACTTCATTGCACTTGGAGAAGGTCCTTGCCTTTCTCTTAGGAAAGACCCCATGTTTCTCAGGGGAATTTCTGTCCGCTCTCTTGCCCAGTTCCCACCTTTGAAATTCTTTCCCTGTGCCCTTAATAAAGAAAGATGAGGTTGGCAGGTTGATACTGACACATTCCATGACTGAGTACCCACACTAGTCCCCACGTGGTCATTAAAATCCATAGTCAACTTGGTTTCTCTTTACCCCTGTCTATGGTGGGATCTTCTCTTTCCTACTGTTCTCCCAGTGAGGAACACAACCTTATGTCTCCTTTCTTCTCAAATATAACTCACACAGGCTTCTTTGCATCTTCAGCTCTCTGATGTATTTTCTTTAATTATGATTTCATATCTTACCCAGCTTATTCTCCTTACTTAGGTTAAAAAAATAAGCTGCATCAAGAATTGAAATTTTCAGACTTTCTACTGAGTTTTAGTTCCACAAAACTCAGCTTCTCCATTGTAAAACAGGTGCCACCTACCCTCAAAAAGCTGTGAAGATTAAATAGTAAACAGTAGTCAAATATCTAAAAATGGGGAAGGGGGTAAAATGCCCGTTTTGATCTAGACACAACTCACCTACCTGTTTGCTTCATCCCCCTTGCTCACTATCCTCCATGGCTCTCATTTCCCTTCAGTAAGTACCTTCAAAATCTCATGTGCACTAGCCTCTGAACACACTGTTCCTTTTTTAGGAACACTTGCTACCTCTTCCCTCATTTTTCCTTCTTAACTCTTACATGTTATTTCTGCTGGAAACCTTCCCTGACTCTCACCCCTCCAGCTAAATGCTTCCCCAACAGAGCACTTACCGCTCTGTATTACAACTGTGTATTACATGTATACACTCCTCACTGGACATACTTAGTATTTGTTCATAAATAAATAAATGAGTGAATGAATAATTCACTCTGAATAGTGCTTTTCTTTGTTTTGGAAATTTTTATCAGACACCTATTTGGTACACAGCATGATGCTAGATGCTCTCTGAACAACAATGTATATCTGTAACACACAGCTCCCAGCCTTAAGGAATATAACATCTATTTGGCAAGAAGGGAGATAAAAGAAAATAGAGGACACTTTAAACAGCAATCAAATATTCAAAAAAAATAAGGTGGTCATATAGAAAAAAATAATTTCAATTAGGAAAGATAAGATCAACTTTTAAGAGTACCCAGTGTTGGTGATAGAACAAAAGATATAAAATCTGAGAATAAGCCTTTATGTTTGGCAGTTAGGAGGTTAGCAATGAACCCTGAGAGAAACTTCAGAATTTGGTGACAATAGAAGCCAGATTTCAGGGCATTTGGAGTGAAATAGTGGTGAGGAAGCCCAGTCCGTGGGTGGAGACCACATATTCAAGAAGTTTTTGGCAAGGAGAGAACAGAGGACAATTCTTTTGGAGGCAATAGATCAAGCCAGCTTAAAGGCAGATGGGAATGATCCTACAGGGAGGAAGAGAGATTGAAAATGCCCAGGAAAAGCAGCACCTGATAGAACATCATTCTGAAAGAGGTGACAGAAACTAGCACTACCTAGTGGAGCCAGGAGTGAGCTTAGCAAAGAGTGACTCCTCCTTCTTCAAGACAGGAGGAGAATAAAGGCAGAGACTTTGAGGGAGCAGGTGGAGAAGAAGAAACTGCCAGATGGCTTCCATCGTCTCAGAAAAGCACAAAGCAATACCATTTGCTGGGAGGAAAAGAGGACTGTGGGAAACTTAAGGAGAGTAGAGAAGGTCTGGAAGAACTAATGGGAAGAAGTGTCCTCTCTTGGAACACGGCCTATGTCAGATTGCCCTATAGTCAACAAAACAGTGCAGATACATAAAGGACACATGACATAAAACCTTCCCCTGTGATTGGGCTGGTTTCTACCAGACAGGCTAAAGAATTCTGATAAGGAAGACAAAGTCATTTTCAAATACCTCCTATGGTAGAGTAGGGGGGAAAAGAAGGAAAATAAAACCCAGAGGAGTGTCGCATCAGATCCCACAGTAAAGGAGAAAAATGCTCAGCATCTAATCAAAAAGGTAAAGACCAAGCTGAATAGTGATGACTGAAACAGGAGCTTTGAAGCAAACACAGAAACAGAGATAGGTATCAGAGTTCTAACTAGTGAAGTTCAGAGAACTCTTATTATTTCACAACACCCCAGGCTGTTTGGCTATATTTTTATCAAGCCATCCACAATTGCAGCCATTTTCTTCCTAGAACATATTAAAGGTATGTTTGGCCTTTGGCATCAACAAACAAGCAGGTGGTGGCACAGAGAAATGTGTCACAGCAGCAGGGCTCAAGGTCAATGTCAGGATCTAACACAAGACAAGTTCACAGTCCTGGAAAGGGCTAAACCACTGAGGTATTACCAAACAGAACTGGCACAAAGGGGCAAGTCAAAAGCTTTACACTAGAATTGAGATTGCGTTCTGAAGGTTAGTTCTTGAGAAAAGAGGTAGGGTAGTCCATGTATTAAAGAATTTGGGACAGAGAAGTGACCAGGACTAAAAAATATGACTAATCTTGGGCTCTAACTAGTTACAAGGCTCACATTAAATTAGTTTTTCCTGCCACCATCAACATGAGTTTGGGAACTCCAAAAGGACTGAGCCAGCAGTGACAATGTATAGGCCCAGGACATGGTGCAGAAAGATTCTGGAGACAGAATCCAAGATTTGGTTGGCCAGAGAGAAGCTACTACACAAGACTCATGAACTAGGTCTAGAACCACAAAGTCAGGGAAGTGGAAATAATCATCATAACAGCACACAGAAAATAAAGAATACTGGTCTGACATAAGTAGACACTAAGGTATTTCTGAAAAGAGAAATGTAAATAAGATGGGATAATTGTGACTGCCCACAAGGAATTCTGTGCTCCCAATTTTTAAGGCCTGTGTTCAGCCTGGGGAAACAAGTAGACCTCCATAGGGGCATATAGTATAGGAACCAGAAAGACACAAAGGAATCAGCACAAGGAAGCTTCTAAAGTGAGGTCACATGCTATATAAGTAAAGCTGGGCTGAAATCTGAGAGCATTTCCGATCTTAGGAAATTAGAATTGAGAGAGGACAGTTTGGTGAGAGTGACCACAGGTAACAACTAAAATGTGCAGTGGACAGATGTAGTTTTTTTTTTTTTTTTTTTTTTTTTGCTGCCCAGCATCCCTCCTCTTACCTTATGAGGAAATATCCTTCCACCTGTTTCTCTATGATGTTGGGCATGGGTTTGTATATGAAGGCACAGTGCCTCCAAGTACCATCTTCCATTACACAAGCTGAAAGAACCCAGATCCCAGTTCTTCCTATATTTTGCCATCCTAAAAAAGAGGCACTGGTCTCTTCGCTCATCCAATCAGACTCTACGACTTTGAATCCTGAACACATAAGACAAGGAGGTGGGGACTGGTGGACACTGCAGTGGACAGTAAGAGGATCCTTGATTCCTTCTAATTTTCTAAGTCTATGCCTGATCTCATCAATTCTCTGAGCCCCTCATATCTTTCCAATCTATGCCCTTTCTGGGTAAAATTATAACAGACAGTTTCAATCACTTGCAATCAAAACTGCAAATTGATACACACAGTGGTAGACAGTCAGAAGGATGAGAACATATCTAGTTGTTAGCAAGGGCAATATTGATGTAACTGACCTTGAAACAGAGATTACACTATAGAAGTCCAGAACACAGAGAAAGAAATTACCATTGAGGTGAAACCGAGGAGTCAAAAGGTAAGAAAGTTGTGGGCATGAGTGGGTTTTAGAGAGAGAGAAACTACGTAAGTTAGCGGGGGCTTTGGAAAGGATGAGAGTCTGGTGGACACACAGAGTTTACCGTCTAGCAGAGAAAAGAAAGTAATATAAATAATTACCACAAAACGTAATAAGTGTCACAGTTAAGAATGTGAGTTTTGAAGTAAAAATAAATGTATTTAAATTCCACCCCTCACGAGTTATATGAATTCTGAGTACCTAAGTTCCTTTATAGGTAAAATGCGATAGTATCATATACATGGAAAACAATTCAAATAGTGCAGAAAACCTGGCATAGACTCAAGAAACTGTTATTTCTTTTTATAGGGAATGTAGGGTGTTCCGTGGAAGCATAAAGCCATTCACCTAACCTGGTCTTGGAAAAGGAGCAGAAGTTAGTGGTAACAAAGGAAGTGGTATTTAAACTAAGACCTGAAAGATGAATAATAACAACAGTGGCAATAATTACTAACATTTATTGAGCTCTTTCATGTGCCAGGAGTATTAACCTCCTTTACTCTTCACAAGAGCCCTACAAGACAGGCACCAGTATTATCTCCATTTTGCGGATGAAAGAATGTGCTCAGAAGTTAAGTGCCCGCACCAAAATCACTACATTAACTAGACAATGGGGAAAATGAGGAGCGGGAGAGGGGCAGAGGGGTAACATATTCGAGACTACTCAAAATAAACTTCTGATCTGCAGTCCTGTGAAATTCCTCATTGCCACAGACCCTACCTTCACCCCTTCAGAGTGGAGGTATTTTTCTGCCTACAAACATCCTCAGTTTTACAACATAAGATGTTCAGAGGACACAATTCCTTAGATTAAATTTTGTTTTCCACCATACTTTTCAAGAGATGTATTTTTCATAATCAAAGAGTAACTGATGTGGTTACTGATCATGATGAAATTAATAGATTTTAATTTGACTCGTGCCAGAGCACATCTCAAAGCTGGCTCTCAAAATCCTGCTGTTTCCTCCTGCTTCTGATTTAAGACAAAAACATGCTAAACACTCTCCTTTCTGTTCAGAGAGGCGCCACATTTGTCCTGCACACTAATCAAAAAAAAAAAAAAGTGCTCTCGTCTTTTCCCGATTTGAGCCCCGACTTCATTACTAAAATGTGGTGTCGGCTGAGGTGGGTGACTGGGGCAGCTGTTGAACATATGCCTTGTAACACACAACAGCCCACAAGTCCAGGAAGTGAGGGATGCTGTATCCCTTCAACACTGAAGGGGAAATTGTAAGTAAACTTAAAGTAATTACCCAGTTGGAACCTGTCCAGGCCATGTTCAATGCAATTGAAAGCTTTTGTCCTTGATGCCAACCTTCTCCAGCTTAGGGAGGTCAGAGAATTTGGAGTATTTTCACCACTCTGTGCTGCAGAGACCTGATCTGCTTTGAAGATCTGTCTGAAATTCACTGAGGTCGCTGAGGGGAGGGATTACCGCCTTCCCAGCCAAAGAACATCCTGTCTCCTGAGAGTTAATATCATTTCAAATGCTCTTTGGTTCCTGTTAAATATTGCTGCTTTCTCTCTTCCTGTGTGTAGTGGTGAACAGAGCGCCTTCCACAGATATCATCCTACTGAGCAGCACAACAACCATGTGAGAGAAACAGGGCATGTATTCTCACTCTCAATTCAGAGACAAGGAAACTTGACGACAGAGAGCATAACTGATATAGTGGGGATGGAGTCATGGTCTTCTGAGTTTTGTCATCTGGGCAGTTAGTGTTCGTTTTTCTTTACCCAATTTCGCCTCTAACACCATGATTCCCAATTATGATGGTTAATTTTAGGTGTCAACTTGACTGGGCCAAGATTAATTTATTTCTGGGTGTGTTTGTGAGGGTTTTTCCAGATGAGATCAGCATTTGAATCGGTGGACTCAGTAAAGCAGACTGCCCTCCCCAGTGTGGGTGCACACCATCCAATCTATTGAGGGCCTGAACAAAACAAAACTTGGAGGGAAGAGGAATTCACCCCTTTGCTTCCTGCTTGCCTGCTTCGGCTAAGACACTAGCCTTCTCATGCCCCTGCACTGGGGTTTACAACACTGGCTCCCCCAGTTCTCAGGCTATCAGGCTCAGACCGGAATTATACCACCACCAGCTCTCTTGAGTGTCCAGCTTACAGACAGCACATGGTGGGACTTCCTAGCCTCCATAATCACATGAGTCAGTTCCTCATGATAAATCTCTTCCTTTATTTATTTATTTTGGGTTCTGGTTCTCTGGAGAACCCTTGTTAATACACAAACGGACCCTCATTTGGGCACATCTGAGGTTTGTATTTTTTTTACTTGCCTCAAAGGTCTTCAAGAAATAGCCCCTCAGGGGCGCCTGGGTGGCGCAGTCGGTTAGGAGTCCGACTTCAGCCAGGTCGCGATCTCGCGGTCCGTGAGTTCGAGCCCGCGTCAGGCTCTGGACTGATGGCTCGGAGCCTGGAGCCTGTTTCCGATTCTGTGTCTCCCTCTCTCTCTGCCCCTCCCCCATTCATGCTCTGTCTCGCTCTGTCCCAAAAATAAATAAAAACAAAACAAAACAAAACAAAAAAAAAACGTTGAAAAAAGAAATAGCCCCTCAAAAATATTTTTGTCAAAATAAAAGTCACAGTAAGTAATAGTTTTAAAGATAGACAGGCTTCTGGATCTTATGAGGATGATGACCGAGTACTTGCTGACTCCTTCAAATTCAACCTGGAGTATATGAATAAGCAGGAGGAACATGTGACTCTTTGGAGCTAATAAAAGAGCATGTGAATCTCATGGGAGGCTGGAAGATGTTTTGAACTGGTACGTGGGGAGTGCACTGCATCCTGAGATAAAAGGCTGTGAGAGGTAACAGTGAGAAAGAAGACTGGAGAAAAGCTTTTCACTGTAGCTCTTGACTTTCTCCCTCACTGTTTTGAGAAAATTATCACCAGCCTCCACCCCCCAAAAGTCCTTTTACATTCCACACAATCGTTGGCAGTGAAATAAGCAGTGGCGACACATGCTGGCGCGAGGAGATGCCGAAAGCGGAGCAGCTGACCAGGCCCTCCTGGAAAGCCACTACCGGAACATGTAATGCTGTGTGTGTGTTAGGAAAAGGCACCCCTGCCTCCAGACAGGCACGGCCTCACACTAGGGTACACAGCTTGAGAGTGGAGGTGGGTGGCAGCGTCTATTCCCCCCTCCCATGAATGGGAGCCACCTGCACAATTATGAGCAGCAGCCTTAGCCTTTCAGTATCCTGACCCCCACCAACTCCTCCCCCAAACTCCCTTGCCTGCAAGAATTACACTCTGTGGAGAGTGACTCATCCCAAGACTGCTTCTCCCCAATAATTTGATTTAAAGGAGAACCCCACCCAAGGAAGTTGCCCAGGGGACAGGCAATAAAGACAATGATACAAAGTGCTTTAATGGCGCCCGTTGTGCTACGGCCTAGGGCTCAACACATCCCATCGTTTAAAATGTGTCTAAATAGAGACTAATATTGATAGTTGGCCTTGTCCAACAAATATTACCAGGTAGATTAGCTGATATCCACAGCAGAACATGAGTTTATAAACCCAAATAACTAGAGTCTAGTAAAGAGAGACAAAAACAAAACATCATACGCTATCTGAAGCAGAAACATTTCAACAAATGGAAGAATACAACATTAGTAAGATAACTAGGCTTAAGGAGATGTGGGATGATATTAGTGAAGAATAAGATATTTTACAAAGAAAGTGAAATACTAGATAGAAAAAAAAATATGTAGTTGTAATACATAACAGGTGGAATGGAGCTAGAGAAAGAATTAGTGAATTGGATCAGAATGAGAAATTCTTCATAAAAGCAACAGGAAAGAATAGACAGAAAATATAATTAGAGAAAAATCTTAAAGCTAGGACTACGGAACACACAAGTAGAAGTATCCAGATAATAGGAACCCTGAGGGAATGGGGTGGAGAAATGGAAAAAGCAAAATATTTGAAGAAGTAATGTAGATAAATATTCCAGGATTAATAAATGGTAACACCCTTCAGAATGAAAAGGTTCTTAGAGGACCCAATAGGACAGATAAGGAAAAACCCACACCTATTTGCATTATAATAACATCTTAAAATATTAAAGCACAGAAAAATATTTAAAGCTTCCAAAATGGAAGGGTAAAAGGTTCCCTGTGACGTAAAGAGTCAGGTTAACACTAGAATTTTCAAGAACAATGAAAACAAGATGATAATGGATTTTTTTAATGTAATGGAGTATAATTTTCAAGCACTGAAGGAAAATGTAATTTCAAAACTAGAATGTTATTATAATTCATGTATGAGGGCATAAAAATATTTTCAACTTTTTAAGA
The DNA here is from genome assembly GCF_022837055.1 of Prionailurus viverrinus. Taxonomy (NCBI): domain Eukaryota; kingdom Metazoa; phylum Chordata; class Mammalia; order Carnivora; family Felidae; genus Prionailurus; species Prionailurus viverrinus. The sequence goes on from NC_062577.1 coordinate 16,960,905, forward strand.
CTTCAGGAGGTTGACATACAAAAATCCCCACTAAAACCACTCTTGCAGAATATACTCAAATAAGAAAAAAAAAAAGCAGAAGTGCTGCATGATATAGGCAAAGGAAACACAGCTGAATAGTCTCGATGTTCAAGTTAGCTCTTTGAACAAATCAAAGCAATAGAAAGTAAACTCTGGTAAAACTGATCAAAGAATATTGGAAATATACCAGTAAATAAAACACAGGGGACAGCAAATAACTATAAATACAACAAAGATCGAAATAATAATACTGTAAACTACACATATTAATAACTTTGAGACACAGAAGAAATAGAAAATGTCAAGTGCCAAAATTAGTGCAAGGTGAAACAGAAGACATGAGTGGGCAGATAAGTATATATTTAAAAGGCAATATTTAAGTTAAAGACCTCTCCTTCCAAAAAAATTTATAATCCCCACGTTCGGATTATAGTGAACTGCCAAAATTCTCAAGATTGGCTATTTTCTAAGTTGTAAAAATTTTTCAAGAGAAAAGAAAAAGCAAAAAAAAAAAAAACCCAGCTAATTTAATGAGGCAACAATAACCAATATTTTCTTTAAAATCAAATAGATAATATAAGAAATTAATCATGTTAAATGTAGATGAAAAATCTAAATAAAACTCTTGCTAAATGGTTAAACATAAATGCATCTTAATGATCTAGTAATTATGTGGTTTTAAAGATCTTTCCTTTGAAAGGTACATACTGAAGCATTTTTTTATGAAATGGAGAATGTCTGGAATTTGCTTCAAATGATCCAGTCTGGGGGGTGTGAAGAAAGGGCAATAGTTGAAGCAGATGGACCATAGTTGATAATTATTGAACCTAGGTGGTAGGTATATGAGATGGTTATATTATTCTCTGTACTTTTTATTTTTAATTTTGCACAAGAAAAAACAAAAAATGATTATTAGTCATTCCAGTATTGAAAGAGTAGTTTAAAAAAATCAGAGAAATCTATAAATGTAATTTATAATAGTAACAGACTTAAAAATAAAAATATGATTCTCTCAATTAATGCAGAAACAGTATTTCACATGGTTCAATATCTCCATTTATGATGACATTAAAAAATGTATATTCTTATCAAATCAGAAATCCAGACAACTTCCTTAACTTTTTAAAGGTCATATCACAAGAACCTATAGCGACATTATAATTAATGAATAATTTTGGGCGTTTTCCCTATAAAATTGACAGCAAGAAAAGAAAGTCATTATTAGCACTAACATTTTTTAACATAGCATTAGAAGTCCTAGCCAACACTATAAAGAAAGAAAAAAAAAGACGTAAGACGGAAATAAGGCATTTCAAGAAAGAGACATAACTGTCATTATTTACAGACTGATTAAAAAGAGAATTCAGCAAGTCTGGAAGGTACAAGATCAATTTATAAAAGTTAATAGGATTTTAATATCATAAAGATGTCAGTTCTCCCCCAAATTAATCTACAAATTCAATGCAATCTCATTTAAATTACCAGCTGGAATTTTGAGAAACTCAATAAACTCATTTGAAATCTTACATGGAAAATTAAAGATCCATAAATATTTAAGTCAACCTTGAAAAAATAAGCTTAGACCTTTTGCAGAAGATGGCGGCGCAGGAGGACACTGGGCTCACCACGTCCTGCGGCTCACTTAGATTCCACCCACACCTGCCTAAATAACCCAGAAAACCACCAGAGGACTAGCAGAATGGATTCTCCGGAGCCAAGCATAGATGGAAGGCCCACGGAAGAGGGTAGGAAGGGCGGAGAGGCGGTGCATGCTACATGGACTGGCGGGAGGGAGCCAGGGCAGAGGGGCAGCCCGCCAGCAAAGCAGAGCCCCCGAGTCTGACTTGCAAAAGCTGAGGGGCCAGTCGGAGTGTGTTCTGACAGCAAGCGGGACTTAACATCTGGAAGGTTATAAGTTAACAGCTCTGCTCGGAGAGCGGGAGGGCTGGAGGACAAAGGGAGGGAGAGTTGTTGAGCCCCGGAGGACAGAGCAGCTTGGCAGGGAACAAAGGTGCTCACCAGTGCCAGCGCCATCTCCCTCACCCATCCCCCAGTCAAAGTCCCAAAAGGAACCAGTTCCTGTCAGGGTACTTGCTTACATCGCGCAAACACCCAACGCTTCTGTGGACCCATCCCTCCGGCAGGTCTGCCTCCCTCCCGGTGCCACAGGGCCCCTCCCAAAGCAGACCTCCAAAGGAAAAGCGAGCTGAGCCTGCCCCTCCCACCCCTGTGCACCTTGCCCATCCACCCAAGCTAATACGACAGATGCCATGGAAGCAGCACCACAAGCCTGGCGGTGTGCAAGTAGCCCAGACGGGCCACGCCACCCCACAGTGAATCCCGCCCCTAGGACAGGGGAAAAGAAGGCACACACCAGTCTGACTGTGGCCCCAGCAGTAGGCTGGGGGCAGACATCAGGTCTGACTGCGGCCTCGCCCACCAACACAAGTTACTCAAGACAGCACAGGGGAAGTGCCCCACAGTTCCACACCACTCCAGGGACTATCCAAAATGACAAAACGGAAGAATTCCCCTCAAAAAAACCTCCAGGAAATAACGACAGCTAATGAACTGATCAAAAACCATTTAAACAATATAACAGAAAGTGAATTTAGAATAATAGTCATAAAATTAATCGCTGGACTTGAAAACAGTATAAAGGACAGCAGAGAATCTATTGCTACAGAGATCAAGGGACTAAGGAACAGCCAGGAGGAGCTAAAAAATGCTATTAATGAGCTACAAAATAAAATGGAGACAATCACGGCTCGGACAGAAGAGGCAGAGGAGAGAATAGGTGAACTAGAAGATAAAATTATGGAAAAAGAAGCTGAGAAAAAGAGAGATAAAAAAATCCAGGAGTATGAGGGGAAAATTAGAGAACTAAGTGATGCACTAAAGAGAAATAACCTACGCATAATTGGTATTCCAGAGGAGGAAGAGAGAGGGAAAGGTGCTGAAGGTATACTTGAACAAATCATAGCTGAGAACTTCCCTGATCTGGGGAAGGAAAAAGGCACTGGAATCCAAGAGGCACAGAGAACTCCCTTCAGACAGAACTTGAATCGATCTTCTGCATGACACATCATAGTGAAACTGGCAAAATACAAGGATAAAGACAAAATTCTGAAAGCAGCTAGGGATAAACATGCTCTAACATATAAAGGGAGACCGATAAGAGTAGTGACGGATCTCTCTAATGAAACTTGGCAGGCCAGAAAGGAATGGCAGGAAATCTTCAATGTGATGAACAGAAAAAATATGCAGCCGAGAATCCTCTATCCAGCAAATCTGTCATTTAGAATAGAAGGAGAGATAAAAGTCTTCCCAAACAAACAAAAACTGAAGGAATTCGTCACCACTAAACCAGCCCTACAAGAGATCCTAAGGAGGATCCTGTGAGACAGAGTACCAGAGACATTGCTACAAGCATGAAACCTACAGACATCACAATGACTCTAAACCCGTATCTTTCTATAATAACACTGAATGTAAATGGACTAAATGTGCCAACCAAAAGACATAGGGTATCAGAATGGATAAAAAAAACAAGACCTATCTATTTGCTGTCTACAAGAGACTCATTTTAGATCCGAGAGGACACTTTCAGATTGAAAGTGAGGGGATGGAGAATTATCTATCATGCTACTGGAAATCAAAAGAAAGCTGGAGTAGCCATACTTATATCAGACAAACTAGACTTTAAATTAAAGGCTGTAACAAGAGATGAAGAAGGGCATTATATAATAATTACAGGGTCTATCCATCAAGAAGAACTAACAATTATAAATGTCTATTGGCCAAATACAGGAGCCCCCAAATATATAAAACAATTAATCACAAACATAAGCAACCTTATTGACAAGAATGTGGTAATTGCAGGGGACTTTAATACCCCACTTACAACAATGGATAGATCATCTAGACACATGGTCAATAAAGAAACAAGGGCCCTGAACGATACATTGTATCAGATGGACTTGACAGATATATTTAGAACTCTGCATCCCAAAGCAACAGAATATACTTTCTTCCCGAGTGCACATGGAACATGCTCCAAGATAGATCACATACTGGGTCACAAAACAGCCCTTCATAAGTATACAAGAATTGAGATCATACCATGCATACTTTCGGACCACAATGCTATGAATCGTGAAATCAACCACAGGAAAAAGTCTGGAAAACCTCCAAAAGCATGGAGGTTAAAGAACACCCTACTAAAGAATGAATGGGTCAACCAGGCAATTAGAGAAGAAATTTAAAAATATATGGAAACAAACGAAAATGAAAATACAACAATCCAAACGCTTTGGGATGCAGCGAAGGCAGTCCTGAGAGGAAAATACATTGCAATCCAGGCTTATCTCAAGAAACAAGAAAAATCCCAAATACAAAATCTAACAGCACACCTAAAGGAAATAGAAGCAGAGCAGCAAAGACACTCCAAACCAAGCAGAAGAAGAGAAATAATAAAGATCAGAGCAGAAATAAACAATATAAAATCTAAAAAAACTGTAGAGCAGATCAACGAAACCAAGAGTTGGTTTTTTGAAAAAATAAACAAAATTGATAAACCTCTAGCCAGGCTTCTCAAAAAGAAAAGGGAGATGACCCAAATAGATAAAATCATGAATGAAAATGGAATTATTACAACCAATCCCTCAGAGATACAAGCAATTATCAGGGAATACTATGAAAAATTATATGCTAACAAACTGGACAACCTGGAAGAAATGGACAAATTCCTAAACACCCACACACTTCCAAAACTCAAACAGGAGGAAATAGAAAGCTTGAACAGACCCATAACCAGCAAAGAAATTGAATCAGTTATCAAAAATCTCCCAACAAAGAAGAGTCCAGGACCAGATGGCTTCCCCCGGGAATTCACCAGACATTTAAAGCAGAGATAATACCTATCCTTCTCAAGCTATTCCAAAAAATATAAAGGGAAGGAAAACTTCCAAACTCATCCTATGAAGCCAGTATTACTCTGATTCCTAAACCAGAGACCCAGTAAAAAAAGAGTACTACAGGCCAATATCCCTGATGAATATGGATGCAAAAATTCTCAATAAGATACTAGCAAATCGAATTCAACAGCTTATAAAAAGAATTATTCACCATGATCAAGTGGGATTCATTCCTGGGATGCAGGGCTGGTTCAATATTCGCAAATCAATCAACGTGATACATCACATTAATAAAAGAAAAGATAAGAACCATAATGATCCTGTCAATCGATGAAGAAAAAGCATTTGACAAAATTCAGCATCCTTTCTTAATAAAAACCCTCGAGAAAGTCGGGATAGAAGGAGCATACTTAAATATCATAAAAGCCATTTATGAAAAGCCCACAGCTAACATCATCCTCAATAGGGAAAAACTGAGAGCTTTTTCCCTGAGATCAGGAACACAACAGGGATGTCCACTCTCACCGCTGTTGTTTAACATAGTGTTGGAAGTGCTAGCATCAGCAGTCAGACAAAAAAAGGAAATCAAAGGCATCAAAATTGGCAAAGATGAAGTCAAGCTTTCACTTTTTGCAGATGACATGATATTATACATGGAAAATCTGATAGACTCCACCAAAAGTCTCCTAGAACTGATACATGAATTCAGCAAAGTTGCAGGATACAAAAATCAATGTACAGAAATCAGTTGCATTCTTATACACTAATAATGAAGCGACAGAAAGACAAATAAAGAAACTGATCCCATTCACAATGGCACCAAGAAGCATAAAATACCTAGGAATAAATCTAACCAAAGATGTACAAAATCTGTATGCTGAAAACTATAGAAAGCTTATGAAGGAAATTGAAGAAGATATAAAGAAATGGAAAAACATTCCGTGCTCATGGATTGGAAGAATAAATATTGTCAAAATGTCAATACTACCCAAAGCTATCTACACATCCAATGCAATCCCAATCAAAATTGCACCAGCATTCTTCTCGAAGCTAGAACAAGCAATCCTAAAATGCACACGGAACCACAAAAGGCCCCGAATAGCCAAAGTAATTATGAAGAAGAAGACCAAAGCAGGAGGCATCACAATCCCAGACTTTAGCCTCTACTACAAAGCTGTAATCATCAAGACAGCATGGTATTGGCACAAAAACAGACACATAGACCAATGGAATAGAATAGAAACCCCAGAACTAGACCCACAAAAGTATGGCCAACTAATCTCTGACAAAGCAGGAAAGAATATCCAATGGAAAAAAGACAGTGTCTTTAACAAAGGGTGCTGGGAGAACTGGACAGCAACATGCAGAAGATTGAAACTAGACCACTTTCTCACACCATTCACAAAAATAAACTCAAAATGGATAAAGGACCTGAATGTGAGGCAGGAAACCATCAAAACCCTAGAGGAGAAAGCAGGAAAAGACCTCTGTGACCTCAGCCGCAGCAATTTCTTACTTGACACATCCCTAAAGGCAAGGGAATTAAAAGCAAAAATGAACTATTGGGACCTCATGAAGATAAAAAGTTTCTTCACAGCAAAGGAAACAATCAACAAACTAAAAGGCAACCAACAAAATGGGAAAAGATATTTGCAAATGACATATCGAACAAAGGGCTAGTATCCAAAATCTATAAAGAGCTCACCAAACTCCACACCCGAAAAACAAATAATCCAGTGAAGAAATGGGCAGAAAACATGAATAGACACTTCTCTAAAGAAGACATCCGGATGGCCAACAGGCACATGAAAAGATGCTCAACGTCGCTCCTTATCAGGGAAATACAAATCAAAACCACACTCAGATATCACCTCACGCCAGTCAGAGTGGCCAAAATGAACAAATCAGGGGACTATAGAGGCTGGTGAGGATGTGGAGAAACGGGAACCCTCTTGCACTGTTGGTGGGAATGCAAACTGGTGCAGCCGCTCTGGAAAACAGTGTGGAGGTTCCTCAAAAAATTAAAAATAGACCTACCCTATGACCCAGCAATAGCACTGCTAGGAATTTACCCAAGGGATACAGGAGTACTGATGCATAGGGGCACTTGGACCCCAATGTTTATAGCAGCACTCTCAACAATAGCTAAATTGTGGAAAAAGCCTAAATGTCCATTAACTGATGAATGGATAAAGAAATTGTGGTTTATATACACAATGGAGTACTACATGGCAATGAGAAAGAATGAAATATGGCCCTTTATAGCAACGTGGATGGAACTGGAGAGTGTGATGCTAAGTGAAATAAGCCATACAGAGAAAGACAGATACCATATGGTTTCACTCTTATTGTGGATCCTGAGAAACTTAACAGAAACCCATGGGGGAGGGGAAGGGAAAAAAAAAAAAGAGGTTAGAGTGGGAGAGAGCCAAAGCATAGGAGACTCTTAAAAACTGAGAACAAACTGAGGGTTGATGGGGGGTGGGAGGGAGGGGAGGGTAGGTGATGGGCATTGAAGAGGGCACCTTTTGGGATGAGCACTGGGTGTTGTATGGAAACCAATTTGACAATAAATTTCATATACTAAAAAATAAATAAACAGAATCATAAATATTAAAAAAAAGAAAAAATAAGCTTAAAAGATAGAAGCTGGCAGTTATTCTATCAGATATTAAATATAGTAATAAAGTCCTAGCAATGAAAATAAGAAGATATTGACCTGAAGACAAAATATGGACAATGGAAAAGCACGGTCCCATTGAGAACAGTAAGAGCTAAGAGAGAGCGAGCATGTATGCATGAGAACTTAATGCATGATAAAGATGGCACCACAAATCAAAGAGGAAAAATGGTGTTTAGTGAACAAGATTGGGAAAGTTAGCTCATTACATGGACAAAAATTAAATGAGACCTCTACTTAATATTTCATATAAAGCTGGAAAAAAGCTGTATTAGAGTATCTGTGTGGCCTAGGTATGAAGAAGGGCACAAGTCATAAAGACCAAAAAGAAGAGTGTGCATCAAAATTAAATACTTCTCTATTCAACAAAGGGCATCAAAAAGTTTATAAAGAGATAACAGATTAGGAGAAAAGATTTGCAATGTCTCAAACAAACAAAAAAAAATCTACCTGGAACATACAAGGAACTTGTAACAAGTCAACATTAAAAATATATACCCAGGAGGGGCGCCTGGGTGGCGCAGTCGGTTAAGCGTCCGACTTCAGCCAGGTCACGATCTCGCGGTCCGTGAGTTTGAGCCCCGCGTCAGGCTCTGGACTGATGGCTCAGAGCCTGGAGCCTGTTTCCGATTCTGTGTCTCCCTCTCTCTCTGCCCCTCCCCCGTTCATGCTCTGTCTCTGTCCCCAAAATAAATAAAAAACGTTGAAAAAAAATTAAAAAAATATATATATATCCAGGAACATCAGTTTGCAAATGGGTGAAGTATAGGAACATGTAATTCACAGAGAAGAAATCTAAATGGCTACCAAACATATGAAGATATGCTCAAAATTAGTAGTAATCAGAAAACCATAAAGAGGTACCTGGGTGGCACAATCAGTTAAGGTCTGACTTCAGCTCAGGTCATGATCTCACAGTTCATCAGTTTATGAGTTGGAGCCTTGCATCAGGCTCTCTGCTGTCAGCAGGGAGCCCACTTCAGATCCTCTGTCCCCCTGTTTCTCCCCAGCTTACACACACACACACTGTCTCTCTTAAAAATAAGTATTTTTTTTTAAAAAGAAAAATACATGCATGCAAAACAATAATTTACATTTTAAGATAATACATCCAAACCAAAGGATGCACATTAGACTTTAGAATGGTTGCCTACTGGGGCGCCTGGGTGGCTCGGTCGGTTGAGTGTCCGACTTCGGCTCAGGTCATGATCTCTCAGTTCATGAGTTCGAGCCCTGCGTTGGGCTCTGTGCTGACAGCTCAGAGCCCGGAGCCTGTTTCTGATTCTATGTCTACCTCACTCTCTGCCCCTCCCCCACTCATGCTCTATCTCTCTCTTTCTCAGAAATAAACATTAAAAAAAATTAGAATGGTTGCCTATTGACACAGAGAAGGAAATGGGGCAAAAGGAAATGAATGAATGAATGAATGAATGAGTGAATGAATGAGTGAATGAATGAGTGAATAACCTTACATGGATTAATGATAATGTATCATGAACAGAGGGGTAAAAACAACATTCATTAGGTTTCATAACAAACAAATAAATAAGAATTCATCAGTTCCTGTGTCAGCATTAAGAGAAACAGTGAAGATGGGGCGCCTGGGTGGCGCAGTCGGTTAAGCGTCCGACTTCAGCCAGGTCACGATCTCGCGGTCCGGGAGTTCGAGCCCCGCGTCAGGCTCTGGGCTGATGGCTCAGAGCCTGGAGCCTGTTTCCGATTCTGTGTCTCCCTCTCTCTCTGCCCCTCCCCCGTTCATGCTCTGTCTCTCTCTGTCCCAAAAATAAATAAACGTTGAAAAAAAAAATTAAAAAAAAAAAAAAAAAGAGAAACAGTGAAGAGATGAGGCAGAACAGTTAAGCATACAAGGCAAAATCAGCTCCATGCAGCAAATAAACAAAGGCTGAAAATTCTTGCTTTGGTTCATGGTTCACACACTTGTTTGGTCTCTGGACCACTTTCTTCATCAAGACCAGAGACCCTAAAAAGCACCAACCCTACCCACTCCTGCCTATTCTCATCCCTCTAAATCCTTTCTGAGTGCCTAGGAAGAGGACCACAGCTTTTTATGAGAGGCTGATGAAGACAGACGCAAGCAAATGATGACTCATACCAGGAACATTACAAAGACCTGCCATGATCCCAAAATATTTCCCTTTAACCCTAAGCTGCAAAATAAAGCTTTGGAATTCTAACATCTACAGAGAAGTAAAAAGGTAGAATCTTTAATGGTGAAATTTGTGACATTATTGACTAGTGAAATATCAAAATAACCTTACCCTTAGCTGTAGAGCCCAACTGTCCCAGGGTTCTTGTTTCTCTTTCTCCTTCCCTTCTGCCCTGCCCTGACACGGTCAGAAAACAAGGCAGGAAGCAAAAAATTATATAACTGGTTTTTTGCCTAAGAAGACCTCCCAGTGGACCTCTGCATCACCAGGGTTTATAGCAGCTTGCAGAAGTATCATCTTCACTGCTACAATGACTGAGATCCTGGCATTGACCTTTTCTTCCCCGTAAGGGAAGCCTTTCCACCCCTGCTGTCCCCATGCAGATCCACTCTTAATTATGTTCTACATGACTCTGTTTCCCACAAGTTCTCACCTATGTGTCCTCTGGCTTCCAGTCGAGTTTGGTCAATCAGGAGTAATGGCAGGAGACCAGAATAGTGAGGAATTTCCCCAGTTTCCCTCCTGAAGGGCTGTTACAAGGCTGTCTGTGTTCCAGCAATCTCAACCATAGTCAAATGATGCTCCCCAGAAGCTCTTAATGTCTTAGGGTTCCAGAAACCATACATCTCCCCCGCCCCCCACACACACTCCTTTTTAGACTGAGGGCTGGTACCAGAGCCCACTGTTGCTAGCTCCAGGGTTCTGCACCGTTGCTGGTAGTTTTTATACACCATACCTTTAAAAATGATTCTTTTAATAAAAATCTCCTGAAATGATCCCAATGTAATCCTGCCATCTGTTTCCTACAGCAACCATGACTGCTGCACCCAACCTGCTCCATATTTGGCAAAGGTGGTAGAAATAAGTTCGCCTTTTTTGAGGACCATCTTTAAACCCTTGTGAACACTCAGAGTTTCAAATTTTGATGTTACTTAGAGGTTGTGAGTAAAAGTTATAAACCATACTGGTTTGGGGCCCTGGTCTCAATCACCAAAAATATGCCAAGAGGACCCTTGAAAATGATGGACCAAAGCTTTCCTCAATCTGTTTTCAGAGGTATCATCACACCCTTCTGGGAAATTTTGCCAGAGAATACCCTCTGTGCTTTTATAGGTTTCATTATAATTGTAACAGTTTTATGTTTCACTGTTAAGAGTTGAATAAAACTTTACTCATAAAAAGTAAATCGATGCAAATCCCTAGACAAATGGAATGGTCTCAGCATCATAATATTAATTCATATGGCATATGCAGCATAACTTTCATCTGCAGAGCACCTCAGATTAAAATGACTTACAGGGTTAAAGAATAGTTGGGGCAGGCTGAGAAGGAGCTAGTCCACAAGACAAATGTACCAAATGGATATCGATAAGCTAACCGGGGATCACTTCACCACTCTACTGGGTGCCAGACAACTTGGAGGTAAAATACCACAGCTGTTAACTGCTAGAGCAGAGAGTCTCAATTTAAGAAGGAGAATAAAGAAAAACGGCCTGCCGACAAGTACTGCACAAGGGGAGTTTAGAAGGCACAGCACAATGAGTACAAGTAGAGTCACTTGGGAGAGCCACAGAGTTTCATCTCCTGCAACGCAGCCTTGTTCGCTAACTACACTATTACTTAAGGCAAGGTATTGGTGTTACTTTTTTTTGTAAGTTTATTTTTTAGAGAGACAGAGACAGCATGAGTGGGGGAGGGGTAGAGAGAGGGAGAGAGCGAGAATCCCAAGCAGGCTCAGGGCTGCCAGCTGTGGAGCCTGATGCAGGGCTCAAACCCACGAACCATGGAGATCATGACCTGAGCCACCAAGAGTCAGACGCTTAACTGACTGAGCCACCCATGTGCCCCTGGTGTCACTTTTTTATATACACTCTCCCCACTGCACACACCATTCAGAGACACACATTTATGGGATACATACACAGAAGAGTCAGTGTTCAAGAGTACCTATCAACCAGTCACTCAGCAAATGTGTCCTATGTTCCTGGCACTGTCTGAGCCCTGAGAAACGAACAGTAAACAAAACAGTTCTTGGTCTCATGAAACTTACATTCCAGTTGTCCATGTTGTTGGGTGGAGTGGGGAAGGGGACAGTAAATAATAAACCAATATGCAAGATGGCAAATAGTACAAAAGGCTAAGGGGAAAAAATGATCCAAATGAGAGTGACAGAAGATGCTATTTTACAAAGTTTGGACAAGGGAGCCAATAGCTAGGAAAGACAGACAAGTCACATAAGATCCTCTCATCTGGGAAGGTATTCACATTTTTTGATACAGTGGTACACAGTGGGTGTACTTAGTACACAGTAGGGACTAACCAAATCATGTAGACTGGATGTGACCACAAGTAGACCAGACTTCAGCCTTTCCTAAAGTGACTCTGCTGCTGAGGCAGCCCAGTACCTATGGTGTCCTGGAGAAAACAATGCATTGCCAGCACCATCCCCCATGAGCCCGATTTTATACACTCTTTTGATTCTGAGATGCAGTGACAGATAAAGCTCTATAGGAAGGGATCAAGAGGAAGGTAAGTGACAGCTACCAAGTGAGTCCCACAGGCTATAAACCTGTCACAAGGAAAATAAGGATAATAAGAGTTTATATCTGCAAAGCTCTAGCCTCCAAGGAAATCATGAGTCTCTTTCCAGATTGCCCACTGAAGTAATTAAACATCAGGACATCCCTTACTGATACAGGGAAACTCCCCTTGGCTTCATTTCATAGATGGTAAAACTGAGGCACTGAGACATTCTTTAATTACCCTGTCTAAGGTTAACTATGATTAGCAGAGGCAAAACATAGGGCTGGGCAATTGGCTACATTATTAAAAGGGAAAGATATAGCCCAGACTACTGGGGAACTTCTGCCTGTATTCCATAAAGTGACTACATTTACCTAACAATTGTTTCCCTCCTCCCTTCACTATGCTTATAAGGTCATGTCAGAGATCATTAAGGAGGTTTGAGAAATGGTAAGTCACAGTTGAAAGAACACATTCACATTTGAAAGGCCATTCAAATGAACACACATTTTACAAGAACACAAAAACAAATATAAACAAATAAGCCACTCCTTTACCTGACACAAAAATCAAACAAATACCCTATGTATGACAGTGAAGCTGACCTACCTTGAAGACTGACCCAGTGGCTCTCTGACAAGTCCTTAGCTGTTCTCAATCCAAGCGTCATGCTCTGAAAAAGAGACATAATAATATAGATAGCCCCTATCATTAGTTTTCAAAATTACTGCACGTGCAAAGAACGCCATGGTAGACTACAGTAATGCTTGCCAATATGCAGTTCTTTTCCTTCTTGGTCACATGTAAGATTATGAAGTTTAGTTTGTGAAGCCACATAAAAAGTGATTCTGGATGAGTCAGCAAAAAGTCTCAGTGACATTCTCCAGCCTCCATCTTTCCCTTTGGTCGAGAGTTTGGGGGCTATGTATCTCGATGGTAGGGCCAAAATTACTGAAGAAGGATGGATGGATGGGTGGATGCATCGATGGATGGACAGATGCATGGACGGATGGGTGGGTGGGGACAGCTTCCTGGATAGCTGCAGGAAACCACAATGGATTTTGCAGGAGCAAAAATAAATAAATAAATAAACCCTTGCTGTTAAAACACTGAGATATCAGAGTTGTTTACTACTGCAAAATGGTTTAATCCAACATGATTTACAAACATGCAGTTATCACTGGTGTCCTTTCCTGTATAGCCAGGAACAGCTAACCTCAGATCCTATAGGACAGGAGTGCCGGGAGGAAATCAAGCAATGGTCTGCTAGCCTTTTGAACTTTTAATGTGAGGCTAGGGACTGGGCATGAAGAGCTGGGAATGGGGAAATAAGCCATGGTCAACTATTAGAATTTAGAACACTCAGTTCATGTTCAGGCATCACTGTATAAACCTCACTAGCTTGTCTCTGGGAGGGAGCTTACCCTAATCCATGAAACCGTCCCCTAGATCATCCAGTCCTCTGTGCATTTTTCACTAGGAGCCACTAAAGCCCAGAACAAATCCCCTTATGTGAAGATTTTACAGTAGCCCTTCCCCTGCCTCTGAGTAATAGGAGTTGTCTGTTATCTCTAGCTAGAAAATTAAAGTTTTACTTGGTCACAGCCAAAAGGTAATATAATTCTATAACCTTGTGGTTTCATCTGTTTATTACTTACTGTTTGGGGAGAGGACAATAAATAAAATATCTGCGCATGTAATATCCCCTTTCCCTCTAGGGACTCATAGAGGTTCCAAATTTCTAAATAACCTCAGTGTGAAGCAATGTTTGTAAACAGTCCACCAGCTTCTTTATGGCTCTCTCATTAACCTTTTCAACCTTCCAATTCCTATTTCTTGGGTCTGATAATTTCTATTTAATAATCCTAGTACAAACTATTGCATAGACTAAAATAACAGAACAGGCACATCCTCACAATACTCAAAGGGTGCACCAGCCCCTGTGTAATTACAAGACAGACTATAAAACATCAAGAGGGGGCCATAAGATAAAGAGGAGGCTATACATGAATAATAGCGTAAGTCATTGAAAAACTGATCTTGGTCATACTATCCAGCAGCTGGTTCCCCACCCAAGACCTCTATGTTCACTCCCTCCCAGCTGTCTTCAGTAGAAAAATGCAGGAAACAGCAACTGTGCAAGAAGAACCACCAAAAAGCACGAGAACAGATCCTCACAACCTTGCAAGCTTCTGATCTTCAGTTTTCAGATGCCCTGGAAAGAGTAAAGGGATCCGAGGATATTGTGGGGGGGGATAGTTGTTTACTAAGTATAGTCTGCTCCCTGTCACCCCCAACTCTCCTCTCCTGCTGCTCTGATTTGAGCTTGATACATCACTTCTACAATATGAGCCAGAGGGACACTGGGCCTCAGGCATTTTCATTTCTTAAAGACTCCTGATGACTCATTAAGATTCCAGGGTAAGAGTCACCCTGATGTGGTTGTTTCCAATGTCGTCTGCCCAGTCTTGATCTCCTGGTCCTTCTGCCTTCTCATTGCTTCAGTCAAAAACAGAAGAGGATTCCATAACCTCCAGTCTTTTACAACTTGATATAACACCTTCATAATAATGCATTAGTTCTCCTACGTAATTTTAAGGCTCTTATCTTTAATTGTAGAATTAAGGATTTTATGTCCCATGAAAGGAATTTCTCACATCAACTAGGAAATGTGCAGGGTAGACGTGAAAGGGAGCTTCCTAGGGCTCCTACAAAACCACACTGTGTCTTGGGGGACCCAAAGCCAGTACTGCTTCAGGAACATGAGGGACAGGGGTCAGAGGAGACAGCCTGAGTCAGAGAACTGTGACTGCTCTGCTTTCTTCCTCACTCAGCTGTCCTCAGTGCACTTATCTGTGTTGCTTCCTAAGAAGCTCTTTTGTACAGTGGCTTCGAGGGAAGAAAATCCTATAATTACTGGTTTCTGGCATCAAAGCCCCTGGTCCTGGAACCAGAGGATCTGAGCCTCCTTCCCTTCCTTGGTCTTCCAGAATCCTATACCCTGGGCCTATACAGTCCAGTCTTTCTGTCTCTCCATCTCCCCTCCCCAGAGTCACCCTCACTGACCTGTTTGTGCCCCTTCACCAAATGTGCACCCCCCTCACTGCTGTCCCTGTCCCTCTAGAAAGACTTCCCACTTCCTCAAAGCAGAGAGTTCTCTGCCTTGAGGTCTTTAGCAAAAGGATACCTTGGAAGTGTGAGAGGGAAAGAGAAGGAAACTTCCTATTGTTCAGTAAGTATCGGCTCCAGAGGTAGGAGAGCTTAGGTGATCACAAAGGAAGCTTCAGTCATGGGAGAGGTAGAGCCAACAGAGATATGCGAACCTGACCTGGGATATTTACTACCTTCCCTTCATAAAGGCGCGCGCGCGCGTGCGTGCGTGCGTGTGTGTGTGTGTGTGTGTGTGTGTGTGTGTGTGTGAGAGAGAGAGAGAGAGAGAGAGAGAGAGAGAGAGAACATAAGGGTGTTGAGGGAAAATTGACATCTTTGACAATAATTTTAGTTACGAAGAAACTTTAAAAGTGAGAAAAAGAACTGAAACTTTGGCTAGCTGAAAGTAATACTAATTACAGCCTTTATGCAAATTAACTCTAATTATCATGCAACACAATAATACGTCTATCACTACAATGTGTCAGATTAACTTTCTTGTAAATTTTCCATAACAATTCTGAGCTTTCTTCATGTGCAAGAATTGTACAAGTAAAAACTATAAATTAGCAGGATGACATCGTCTTTTCAAGTCCTGTGTTCGTATTTCTACATGCCTGTTTATCTTTTTCCTTAGTGATTTTTAAACGTTTTTTATGCATTTAGGAGAGAATTCATCTACTACATGTAGATACTTTCTCCAGTTTGGAATTTGTCTTTTAATTTTGATGGTGTATTACATTATGCAGAAAAAATTGGTCTGATTGGATCCTTCATAATCATATTTCATGTGCTCACTTTCCATGAAGCATACTCTCCCACTCACAATTTTTTAAAAATACAGGAAAAAGTACCCATTATATCCATTTGCTGAAGCCTGAAATTCCTTTGAACAAGAAATAATCTTTCATTCCACAATTAGAGATAAAAGGTTTACAAATGCATGGAACCTTAGAGATAATACATTAATGTGTCTCAGGTAAGTGTATATGATGGTAACAGTCTTGCCTGTTTATGGGAGGGGGGCCCACTTAGAAAGCAATAGAGAATTTGGTGCCAGAATGGGCGAGGAAGGGAGGCCACCAAGAGCAGTTCAGAGTCTGAGACTGACTACCTCCTAGAACCTTCCCTGACCTCCACATCAGAAATAGATATACCTCTTGCCTGTGGTCCCACAGCACCCACGTATATTCCCGTTATATCCCATGGATTGTACAGCAATACAATTGCTCTTTACTTCTGTCTTGCCCACTTTGCTATAAGGTGCTTAGAGGGCAGGGACTGCACCTAACTAGTTGGCCATCATACCCACAGCACCATGCCTCATAACTTTTCAATAAATAGTCACTGAATGCATAAGCAAAGGAATACATCAATAAACCAATATTATTATTTTCCTCAGGGCTTAGGTGACCGGATCACTATCTCTGTCGTAGAAAGATAAGAAGGAACTGGATATTAAAGGAAAAGTTTGAGTCTCTGTAGGATAACCACCACCTTTCCTGGGATTTAGCCCCCAAAGTCCCCAGAAATAAATTCCACTCAAAGGCCATGCCCTCCCTCAGAATTCAGATTCCAATGTATCAAGAGGAATGGGGGGAATTCCTCCCTCCCCTCAGTCCCCAAGAGAAACAGAGCTTCCCTAACCAGCTGAGATCCTCTAGTACGGGTGGTGAAATCCTGATGAAGGGACAAAAGGGTTTTGAGGACCTGCCCGGGAAAGAAGTCTTCACTCAGCAGGGCACTCTGTCCAGGTCAGAGCTCTTTAGCATTCTCCTGAGTATTTTATGATTAACTGGCTTGAACCTCTTTACTTTCTTGGAATTTGCTGAGCTTTCGATCCTCCATTAGCTGACCTCAGATAACACCACATCCTGCTGTCTCTACCTGTGACCATCTGCAACGAATCTCAGAGTCCCATCTAGACGGCTGTAGGCTTTATCCAACACACCACCAGGGCTGACCTCTCCTCTGGTCTTCCTGGAAAGTTCTGACTGACTGCCCCTGGGCTCCGCCTAGTTCTGGTGCCTTGTGCAAACAGGCACTTCCCCATTTCCTGGCCCACTCCCTGTTAATACACTTAGCCCTGACCAAACACCTCTGCCTGCCCAGGTCTGCCTGGACCTGGGCATTTCCTGGCCCACTATCTGTTAATACACTTAGCCCTGACCAAACACCTCTGCCTGCTGGACCAGGTCAGCTCTTCCTGGCAAGATCTATGTACGTGCATCACACATCAGGGGGTTGTTTGCTATTCTAGTTTATTCTTGCGTCCAGGGCTGTGTGAGTATCCCCACTTGCTTACCTGTTTCAAAACACTTGCTGTCCAAATGCTTCAACCTGGGCTTCTAAACTCCTATCATCCTAGCATGGGCTTGGATTCCCCCTCCTGGTTACTCAGTGATCATTTTTCTGGGAACCACCAAGGCTGCCTCTCAGAATTCAGGACTGATCTCTGCTCTGTTGCTGTTAACTGCAGGAACCTTCAGATAGTGCCTGAGTACCCTCCCCACCGCACACACTGTTCTTCAGTCCC
The DNA here is from genome assembly GCF_022837055.1 of Prionailurus viverrinus. Taxonomy (NCBI): domain Eukaryota; kingdom Metazoa; phylum Chordata; class Mammalia; order Carnivora; family Felidae; genus Prionailurus; species Prionailurus viverrinus. The sequence continues at coordinate 16,978,899 of NC_062577.1, forward strand.
AGGGGGCACCCTCCCAGCAGTGCTCACGCAGTTCACCATCGTCCAGCTCTGCAAAGGGGATAAAAGTACCACCACCACCTGTGCCACAGAAAATAAAATCAGACTTCTTTTGAGCAGTTCACTGGGAGAATAGCAGAGTGTACGGGTTCTCATCCCGGAGAGAGGCTTCTGAATACAGCAAAGCTGGGTACACCATGGAAAGGGCTCTAGTAGAAAGAACCTATCCCATACTGTTCTAAAAAAAGTTTATAGGCAAAGGGGGCTGAGGAACACCTAGTTGACTGTGTGACCACAAGAGCTTTAGGACTGAAGAGATCAGCTGCTGGTATCGGTCAGGCTTTCTAGGGAGCTGACCCAGATGGTTGATCCAGCTTCTGGCTATACTACCAAGAGCAGGAGGAAATAAGCCTCAAGACCAACCGTATAGGTCTTCCCTCCAGCCCCCAGCCCCAACCTGAGTCCCCAGTCTTACCCACACAAATCTATTCTCAGCTCTTACATAGACATCCATAGCCTGCTTCCTTCATGGGTCCCAGCAAGATGAAAGGATCACAAATGCACAGAGCCTTCAAGATAATACATTGGTGTTTCCTGAAAAAGTGTGTGATAAGAGTGTCTTTCCTAGGTCTGTGGGAAAGAGTTTTATCTAGAAACCAGTAGAGAGTTCCATGCCACCATGGGTAAGGGAGTGAAGCCACCAAGAGAGGCACCTGAGCTGCTCCAGAGTCGGCAGTTTTCCTCATTGCGGGAACCCTGTCGCAGTTTATGTCATTTTGCAATCTCCTGCCCATATCCCACCAAAATTCACCCATCTTCTAATTCATTCTCCCAGGACCGTGCTCTCTAACAGAACTACAGAGTCATAGAATTTTAGGTTCTACCCCAGTACAGGAAAGTCAGAGAACACTTCTCATACGAGGTGGGATTTTTGGTCTTTGGGTTCCCCTCCTTTATTGACTGGTCCCATTTCTTTTCTATAGTGCCCTGTCCCCTATCTTTCTAAATCATCAGCTGTTTAATCCTGGGCAACTGTCTAAATCTCCCTGTGCCTTTGTTTTCACATTCAGCAAAATGGAATTATATTGTACCTTTTTCAAAGGATTGGCCAGAGGATTGGAGATAACCTTAAGTGAATCACTTAGCATGGTACCTGAGGCGCTCCATAAATGTTAGCTCTTATTATTCCTTTAAGCCTTTGTAGTAGCTCTTAATCTTCAAGAAAATCAACCCAAGTCAATCCCTCTACTAAACAGTATTTAAGGGCAAGGTATAACCTGAAAGTATGTTTTCATCCAATGAAAGATGAACCTGGAGAATGCCAGGTTTCCTGGAAGATGGAGTAGGGAAGTACTTTGGGGGAAGTGGGATTCACAGATTCCTGAGGTCAAGTGAAGTAGGTAGATGCCTATTGCCATAACATGTAGAGAATGACTTGGGCTTGTTGTCCAGAGTCCTTAAAGCCCCAAATGGAAAATGACAACCTGGACTTACTTTCTTCACATCTCTATTAGAAAAGGAAGTTATGACAGATCATTTCATTTCTCCTGCTCATGCTATATAGTCTCTTTCTTTTTAATTTTGCTTAAGAGTTAAAGCACGACATGACTAATTTAATTTAAATACCCAAAATTACGCTATTTAACAACTATAGCAATGTTTATTTTTATACTTTTATAGATTTTTTTCTACGTCCAAATCAATTCCGCTATTCTGCTAAACACTGACATCAGTTTTGGCAGACATTTATTGCAAAGGTGTTTCTAGCTTTCCAAAGGCTGATATTTTTCCTAGTTTATTTAATTCTACACAAACACCAAAATTCTCCTCAGGCAAGCTCCCCATCCTGAACTCCCTTCCAGTTTTTATTAGCAGGGCTATTTCCTAATGGAAAGCCAAAGGTGTACCATGTTTCCTTCCCTGCTTTTTTATCAAATGCTCCTGTGGAGGAGTGTTCATTGCCTGTTAATTGTCTGAGTTTACTTCCTTCATCTCTCTTATTAGAGCAGAGTTGGCAGAGGGGGCGACAGGGAATGTAGCTGTACCTCAGCAACTTTCAAAGTCATCTTTAATCTTATAATCGCCTTCATCCATCAGCCAGCCTCTCTTTTCCCTTGCCTCCATTTTTTCCTGGTTATTCAGAAAAGCCTTTCTCATTCTCATTTGCTCCCATTAATTCACCCTGCTCTTTGGCTGCCCTAACTTGTGTTGCATATTCTCATTTGATTCCCTCCTGTTCCTTTCCTTTCCAAGTCAGATTTTTTTTGCTCATAGGTTTTTAAGCCACCCTTTGTAAATCCACTTTGCAAAGAGCAAGCAATCTCCAATCTTCTTTTCCAGAGCAATTGTAATCCACTATGCTTTAATTATAGTGTCTATTCACATGTTCAAAATTCCATCCCCTTATAGATTTTAATACTTCTTCCCTCTGCACCATATTTATTAGATTGACTAATTCCCCAAATGTGCTTTTTTGAAGTTTAATACCCTCGGTCTTTGAAGCCACTGCTTAAGGAATTCAAGAAGATCATGGTTACTGGTAACAAGGCAGCTGCCTTGGGTTTAACTACATAATTCAGCTGTTGCTATTCCCAGTTAGCCCTAGTGCTGTTCCGCTCTAAGCTTGAGTTGCCAGCATCTCAGTCAAAACATTGTCCTCTTCCTGCCCTGGGACACACTGTGACAGATATGGTTTTTGTCTATAACCATAGACAGATGGAGGATCTGCACCCAGGAAGTTTCATGCAAAGACAAACAAATCAGAATTCGCTTCCTTTTTATTACTGCTCATATTAGATGATTGATAAGTAAGCTGGAGCAACTCACATTTATCTGGACCTTCATTTTCATACAAGTGAAATGAAGAAGCAAGTCTAGATGGTTTTTAACATACCTTCTAGCTCTTGTAAATGCTGTGCTTTCCCAAATTGTGGAGTTGTGTTTCTGGCACATTAATCTGAGCTATGGAATGATTTATTTTTAAAAATAAGTATTTTATTTTAGATAAATTGAGTAAAACCTATCTGATCCTTTTAGCAGCTTTAAGGTAAATTGGCATACAATAATGTGCACATCTGTAAAGTGTGCAATTTGATAAGCTTTGCCGTATGTATATACTAGTTAATCACCACAATCAAGAGAATATCCATCACCCCTACTTTGGGATTAGTTGAGTATCCCTTATGATTCCATATTATCTACCTTGTCAGATTTTTAGCTAGAATTCTTGGTAGTTTTATATCGATACTAGACTACGGTTTACATAATACATATACATCTTAAACCTATTGCAACCTACCTTAAAGTGACATTGTATCACTTCACATACAGTTCAAGAACCTAGCAACCAAAAATTTCATTTCTTGTCTCTTAACTTTCGTGATACTATCTTCACACATTTTTAAAAATTTATTTATTTACTGAAGTATAGTTGACACACAATAGTATATTTCAGTTAAACATCACAGTGATTCGACAACTCTAAACATTATGCTGTGCACACAAGTGTAGCTGCCATCTGTCACTATGCAATGGCTATTACTGTACCAGTGACCACATACTTTGTTTCTATGTTACAAACTCCAACACAGCTATGATTTTTGCTTTAAAGGATCATTTTCTTTTAAAGAAATTAAAATAATTGTTTAAAGTCTTATATTTACCCATAGAGTTACCATGTCTGATGCTCTTTATTCCTTTGTATAGATTCACATCCATTATATCATTTTCCTTCTGTCTAAGGACATGTTTTCCTGTAGTAAGAATGTGTGGTACCAAGTTTTTTCAGTTTTTGTACATCTGAAAAATCTTTTAGCATTAGCTTCTGAAACATTGTCACTGGGTATAAAATTCTAAGTTAACAGTTACTGTTCCATCAGTACTTTAGATGTTGACCCACTCTCTTTTCTTGTATTGTTTCTGATCAACAAATCTGTTGTCATCCTGAACTTTTTTCCTCTATACATAATGTATCCTTTTTCCTTTGGCTGCTTTTAAGATTTTTCCCTTGATCACTGAGTGTTACCCAATTTGATTGTGATGTGCTTTGGTGTAGTTTTCTTCATGTTTCTTGGGCATTGATGAGCCTTGAAATCATGGATCTATAGTTTTCATCAAATTTGGACGTTTGACCACTATACCTTCAATTTTTTTTTTTTTTTTTTTTTTTTTTTTTTTTTGCTGCTCTGCTCCCCTCTCTTTGAGGACACCAATTACATGTATCTCAGGCCACTGGAAGTACACTACAGTTCACTGAAGCTCTGTTCATTATCTTCCCCCTGTGTTTCATTTTGGATAGTTTCTACTGTGTTTGCATGTTCAATTATCTTTTCTTCTGCATTGTGTAATCTGCCATTAATCCTACCTACTGTATTTTTCATCTCATAAATTGTAATTTTTATCGCTAAAAGTTTTTAAATATATTTCCCACAATATGATCTTTAATGTGCTCAATCTTTTCTCTAGCTTCTTCAGCATACAAAATGTCTTTGTCTAATAATTTTGTCATCTATGCCATTTCTGGGTTGGCAGTGATTGATTTTTCTCCTGATTATGGATCATATATTTTCTTGCTTCTTTGCATGCCTGGTAATTTTTTATTGGATGCCAGACATTGTGAATTTTATCTTGTTGCGTGCTGGATATTTTTGTACTTCTATTAATAATCTTGAGTTTTGTTCTGCTTCATCATTAATTTAGTTGGAAACAGTTTGATCCTTTTCAGCCACTCTTTTAAGCTTTGCTAGGCAGGATGAGAGCAGCGCTTCGTCTAGGACTAATTTCAACCCACTGCTGGAGAAGGACCCTTCTGACCCATCTACCTGATGTCTCATGAATTACGAGATTTTCCACTCAGGTGGGAGAATATATTCCCAGTCTCGTTTTGAGTTTTGGAAACTGTCCCTTCTAATCCTCTCAAGTTATTCCATCCCCAGCTTCAGGGAGTTTCCTTATAAGCACATGCTGTTAAGTACCGAGATGCAGACTGCAGGGAGACTGTCTGCAGATCCCCAAAGCTCTCTATGCAGCTGTCTCCTGACAGCACTCTGCCCTGCAAAATCCAGTCACAGTGGCCTCCCTAAACTATCAACTCTGTCTGCTCAAACCAAGGAGACCCGCAAGGTTCTTCTGCATTTCCCCTCCATGTAGCATGGCCTGGAAAATCTTTCTCTGCAGTACCCTGGAATAATCAGAAGAGGCACATCATTTGTTTTCTCCCTTTCAGGGACCACTATCCCTTTTCTCTGAAGCCTAACATCTCACAAATTGTTTGATACTAGTTGTCCAACTGTTCAGTTGTTTCATGCGAGTAGGTAAATCTAGCCTCTGTTACTCCATCTTGGCCAGAAGCAGAAGTGATACATGTGGACTAGAACTACTGTGGAACTCTCATTTGGACGAGCATCCCTCTAAGTATTTAATAACTGTGTGCCACAGACCACCTATTGGTCTTCCCATACCACAACTTCGAGTCATTCTCAACAACCTTTCTTAGCTCTGCAACTAAATACATATTTATATTTTGTTTCATTAACTTTTTCTTCAGTAAACAGCTTCATAAAAACATCAAGAATGCTTGCTTGCTTTCTATCTTGGTTTCCACTATTTGTAAATCACACTCTTCCAGAAGTCTTAGTAGAGGCAAGCTTATCAGTGCTGGTTTCACTTCAGTTCCAAGAACCAGAAAAAAGGTTCAGTCATTTTGGTGGCCTCATTCTGAGTCTATTTTACATGTTTCAGATTTACACATTTGGTGATGACTTCTAAGGACAGGGGAAAGTTTTCTCCTGGGGAAAAAATGGTCTTTGTGCACAAGAAAGAAACCCCCCTTCCAATTACTCACAGTTTCCAAAGTATAAACTGGCCCTGATTTCCCAACAATGCCACAAATGGATTGTAATGATTTGTGCAAAATTGGTTCTTATTTATTCGGCTTCCTTCTGTTTATCATGTATTCTCCTATTCCATCTCATATTTAATGGCTGAATTTAATACCAACACATACACACACTTCTATCTAGTGCTGTGTTCATGCCAATACAGACTGTTTCTGAACCCATTTTATCATGTACCATAATAAAAGAAAAAGCTAATGCTACAAAATAAATAAATGATACCAGGACTGAGGTCCTGGGAGAACCCATTCAATTGAAAGCCTCTTAATAGACACTAAAGTGCCCAGTGCCCTAGGGAAGAAAGGTGCTATAAAAACCTATAATATTGTTGCCACAGTTAGACCAGCTCTATAGTACACAAAAGAGCAGAGACATTTCCTTTAATCTAGTTCCTGTGATTTCACCATGTCACCTTGATTTTACATCAGGTGACAGAATAAAAAGTTTTCCGTCCCAACTCCTGTCTTCCCAGTGGGCCTATCCTCCACGCTGACATGCCACTGTTTTCTGTTCTCCTAGCAGCAGGGAAGCATTCAAACACTATGGATGAGATTGGCAACCTAACAGGAGCCTGAGGGCGCAGCCTCATCATCCAGGAACAGAGGGAACCAAGCTGCAGGCTCAACACATGCTCCCCGTATGTGGTCAGGGCAATTAGATCAGTCAGACCATTTCTGAGCTCAGTTGCCTACAGTCACAGAAGGGTCACTCTGGTGCAATGAAGGCCCATTTCTCTCAGACCCTTCTTTGCAGGCCTACCAGAGGAGCAAACAAGGAATTGTTAGACCATGCATTTTCTCAAAAGCCATTTTTTGCCTTCAACGTTAGACCCCACAAACTGATACAGTCAATCTTATGAAACAGGTCTTCCAGACGTTTTCAGGGATGAGTGACCAATAGAGGCTCCTTCCTAACCCTAGAAAGGGGCACAGGGTGTTGGAAAATGCCAATGACCTTGGGAAATGAAACAACCTTATTTGATTCTTCTTTACTAACACATTTCCTCCTCCCCAAACACACACACACACACTCTGCTTATAGTTGAGAAACTCTTTATATTTGCTTATTTAACAAATAGGTACCAGACTTCTGTTCTGCACCAGGCACAATGCTAGGAGGTGGATGTGTGGAAATGAGCACGGCAGACTGGGCCCTGGCCTTCATGGGGCTCACAGTTGAAAAATTCAGATAAGACAAAAGCACTTACAATAGGGATGCCCAGGACGGAAACACACATAAGAGGGGCACTGCATCCAGGCTTTGAAAATTTAGGGAAAACATTCCTGTGGAAGTCCTGCCTGAGTTGAAATCGGCCAAATGAGGAGAAACACAGGCTCAAAGAAGTGCAGTGGGAGAGACAAAAGAGTGTTCCAGGCAGAGGGACCATCAGGAAATAAGTAAGATCACTGTGAGTGGTTTCTCAAAACTGGAGTCCAGTGTGGACTTTGAGTTGGGAGGGGAATATAATAAGAGGGGAGGCGTGGGGTGGTGGCAGGGGCCCAATTAAAGGCTGTGGGACTATAACATGCAAGGTGCTTGAATTTTAACCTGCTGGCAGCAGAGTACCACTGAAAGCAAGGTCCGACAGAATGAGGTGCACATTTTAGAAAGATCACTCATGTTGGCAACATGTGGGGCACGGGGAGAAAGGAAGAGGAGGAAAATAATTAGGAAACTCTTGTTACCTAAACAAGGCACAACTCTGGTCTGAACCAAGCTAGTGGCAGTGGTATTTCAGAAAAGTAGATACATTTGGAAATCCGTATGAGGTAGACTCAACGAAAGTACATGAGGGAGAGGTGGAGGCCAGGCAAGATGCTTCCATGAAGGGGATGGCGGAACCATCGGATGAAAGGAAACAGAAGAGGAGACAGAGGTCCACAGTGGGCTCTAAGTTTTTCTTTTATTGATTTGGCTCAGGTGCCTGTGGGAAGTGAGGGAAGTAGAGAGGTCAGATGGTCACCGGGCACCCCTATACCCATCCTCACTTGTGAGAGGAGGGTGACAGGCAGGATACTAAAAGTCAGAGAGGCCGAGACATGAAAAGAAGATGTTCCTTAAGGACTCACAGAAAATTCATGGTTGGGTCCCCAAGTTTTGGTCCAAAGCTCCAACTTTCTAACCTGGCATCCTTATCAAAGGGAATTTCTGATTGCATATTAAATGCCAGATAGTGGTTTGGAGTAGATCCAGAGGCCCCAGAGATAGAGATATGTATTAAATGAGTCAAGATAGATGAATAAATCTGAGGCTACTAAGACCAGCTTGTTACCTTCAGGCTTGATTGTGCCAACAACTGCCTTGCTTAGGACAAATGGGGACAGTTGAAGGCTAATCCCACCTGCCCCCAAGGCTGTATTCAGCAGGCCCGCTCCTTTCCTCTGTCTCTTACTCCTCCTGTTGGAGATACTGAGCTTCCCGGTCCTGTTATCAGTGCTCTCATCCCCAGATGTGTTTCTTCTCTTTAGACCCTTCTCTCGTTTCTCCTGCCACCTGTATGCCACACACATTAGAAGAGATCCACTTTCCTGACAACCTGAAAATGCACCATGCCTCCTTCAAGCCCCTAGTCCTGGATTCAGGCTGCAAACAGATCCCTAAGCCACCATGACCACCCTGTCCTCCAAACCTGCAAATGAATAACTGGGCTATGATTTTGCTGGGGAACTCTTGTTCCACACAGGCACATCAGACTGTGGAATCAATGCTCTTTCCCAGAGAGCTGGAAATGTAAATAGAGAGAGAAAAATGGCTGTGCCAGTGAAATGCTCCACAGGGCTCCTGAGGACCTAATTATGAATGGACATTGAATATTTAATCTCATGTTTAACCCTCAAGGCCGAGGTCCAGAGTGAGCCTGACTTACTCCACTGGCAGAACTCCATAGGATTTTCCCACATTAATTTCTCTCCCATGAATAGTTTAGCCTCGCTTCCAAAATGCATCCCCTTTTCTCTCACTTATGGAAATAGACTTCCTCCTATCCTGATGCCTACCTTCCTTCTTCCCAGTGAATCTCTCTCAGCTTAAAAATCAGTGGTTTTACGTTAGCCCCATTTTTATTTCACAGCAACAATGATAATGACAATAGCTGACATCTACTGGGTGCCCACCATGTAGCAGGCCATGGTGGATGCTTTAGAAACCTTATGTATATTCTCTCATTTAATATTCATAAAACCCTATGAGGGGAATTTTATTATGCCTATTTCACATATAGAAAACTGCAGCTCAGACAGAATAACTGGCCCAAGTTATATTGTGTGTAATTGGCAAAAGTAGGATTCAAACCCAGGTCTCTGACTTCACAGCCCATGCTCATTTACCATATGATAAAAGTAATAATAAAAAACCCACTCCAGAACTCAATGAAATCCTAATATCCCCTTTTTTAATTTTATTTTTTATTTTTTAAATTTACATCCAAATTAGTTAGCATATAGTGCAGCAATGATTTCAGGAGTAGATTCCTTAGTACCCCTTACCCATTTAGCCCATTCCCCCTCCCACCACCCTCCAGTAACCCTCAGTTTGCTCTCCATATTTATGAGTCTCTTCTGTTTTGTCCTCCTCCCTGTTTTTATATTATTTTTGTTTCCCTTCCCTCATGTTCATCTGTTTTGTCTCTTAAAGTCCTCATACGAGTTAAGTCACATGATTTTTGTCTTTCTCTGACTAATTTCACTTCGCATAATACCCTCCAGTTTCATCCATGTAGTTGAAAATGGCAAGATTTCATTCTTTTTGATTGCCACGTTAATACTCCATTGTGTGTGTGTGTGTATATATATATATATATACCACATCTTCTTTATCCATTCATCCATCGATGGACATTTGGGCTCTTGCCATACTTTGGCTATTGTTGATAGTGCTGCTATAAACATGGGGGTGCATGTGTCCCTTCAAAACAGCACATCTGTATCCCTTAGATAAATGCCTAGTAGTGCAATTGCTGGCTCACAGGGTAGTTCTATTTTTAGTTTTTTGAGGAACCTCCATACTGGTTTCCAGAGTGGCTGCACCAGCTTGCATTCCCACCAACCATGCAAAAGAGATCCTCTTTCTCCTCATCCTCGCCAACATCTGTTGTTGCCTGACTTGTTAATGTTAGCCATTCTGACAGGTGTCAGGTGGTATCTCATTGTGGTTTTGATTTGTATTTCCCTGATGATGAGTGATGTGGAGCATTTTTTCATGTGTCAGTTGGCCATCTGGATGTCTTCTTTGGAGAAGTGTCTATTCATGCCTTTTGCCCATATCTTCACTGGATCATTTGTTTTTGGGTGTTGAGTTTGATAAGTTCTTTATAGATTTTGGCTACTAACCCTTTATCTGATATGTCATTTGCAAATATCTTCTCCCATTCTGTCGGTTGCCTTTCAGTTTTGCTGATTGTTTCCTTCTCTGTACAGAAGCTTTTTTACCTTGATGAGATCCCAATAGTTCATTTCTGTTTTGGTTTCCCTTGCCTCTGGAGACATGTTGAGTAAGAAGTTGCTGTGGCAAAGGTCAATGAGGTTTTTCCCTGCTTTCTCCTTGAGGATTTTGATGGCTTCCTGTCTTACCTTTAGGTCTTTAATCCATTTTGAGTTTCTTTTTGTGTATGGTGTAAGAAAGTGGTCCAGGTTCATTCTTCTGCGTGTCCAGTTTTCCCAGTACCACTTGCTGAAGAGACTGTCTTTATACCATTGGATATTCTTTCCCGCTTTGTCAAAGATTAGTTGGCCATACGTTTGTGGGTCCATTTCTGGGTTCTCTATTCTGTTCCATTGATCTGAGTGTCTGTTTTTGTGCCAGTACCACACTGTCTTGATGATTACAGCTTTGTAGTATAGCTTGAAGTCAGGGATTGTGATGCCTCCTGCTTTGGTTTTGTTTCTCAAGACTGCTTTGGCTATTCGGGGTCTTTTCTGGTTCCATACAAATTTTAGGATTGTTTGTTCTAGGTGTGTGAAGAATGCTGGTGTTATTTTGATAGGGATTGCATTGAATATGTACATTGCTTTGGACAGTATCGACATTTTCACAATATTTGTTCTTCGTCCTAATACCCCTTTTAAGCATCAATGATCCTGGCTTAACTTTGGCTCTCCCCAAGATCCCATATGGAGATGTGCACTGCAAGTCAAACTAGGTCATTTCCAAAGTACAGACAAGAGGAGAGGAGTATATAGAGTACCATGCAGGCGCCAAAGGCCCAGAAGCATTCTACCCTATTGAACCTTTACCACCCCCCGTGGACAGCTATCATCGTGTTAGTTTTTCCAGTGAGCAATCTTACATGACTTGTACCTACTATCATAGACCAGGAGAGTTGTGGCACAGAGTTGATCTGTATCACTCTCTTTGCCAAGCCCAAGAGTTTTCTGATCCCACCTATCACAACACACAGAAAGGAGGGCCACTTCCCTCCTCATTAATTTCCGGGAGATGCCTGACATGATGGCCAGCAATGCCTTCTGTCCCTCTGGGGTAGTGGCCACCGAAAACTTGATGTCTGATTTTATCCTTTATCTCCTTCTATTCCAAGAGGCACATGTTTTATGAGAGACTGCAGTGATGTCTGCCCAAAAGTAAAGGTAAATCTCAGAGTGTCACTTCCAACATGGCCCAGGAAACACAGTTCTCCTGTGACATTAACTTTCCCACAAAGAACAATAAACTCTGGGGAAAAAATTCAAAGAAAAAAAACAATAACCTGAAGACTCTGAAGAGTGGAAAATCAAAGCAAGCAGATTTTGGAGGGGTGTCAAGACTTTGAAGAAGGAAATTGCATGGAAGGAGTTTCCCATTCTTACAAGTTTAAGAAAGAGACAGAATTTTATAGGGTGGTTTAAACTTAGGTAGTCAAAACAGAAAACCATAATCTTTCTGGCCAGAAGAACAAGAAGACAGAATTTAGCACATTTACAGTCACTGGAAAGCGAGTATCCCAGAAAGAAAAGAGAGTTGGATAGATCGTCCCCCACATTCTGTGAATAAAGTCTACCCTTGCTCAAGCCTCTGGCTCACTCACCCTTAAACTACCCAGTACCAGACAAACTGAAAAGCAGTTCAGCTAAGGATAAAATAACTACATTTGGCGACTGGCCAATAGACAGGATGTGTAGTTTAAATCTAACCAAATTAATTGCCTGGTAAAACAAAAAGGCAATAGTCTTCAAAGACATAAAACTAAGTCTGGAGTGTCCACAACAAAACTGACAGTATTGAGGGTAAAGTCAAAATTATTTTTGACATTCTCAACAGGTCAGACAGGGAAAGACAAATACTGTATGATGTCACTTATATACTGAATCCTAAAAACAAAACAAATAAACAAAAATGCAGAAATAGACCCATAAATATAGAAAACTGATAGCTGCCTGAGGGGTAGGAGTTGGGGGGCAGACAAAATGGGTGAAAGGGAGTAGGAGATACAGGCTTCAAGTTATGGAAGCAGTAAGTCACAGGAATAAAAGGCACTGCACAGGGAACATATTCAATGATACTGTAACAGTGACCTATCAGGACAGATGGTAGCTACACTTGTGGTGAACACAGCATAACACAGAGAGCCGTCGAATCACTATGTTGTTCACCTAAAATTAATGTTAACATTGCGTGTCAACTTTACTTCAATAAAAAAAAATATTTGATATTCTCAGAACCATGAAAATTCAAAGGAATGAGAAAAAAAGTTATCAACAGAGATTAACAACAAGTCGACCCAAATATTGGAATTAGCAGAGAAGGACTTTAAAGCAAGTATTATAACTCTGCTCAAAAATTATGAAGTAAAAATATGTGCACAATGAACAAAAGATATGAAATCTTGGCAGAGAAACTATTTTTTTTTAACTGGAAATTCAGAGACTAAAAACCATGTATTCTGAAGTTTAAAATTCATGAGATGGGCCTAATGGCAGAATGAGAGGACAGGAGACAGAGTCAGGGAACTTGAAGATAAATAATCCAATCTGAAGATTAGGGGTAAAACTTATAAAATGGACAAAACCTTAATGTAGGGGTACATTATCAAAACATCTAATGTATGCATAATTGGACTGTGAGAATAGGAGGGACAACAGGGCCAAAACAAACATTTGAAGAAATAATGACCAAAATTTCCCCAAATTTGATGATAAACAGAATCGAGAATCTCAGGGCTATAAGATAATTGTGAAGAAAATTATGCCTAGGCATATCATAAACAAACTGTAAAAAAAGAAAAAGAAAAGTAAAAAGAGAAAGAAAATCTTGCAATCATACAGAGAAAAGCAACATATTACATACAGAAGAACAAAAAATAACAATTACCATAGCCCTCATTAGAAACTTTGCAATCCAAAAGACAGTGGAACAACATCTTTAAAGTGCTATAAGAAAAACTGTTAACCCAGGTTTCTGTATCCAGCAAAAGTGCCCTTCAAGAATGAGGCAAGATTCAGGCATTTTCAGGTATTTTCTAAAAATAAGAACTCATCATCGGTAAATGTGCACTATATTAAATGCTAAAGGAAGCTCTCTGGGATAAAACAAAATGATACCAGACTGAAACTCATCCTTAGGAAGGAATGAAGCATACTGGAAATAACAAATATGTAAGTAAATAAAAAAATACTGTTTTTTTCTTTTAATTCTATACAGTACATATGACTATTTAAAGAAAAATGGTAATATATAGGGTTATATAATTACAACACATAGATATCTTATAGGGTTTATATAGATTTAATACATATGCCGACTATAGCATAAAGGACTGGTTGGGGTTGATGGAAGTAAATGAACCTAAACAGTTGCAAAGTCTCTATATTTTATAAAAATTGGTACAATATTAACCCTTAATTGATTGTGAAAAGTTCAGAATTTATATTGTAGTCTCTAGAACAACCAGTAAAAATGCAAAAAAAAAAAAAATAACAATTTAATAGATAAATTAATGTGGCATTCTAAAATTATTTGATCCAAAAATAAGGAGGGGGAGGAGAAAGAGCAAAACAAAGTATACAAAGAGAAAAAAATAAAATATGAACCAAAATCCAAACATATCAATAATTACATTTAACATTAATGGACTAAACACTCCAATATAAATCAGAAATCGTAAAAATGGATTTTAAAAAGCAAGACCCAACTATATGCTGCCTATAGGAGATCCCATTTTAAATGGAAATAGATAGGAGAACTCTCTTACACTGTTGGTGGGAATGTCAACTTATGCAGCCACTCTGGAAAACAGTACTGGGGGGGGGGGGGGGGGTCTCAAAAAGTTAAAAATAGAACTACCCTGTGACCCAACAACTGCACTATTTACCCAAAGGACACAAAAATACTGATTCCAAGGGGCACATGCACCTGATGTTTATAATAGCATTATCAACAACAGCCAAACTATGAAAAGAGCCCAAACATCCCATCAACTGATAAATGGATGAAGAAGATGTGGTATGTATGTATGTATGTATGTATATGTGTGTGTGTATGTATGCGTGTGTATTTTTGTATACACACACACAATGGACTATTACTCAGCCATCAAAAAGAGTGAAATCTTGACATCTGCAATGATGTGGATGGAACAAGAGTATACCATGATAAGCAAAATAAGTCAATCAGAGAAAGACAAGTATTGTATGATTACAACCATATGTGGAATTTAAGAAACAAATGAACAGAGGGGAAGGAGAAAAAAGAGAGGCAAACCATAAAACAGACTCTTAACTATAAAGAACTGAGAGGTGCTTGAGGGAAATGGGCAGGGGATGAGCTAGATGGGTGATGGGTACTAAGGAGGGCACTTGTTGTGATGAGCACTTGGTGTTGTCTGTAAGTGATGAATCATTAAATTCTACTCCTGAAACCAATATTACACTGCATGTTAACTAACTAGAATTTAAATAAAAACTTGAAACAAACAAAAGAGATAGGTCGAAAGAAAATTTATAGAAATGTATATACTAGGCAAACAGCAAAACATAGGAAGGCCAGAGCAGCTATTTTAATATCAGATAAAACAGACTTAAAGATAAAAAGTAACATTAAAGATAAAGGACATTTCAATGTGACAAATGGATCAATTCATCAATCGGATGTAATAATCATCAATGTGGCATGTATCTAATAGCAGCAGAGCTACAAAACACTTAAACCAAAAATTTACAGAATTTAAAGAGAAACAAACAATTCCACAACATGATAGGATATTTCAACACCCGTCTATCAACAACTAATAGAACACTTCAGACAACAACAACCATAAAAATCAGTAGAGACATAGGTGACCTAAATTATACTTTCCAACCACCTTGACTGAAGAATACATATTCTTTTTTAAGTGTGCATGGTATCTTCATCAAAACAGACCATATGCTCGGTCATAAAAGAAGTTTCAATAAATTTTAAACCACTGAAAATATAATAGCTCTCTGTGGAACCTAAAATTTAAACTACATAAGATCAGAGACTCTTTTTGTTCTCAGATGTATCTCTGAATCAGGCAGGGTTCTCTAGAGAAACAGACTAATGGGAGATATATACCTATATATATTACATATATTATATAAAAAATAATATATAAATTATGTTTTATCTTTTAAGTGTGTGTGTGTGTGTATTTAATAGTATATGGATTTATTTTAAGGAACTGGCTTATGCAATTGTGAGAGCTAATAAGTCTAAAATCTGTAGGGCAGGCCAACAGGCTGGAAACTCAAGCAGGAATTTGCTTCAGTCTTGAAGCAAAATTTCTTCTCCAGAAAAACTGTCTTTACTATTAAAGCCTTCAACTGATTAGATATGGCTCATCCATCTTATCAAGGGTAATCTCCTTTACCTAAGCTGACTGTAGATGTTAATCACATCTACAAAATACCTTCGAGGAACACCTAGATATGTGTTTCTTTAAATAAATGGGTACCACAATCTAGCCAGGCTGACACATAAAGTTAACCATCACAATCTCTAAAGCCAAGAACAGTGACTGATACTTAGAAATTTCCAATAATTTGTTGAGTGGATGCTGAATATAGAATTATAGGATCATGGAGCCAAAATCTGAAGGTAGAGCATAACTTTAGAGACTAGGCTAGAATTTTCAAGCTTCAGATTCCCCATGCTTCATCTTCCAGAGCATCTATGCCAAGAGCCGGGGTAGAGTCCAGGAAGTAGTTTTTCACAAACATACTACATGGGGATGGGCAAATTATTCAATGTACTACTCAATCCCATTGCCCCACTAGCACCCACACATGATTCTGATACAAGTAATTCACAGACCACAGTCTGAAAACTCTGAGGTTACTGACTCATCAAATACAATAATACTATCTCTGATATTCCAGGCAACAGCCCTTTAGCATCTTGAAGGAGTGTGTGTTCACTACCTACTCAAGCAGCCTATTTTGTCTTTAAGCAGCTGATTATTAAAAGTTCTTCACTGGGGCACGTGGGTGGCTCAGTTGTTAAGCCTCTGACTTTGGCTCAGGTCATGATCCCACAGTTCATGAGTTCAAGTCCCACATTAGGTGAGCTCAAGCCCCATATTGGGTGAGCACAAGCCCCACAGCAGGTGAGCTTAGGTTCAGATGGTGGTTTATAAGACTTGGTCCCCATGAGGGCTTTTGCTCACTTGTGAAAGGACATACTGTAAGCCTGATATACTGGCGAGTGTGCTAACATGTGGAATTGTCTGGGGAGAGTCCCCCAAAGGCACTGACTATCTAGGACAGCATCAGGAATACCCAGAGGGCCATGGTGGTACAGTGAGCCATGGAAACCTGCTTCAAAAAAGTAGTTTGCGATGGCAAATACCCAGTTCTGCTTAGTAGAGGACGGGCTCCTGGACCTAACAAAAACACCAACTTATAAATCCACAGTAAGGAACTAGAACAAAGCTGCTTAAGATGACTGGAAACAGCAAAAGAAACTTGGACGAAGACAATACTGGGGATTTTCTACTTTAGCTGACACAAGCTGCTATACATCAGTCCTTTGACACCCTTAGCCATTCATTCCGTGATTCACTAATTCGTGCATTCACTAAGTATCGATTATGTGCTTACTGTAACCCAGTACAAGGAATGGGTGGCAAACAAAACTAACAGGGTCTCTTCCCCCATGGAATTCAGGTCTGGTAGGGGTGACACAGTAAAGAAGCCAAAATGTAAGAACGTTAAATAACAAGCACGTTAAAAACGAACAGGGTATCTTTGTATAGAAAATAACAAGGCAGACCATGTGTTCAGGGAAAGCTAGAGCATGAGATCTGAGGGTGAAGAGTTTACTGAGTGCTTATAGGCACAGGCATACGAGACTCAGAGGCAAGAAAGAACGCAGCACACACGAGAATCAGAAAGGACGCCAGTGTAGTGGGAGCAGGGGCAAAGGGAGGCTGTGGTTCAAGAGGAGGCTGCAGAGGCCAACACGACCGCCATCATGGTAAATATTAGAAACAGGAAGCCATTAAAAGTTAAAAAGCAGAAATCTGAATAATTCATGTTTGAGGGGATTACTGTGGTTATTTTTGGAGAATGGAAGGGGAAAAGACTGAAGGAGTTACTTAATAAGTAATTGCCCAAATGAGAAATTTGGTGGTAAGAACTAGGGTATCTGGGGGAAGAATCTGAGAAAGGCAGATGAATTCAAAATATACCCATCAGCTGGAGTGAGTATATTCCATGAGAGGACAGACCATGTCTGTTTTGCTTAGCAGAGTGATGTCACTATCACAGCATCCGGCACAGAACTATTAATACAGTCAATCCTCAATATTCACTGATTCCCTATTTGTGATTCTGCCTACTCGCTAAACTTTATCCCAAAATCAGTATTCATGGCACACATATGCACACATGCAGACAGGTGAGAAATTTGAGTTTCCTGACACACGTGCTCCTAGCTGAGGTCCAACAAGGCAACACTCTGCTTTCTTGTTTCAGCTCTCATGCTGCATGAACAAATGTCTTTTTCCCTGTATATTTAGTGCCACTTTGTGTTTTCATGCTTTCTGCCGGCGTTTTTACCATTTAAAAGAGTCCCTAAGTGTAGTGCTCAAGTGTTTCTTAGGGTTCCTAAGTGACAAATGGCTGTGATGAGCCTTGCAGAGAAAATACTTGTTAGATAAACCTTGTTCAGAAATGAGATGTAATGCCGTTGACCCAAGTTCAATGTTAATGAATCAACAATATATATATTAAAGGCATCTTTTGTGATGGGTATTGAGGAGGGCACCTTTTGGGATGAGCACTGGGTGTTGTATGGAAACCAATTTGACAATAAATTTCGTATACTGAAAAAAAATAAATAAAAAATAAAAAAAATAAAATAAAAAATAAAAAATAAAGGCATCTTTTAGCAAAAACACACATAAAACCTACTGAGCGGCTGATAAAGATGTTGTGACCAGAGGCTCACAAGAACACTGTATTTTCCCTAGGGGCAATGGTCCAGTATTCCCTAAATTTGTGTTCTCTATGACTTTATAGCACAAAACTAACTCAAATAATGAGAACTGACTATAACCGCTAATTGAACAAATGAATGCAATAGATGTGACAGCACTTATTCGTGAATTGAGAGCTTCAGGCTTGAATAATTATGTTGATGTTGGCATCATTTATGGAAACAGGATGTTCTGGGAAAGGAGTGGGTAGGAGGGGAAAATGAACAATTCCATTTTTACATGTTTCCTTTGAGATACCTGATGTGATGACACCCAAGTAGACACATCAAGTAGCCAGGTGGATATAGGAGCCTGAATCTCAGAGGAGATTTCTGGACTAGAGACTTAAGTTGATGAGTTATCGGCACTACAGATGGCAGTTATAGCTACAGGGATAGAGGGGATCATGTAGGAAGCAAGTGCAGGCACAGGAGAAGGCCCAGAGCTAAGCCCTCAAGCACAACCCCACTCAGAAAGCCCAGACTGAAGGGAGTAGCCAGCAGGGAAAAGGACCACCAGGAAATGTGTGGATTCACAGAAGCCAAGAGAGGACCGTGCTGAGGGGAAACGTGGCCAGCCCTGGAGATGGTGGCCAGAGACTGATTAACATGAACACTGAAAAGCTATCCTTGGACAGTGTGAGGAAAGGGTCAGTGAGCTTGAGCCACCTTCTGGACAAAGGAGCAGACTGCAGAATGAATGGAAGAGGGGAGGAAATAAACACAATTTGACAACTTGTAGATGTTTGGTTCTGGGGGCTCCTGGGTGGCTCACTCAGTTAAACGTCCGACTCTTGATCTAGGCTCAGGTCACAATCTCAGGGTTTGTGCGTTCAAGCCCCATGTGGGACTCTGCGTTGACAGCATAGGGCCTGTTTGGGATTCTGTCTCTCCCTCTCTCTCTGCCCCTCCCCTGCCTGCTCTCTCTCTCAAAATAAATACATAAAACTTAAAAAAAAAAAAAAAGTTTGGTTCTAAAGGGAAGCAAAAGGGGCGCCTGGGTGGCGCAGTCGGTTAAGCGGCCGACTTCAGCCAGGTCACGATCTCGCGGTCCGTGAGTTCGAGCCCCGCGTCAGGCTCTGGGCTGATGGCTCGGAGCCTGGAGCCTGCTTCCGATTCTGTGTCTCCCTCTCTCTCTGCCCCTCCCCCGTTCATGCTCTGTCTCTCTCTGTCCCAAAAATAAATAAACGTTGAAAAAAAAAAATCTAAAGGGAAGCAAAGAATTGAGACATTGGCTGGAGCCAATAAGGGGTCAAGACAGGATTTTTTTTTTAAGTTTATTTATTTTGAAAGAGACACAGACAGCACAAGTGGGGAAAGGGCAGAGACAGAAGGAGACAGAGAATCCCAAGCAGGCTTTGTGTTGCCAACGCAGAGCCCCAACACAGGGCTTGGACTCATGAAACCATGAGATCACAACCCGAGCTGAAACCGAGAGTTGGATGCTTAACCGACTGAGCCACTCAGGTGCCCCCAAGACAGGATTTTATTTTGACTGGATGTTAACTTGGAAAATACTACAACATGTGTGCAAACAGGTAGGAATGATGCAGTAAGAAAGGGAGAAATCGGTGATGATAAGGAGAAAAGAAACCGAAAATGCCATGGAAGAAATAACGGGAATATAAAGAAGTACAGAGGCAGACTAAGAAGTGATTGATAATTAGAGCCAATCTTATTCCACTTGATATCCTTTTTTTAACCAGGAGTACAGACTTAGGTTGCTACAGACCAATTTACACTTTATTCTGTTTTAATAAAGAGGGCTCTGATTTTTTTTTTAAAGCAGATGTGATTTGATTATGTGCTAATCTCTGCCCAATTAATAGTGTTACTCAGACTGTCTCCAAAGTGCATAAAAACAACTAGTTAAAAAGGAAGAATTAAGTAAAATCCATTTTTGGCATTAGCTGGGTGTGTTGGGGGCATACCTGGGGACACCTGATTTTACAACCTCTTTGTGACATTCAAACCACCCTGTGTCCATAGGCACAGGCCCAAGACAATGACAGCCAGATTTTCAAATCTAGCTTCTCATAGACCCCACAGCCCCCACAGAGGCAGGAGAGGGTTTGGTGGTGAGGTTTGCCTAATTAACAGCAAAATGTGGGAGTAAAAACCCACACCACGACCCAAATGCTTTATCACCATTTCAAACAAGTTTTGGGAACAAAGAGTTTTGTCAGGTGCAGCTGCACAAGACAGAGGGGGTGAGGGCAACACGACACTCACACAGCCACGTAGATGCATGCACTACACATGCCCACACACACATGAACGCACACAGAGCCCACGGCACTCGGGAAACACCTATGCTAATGCTGGATATGGTGAAGAAGAGAACCAATACAACGTCAAGAAATGAAAAGGTTGGGGCGCCTCGGTGGCGCAGTCGGTTAAGCGTCTGACTTCAGCCAGGTCACGATCTCACGGTCTCTGAGTTCGAGGCCCGCGTCGGGCTCTGGGCTGATGGCTCAGAGCCTGGGGCCTGTTTCCGATTCTGTGTCTCCCTCTCTCTCTGCCCCTCCCCCGTTCATGCTCTGTCTCTCTCTGTCCCAAAAATAAATAAAGAACGTTGAAAAAAAAATTTTTAAAAAAAGAAATGAAAAGGTTAAAATAAACGTCTTGATATAATTGTTACCTGAAATCACCTGTTCCAAAGCAAGATTATTACCATAACTATTACTGTTAATATTAATAACAAAAAACCCTAGTATTTGCATAACAATTTACATAAATTATCTCATTGGGCTTTGAAGATATTTTGCTAACATTTTCAACAGATAGCCAAGTTACAGGGAACGAGAAGAAAAAGAAACCTTTTTATCGGGGCTCCCAGGCTTTCTATCACAAGACCCTTATTTTCTTTTCTCTACAAGGTTTCTTATTTTTTAATATGTTTTTGCCTAATTAGCAATCTTTACTAAAGAATATTCTATTTCCCTATCTTTATTCATCAAAGAATAATCAGTGTGCAATAACCCGTATTACCTGAGTTAATATAATTCCATAAGCTTGGTGTTTGAGTTCCACCCTGATGCCTTATTATCACTAAATCAATTTTAATTTGGCTTTTTGATACACTGAAGATAACTTTAAGGTCTTCATCACCTCTTGACGGACTTCTAAGGGTCTTAGGGCCCTGGGCAGGGAAGCACCGATTGAAATTTCAAATAGTATTTTCTTCTCCATTCTTTTAAAATTAAATACATGCATATAGAGGAAGGGTTTAAAATTTTTTAATTTTTTAATGTTTATTTAATTTTGAGAGAGTGAGTCAGACTGCAAGTGGTGGAGGGGCAGAGAGAGGGAGACCCAGAAACCGAAGCAGGCTCCAGGCTCTGAGCTGTCAGCACAGAGCCTGATGTGGAGCTCGAACCCACCAACTGTGAGACCATGACCTGAGCTGAAGTGAGATGCTTAACCAACTGAACCACCCAGGTGCCCCTGGAAGGGTTTTAAATTTTTAAAAGAAAACCCAGAAATCTCTTATATCAGACATCACAAAGCAATGACATGTGTACACATACACACGCGCACACACACACACACACACACACACACACACACAGCCTGGAACCTGCTTCAGATTCTGTGTCTCCCTCTCTCTCTGCCCCTCCCCTGCTTGTGCTCTTTCTTTCTCTCTCAAAAATAAATAAGCACTAAAAAATAAAAATAAAAAGCTTAACATGGCATCTGGCACATGGCAAGGAGGTGATACATTTTAACTATCATCATCATCATCATCATCATCATCATCATCATCATCATCGTAAGTACACACTTTCAGGACCAGTGGCTGGTTCCCAAGCTATTTCAGGGCCATGAAAAGAAAAACCTGGTCATTCATGAAATCTGTTTCTGTTGAATCCCTTGTTCCCAACATTGTTAGACTAACTGGGCATCTCTGCTTTGATCAAATCTGAAACAATAGGGATAAAAGTCAGGGATGAAGACTGGGAAAACAGAATTGCCTCTGTTCAAAGAATTTCTCTAGCTCCTACCAGCTAAGAAGAGCTGGATATAACCTGGAGTGTATATCTAAACTGGGTATAAACTGGAGTATATTAGTCCTGGAATGCACACCTGGAGTATATCTCTAAGCCCCATGTTTCCCTATCTGCAAAACAGAGATCACAACTATCTTCTGAAGCATTGGAGATTTAATGAGATGCCAGATCCCCTCCCCCTCAAAAAAAATTAGCTATCATGATTACTACCCGTTAACACATGAAAAGTATATTTGCCGAATCTAGTCCCTGGTGCAAAATAGAAGACTTTTGAAATCCAAATACATTCTCATTTACTAAGGCAAAGCACTTAGATAAACCGATAATTAGCCTTGGAAAAGGAAAGCTAAAAAGAAATATCACTAGTAAATCTGTTCATTTTTCTTTTCCCCTCACACACAGTAAATGTGGCTTGATCTTGAACTATGTCAATACACATCAGCTAGTTCAACAGTTTTAAGTGATCTACTTATTTTGCCGGTGCCTTCAGTTAAAGGACTGATTACTAGTCAATTAATAGCTGGCCAATTTAGTCAAAAGCATTGAACCACAGTTTTTCCCTAATGGTACAGTTACATGATAGGTCCTGCTGGAGACCTGTGGAGAGGAGAAATTTTTCGCAAAGACGACCATCTACTTCCTTGATTCTAAGACAGCTTAGACGACCCCCATGTCTGGCCCCATCCCAGATCCCCTTCCTCTGCCAACATCTCTGTCTCTCTCCAAATCAAATTTGACAGGGAGGGCCCTTCTCTTTCTTCTTGACTCTAAACTGAAGCCTTTATAGACCTTCTCTGTGTTTCTATGGAGAAAACCAAACCGTACCTAAATAATAAAAAGTGGAAAAGTTTCCCCAGGCAGACTGTCTCTTCCGCACCTTGATTAGCCGAGCAAAATGTAGACATAAAATGCAATTGCTTTTTTTTCCCAGATGCTAAAAACGTCAGCCTTGATTTACCCCGACACTCTGACTGACTCACGGCAGACATAAATCCTTCACGCCCAATGCAATCATTTTTTGACCTGCTCAGCGGTGGAGAGAGGGAGGGCTCTGCATTTATCTTCCTGGTACCAGCACCTCAATCCCAATAACTTTTCCTTCATCTACCCTGTGAGAAGCAAGGGTTGGAGGAGTAAAGGCAGGAAGGCCCATGTTTATTATATTTTTTCTGAAACCTCATGCAACAAGGGTATTTTTTAAAATTTATTAAGAAGGAAAGAGGAAAAGTTTAAATATTTTTATAGATTTCTTCTCACCTGACCCACCACCTCACCTCACCGCTGCTTCATACCTGATTAGGAAAATGCAGGAATACCCCCCAGCCAGAAAGCAGCTACCTTTCTGCTGCAGGAAAAACCTGATGCCCTTCTGTCAGATACTTTCCTAGGGCGGCACAGGTGACATTCCAGGGACTCACAGGAGAGTTGTGAAAACTGCCACTGTTTGTAGTCTGCCCAAACACAACCAGGTGGCCTGTCAGTTCGGAAGCACAACCTCCAGAAACTTGGCATGTGAAACACAATGCACTATGCAAATGGGCACTGACTGGTTAATGGGGTCTGACCTCACATCTACCCCTCATGGAAGCCCTGGACCAGTCATTTCTTTTCTTCACAATTAGGTCCCTGAATCCCTAAGACGGTCCCATACATGCCTCAGCTCTTCCTCCACAAGTATCTTGTTGCATTTTCAAAGACTCTGAGTTCTCCTGAAACAAGGAGAGATGTATACTGATGACACTGTTCTCTCTGCTTTTCATGGCTGTAAGCCAGAATGATGCCCACTGCTCCCAGAAAAGGTGGTCGGTCTCTTGCCTTCTAGATTCACGAATAGTACCACCTCTGAGAGCCACCTGTCTCCTTTTTTTTTAAAATAGTATCTCTTAGCCAAAGCATAAGAGACTCTTAAAAACTGAAAACAAACTGAGGGTTGATGGGGGGTGGGAGGGAGGGGAGGGTGGGTGATGGGTATTGAGGAGGGCACCTTTTGGGATGAGCACTGGGTGTTGTATGGAAACCAATTTCACAATAAACTTCATATATTGAAAAAAATAATAAAATAAAATAGTATCTCTTTTTTAATGTTTATTTTTGAGAGAGCGAGCAAGTGCACACAAGTGGGGGAGGGGCAGAGAGAGAGAGAGAGAGAGAAAGAGAGAGAGAGAGGGACACAGAATCCATAGCAGGCTCTAGGCTCCAAGCTGTCAGCACAGAGCTGGACACAGAGCTTGAACCCATGAGGCATGAGGTCATGACCTGAGCCGAAGTCCAACGCTTAACTGACTGATCCACCCTGGCGCCCCAGAGCCACCTGTCTCCTATGTAGCACGGTGGCATTCTCTCTCCAGCCCCCTCACCCACTCTGCTCCCTAGGGCCATGATGGCCACGAGGCCCTTCTCAACACTCCCATTTCTCCTTTTACTCCTGTTCTTTGCCAGTGAGGTTTTCTTTGTCCTCTTCCCTTTGAGTTTCTAGCCAGTAAGTTTCTTAATGGCAGGGACTGTATCCCTGTGCCTGGTGTATAGTAGGTGCCTGATAATAAATTAACGAAATGAGATTGTCTTCCCATAGCCCCAGTCTTCCAACACTTGGCCAAACAACCCTCTCATAAAAAAGACCCTCCTAAATCTTGCCAGAACCAAAGGCTGGAGGATTCTCCTCCTACCCACACACTCCTGCAAATCCCGATTTGCCTCCTTTTGTCTCTTTCTCTCCTAGCCTACAGAGGTCATTGTGAAATTAATTCCAGGGCCACTGGAGGAATTGCGGCAGAGCAAAGGCACATCTCTCTCATATCTCCATGACCTCCTCAGCAGGCCACCTCTCCATCTCTACTTGCCTACAGCTTACTTCTGAAGGGCCATACCTATTTACAGCCTCTTATTTCTTGGGAAGGTGGGGTGCTCTCACAGTTGAGAGGGCAAAATGCTCTGGAGTTCCACATGCAGAACTGCCTCCAAGCCCACAGTCAAGAGGGCCTCCAACCTGGCCTTCCAGGGAAGGTGGGGTTTTAAGAAAATTGTACATCTTCACATCATCTGGAATAAGGATGTTCCAAGTGTTTAGGTACCACTTGTAGGCATTTTTATGAGTTCTTATTTGTCCCCAGACAAAAGTGGTACTAGAAACAAGTTTTTCCTGACATTGTGAAAGGTGAAGTTGAAGGTCAACAACTTTTTTTTTTAACGTTTTTATTTATTTTTGAGACAGTGCGACAGTGGGAGGGGCAAAGAGGGAGGGAGACAGGATCTGAAGCAGGCTCTGCACTGACAGCAGCAAGCCCCATGCATGGCTCAAACTCAAAAACCAGGGGGCCGTGACCTGAGCCTAAGTTGGACACTCAACTGACGGAGCCACCCAGGTGCCCCTGAAGGTCAGCAACTTTCATCATCCCTCTCTGGTTAAAGCTGGTTTTACTAACCCCTCACCCCAAAACTTTCTCCCAGCTCCAACCGGTCCAACAGAGGAGCAAAGTCACCAGAAGCCCTTTCACTCATGCCCCAGATGGACCGTGAAGACCCAGGCCCCATGTAGAAATGAAAGGAGCTATTTAGGCTCCAGCTCAAAGTATGTTGCCATCCAAGCTCCATTCTGCAAATCCAAGAGGAAAGGGGAAAAAATTAACACCAGCACTAAGATGTTATGGAAACTGTGTGACAGGCTCTGCTAGCCAGCCCCTGGCCTTGGAATCCATACATTATTTAATGGGAAGGAAGACATATTCTAAATGAGCCGGAACAATTGCTTAAAGGGGGGAGAGGGTGGAAAGGGAAAGATTGTGTATTTTTTTTTAATTCCTCAGACCGTGCCCGTTAGTTTTGTTTCTTATTTAGGATACAGCATTAATCATGCTAATATTTTACAGCCGGGCTTCACTCTTTAGTCATTACTTTAATCAAACCCATCAGCGAACGAAGGAACACGTTACCAGGTGGGAATAACTGCTACCGCTCGCTGTTAATTACTTTGCATTTTACAGCAATCAGCAGCAGGGGCTGAGATCATAATAAATTCATGACTTATGGGCCCATAAAATCATTACTGTAGGAAAATATGTTTTATCGGGGATTCGATGGGCCGCTGCTCAGAGAGAGATTTCTTGAAGGAAATGACACCCATGAAATTAAACTGATCCTTGCAGTCAGCAGAAATGCAAATGCACAGAGAGAGCAAAATTTTACTGTGGGAGAAAAAGGCAGGTGGGAGGCAGAATTCGGTGAAGGTTGAGGGGAGAGGGGCGTGGCTATGAGAGGGGTGGGGCCAAGAGGTGCTACGTGGGAAGAGGATGCGCCACTAAGAGGTTCCCAGGCAGGGAAAGCAATTAGAGCGGGGAAGGAAAGCAACTTAGTGACCCTGAGCTGATCCAGAGGTCTGAGAGAGCAGTCCTTTTACTATGCCATTGGTTCAACCCTCTCCCATACTTCTTTATTTCAGCCACCTTTTCCCCCATTGCCTGGGGTACTGAGACAGGTGGTCTCAGAGGCCAGGAGGGCGGTGGTGTTAAAGGCAAAAGGACAAGTCAACAAATCATCCCTGAGAGAGTCAGAGAAGGGAGGGAAATTCACTCCTGTGTGTTCTCCTCCTCCTCAGGCAACTCAGGTAGGTTGTTTGATGGATAGGATCACTCCTTAACTGAGGCAACCCTGCTATCCGCAGCTAACTCCCACTGCTACCCCATACATCTCCAGCCTAGCCTGTAGGTCTTCGTGTGCTTGAAAGCTGGTTTTGTCCTGTAGGAAATGCTCTCCAAGGAGGATAATTAAACC
Source organism: Prionailurus viverrinus (assembly GCF_022837055.1). Taxonomy (NCBI): domain Eukaryota; kingdom Metazoa; phylum Chordata; class Mammalia; order Carnivora; family Felidae; genus Prionailurus; species Prionailurus viverrinus. The sequence goes on from NC_062577.1 coordinate 17,005,993, forward strand.
CGTGGTGTTTATTTTATTTGGGGGTTTCTCTATCTTCAAGTTTCTCCCAAGATGCATTCATGCCATTTGTTTGAAAGTAACTGTTTCCCTTTTCCTTTGCTTCTTCCAATTATGCTAGACAAGCACAGACCCTTATTTAGTGTTATTTAAGCATGAAATTATAACAGATCCTTTTAAATGCTAAGGCACTAAAAATAAGTCCTTTTATCAAAGCACACCAGGTCCAGATCTAGTAGCTCATTAATTTCTGTAACTTAGACAAGATGAAATTCAAACAATATCCAAAAGCTTCCAGTGGAAGGTTTATTCATTCTTCCTGGAATGATCACCATCCTTGTTCATCACTCTCATCATCATTCGCATTCCTCAAGGGCTAGGGAGGGGTTGTCCTCTCAACTAGGGTAAACAGCACAGCTAAGAGGGAACAACATCACCAAAAAGATAAGGAACCACACATGAGTTTGAATCCCATTCTTATCACTTACTAGTTGTGGGTCTTAGAGAATTTATTTAACTTCCTAGACTTCAATCTTTGATTCTGTAAAATAGGGGAAATTATACCTACAAGTAAAGAATTACTTTGAAAATAAAATGAACTTACTGTGCACATGTAGCACAAAATAAAACATTAGCCAGGTCTTCTGACAAAATTGATCCACTTGTTGGAAATTCTCCAGCACCCCAGCCCAAGGTCAGTCCAGGTAAAACCACCAGATCCTGGAGGAAGTCAGGATGCTCAGGAGCTGGCTGGGACCAGTTGGCCCACAGGAACCCTGCACAGCAGCAGCCTGTTACATGGAATGATGAATGAATGGTGTGGGTCATTTGGCCACATTCCCACCTGTCACTGTGACTTTCAGGAATATGTACTGCACACTTTGGTTCTTGGGAGATTCTGAATCTCATAAGAGAGAGATCTGCTTCAGGAGCAAGAGGCAGGAACAGAAGGCACCAGCCTCCCTGGGACAGATGGAAATGCCCTGAGAAGTTGGGCCTGGGCCCTGGGCTGTGTTGTCCACTTTTCCCCATTATAATCTCCTTGTTTTGCATTTACCTTTTTGGTAATATTACCGATGGTAATAAAGGGGAAAAAAAGGAGGCCTCTTGTTATCATTTGCTCCAGTATCCTCTCTCCCCAATCCAAGGGATGGCCCCAGGCAGGCCCCAACCCCATCCCCTGCCTCCTTAGAGGCCGTGCTGGCAGCAAAGTTCAGCAAGGGAGCCTATTCTCCCTAAGCTATTAACTGCCTTCACTGCCAATAAAAGCAAAGCTGGACCTGCCTCCCCCACCTAGTTCCTTTCCCCAGCCTCCAGCCCAGTCCACCACCTCAGCACTAGGGAAAGAAAAAGAGATAAGGAACTATGGACAAAATTAATTATTTTTAAATAAGAAAACCAAGAAATGCAATAACCCACCAGCGTTTCATCTCTCAGGAGATCAGATTTTCAATATGATTTTGAATCACAAGAGAAATGAGTTAGATGGATGCTGACCTTTCAGCCATAGATGTGTCCTTGATAAGTTGTCTAAGTGAGCCCCTTACAGTGGGTTAAAATAAAATGAGGGAGGATTCAGAAGTGTATGGGGTTTTCCCCTCAGTTAAGTTTTTTGAAGCCATGTTGGAGCAGCTCTGGTACTGTGAAGAAAAGTACCAGAGTGAGCACAGACAGGTTCAAATCCTCCCTCGGTCACATACTAGTTACCTGACTTTGGATGAGTTAAAATCTCTGATCCTCAGGTTCACCATCTGAATTATTGGGATTATGCATCTACCTTTCAGGATTATTGGAAAGGAGTAAATGATGAATGTTTATAAAACATCTATAACAGGATAAATATTCACAAATGCTCATGGTTATTTCCTAATTAAAACCTTATTACTAAATTAGCATCTTGTTTCTGAAAAGGCTCCAAGAAGCTATTATAATGAGTAAGAGTGAGGACTCTAACCTGTGTTAGAAACCTCAAAACAGTTTGTACTACAAAAGCCAATATGGGGAACCAGAATGCCTTTATCAATTAGGATCCTTTAGCTACAAGCAGAAGAAACTTACTCTAGACAGTTCCCATGGATGTATTTATCAAAATAAGTAACAGATAGCTTAGTAACTTCACTTGATATCTCAACTACCATTAGATACCATTATGAGGAATTCTAAAAGAGATTTTACCTAATCACTGTTGAGTGAGCAAAGGAAGAACCAAGAACCAAGGGAAAGAGGAACTAAAGCCCCATGTCTCTGTGTCTTCCATGTCTTCACATTTATGCTTTAAATCTAGACTACTACAAAAATGTCCCATCATACTAAAATAACAGCACAGAGGTACAGTTATTCACACGTCATGTATATGTGCCATTTTCTATTTTCCATGTACTATAACACTTAGGAGTTCAATAAATACATTGATACTGATTGTTTCAACAGAAAAACTTTCAGTTATTGACATGAGTTTGAGGATGAAAGATTCCTTCTTTGAAAGGGGAAGAGTGTTATCAGATACCTATTTTGTGCTAGGTATTTTCACATATTATCATAATTGATCCTAACAACAACCTAGGAGATAGGGGGGCTAAGATACTAAAGGACTTAAGCTCATGCCAAAGTATTTGTGTTACTAATGGGGAGAGAGAGAGAGAGTGAAGAAAGAGAAAGGGATGGAGGGAGGGGAGGAGAAAGACTTCAAAAATCAATAGGGATAAATAAATATGTTTGGGTCTTAAGAATAACCATCAGGGGCGCCTGGGTGGCGCAGTCGGTTAAGCGTCCGACTTCAGCCAGGTCACGATCTCGCGGTCCGTGAGTTCGAGCCCCGCGTCGGGCTCTGGGCCGATGGCTCAGAGCCTGGAGCCTGTTTCTGATTCTGTGTTTCCCTCTCTCTCTGCCCCTCCCCCGTTCATGCTCTGTCTCTCTCTGTCCCAAAAATAAATAAACGTTGAAAAAAAATTAAAAAAAAAAAAAAAGAATAACCATCAAAAATCAAAATTAGAAGTATATCAATAAAACCAACAAAAAGCAGGAAGAAAAAGGAAACAAAAGGACAGTAAATGGAAAAATTAAATGATAGAATTAAGTTCTAACATAATAGTAATTAGAATACAAATTAAACTCATTAATTAAAATACTGAAACTGTCTTAATGTTTTTTTAATCCAACAATATATTGACTGCAAGATACATACTTAAAAATACACAGATATATTAGAAATAAAAGGATGGAAAAGATGTATTAGTAAAATATGGAACCAAAAGAACACTTAGTAGTGATATTATCTGGACAAGATAGAATTTAAAGCTAAATAACTTTTCTAGGGGCAAAGAATGTCACCAGTTCATAAAAGGGGGAAGGAAACAGAGAAGATGTAGCCAACATAAATATTTATGCATCGAATACAACTTCAAATATATAAAGAAACAACTGTCTATACCACAGGAAGAAAGAGATTAATCAACAACTATAGGGGTGCCTGGGTGGCTCAGTTGGTTAAGCATCCAACTTCGGCTCAGGTCATGATCTCACAGCTTGTGAGTTTGAGCCACGCATAGGGCACTGTGCTGACAGCTCAGAGCCTGGAGCCTGCTTCAGATTCTGCCCTGCCCCCCCTCCCCCCTGCACCTTCCCCCCTCAAAAATAAACAAACATTAAAAAAAATTTAAAAAAAAACAATTGTAGTTGTGGTAGATACACTGGAAGCCAATATACCAAACAGAAGAAAACACAGCACAGTTATCAAAAACCTAAATAACAAATTACTATATCCTAGCAAATATATACAGAATATATATGGTAACTCCATCCCAATAAATGGAAATACAGTTCTCATTACATCCCAGTTACAAAAGTAGGCCACATATATTTCATCAAAGCAATCTCAATAAATACTAAAGGACAATATCAAACAACGTTCTTCAACAATAATGAAATAGAAACAGAAATTTCTATAAAGGGATAACTTAAGTAACATTTGGAAATGAAATCACATTTTATTAAAAAGTTCTTGGGTTAAACAGGAAAAGATAAGGAAATTAAGAAATATTCAAGACACATGATAATTAAAACACCACCTGTCAAAATCTGTGGGACATTAGTAAGTCCGTGTTTAGACAAAAATTTGTAGTTTTAAATAAATCATAAAACAAGAAAAGCTAGAAATAAATTAGCAAAACACACAACTAAATAAGCTGGAGAAAGAGCCTGAGAGCAAACCCAAAGAAATAAAGAGTAGGAAAATAATAACAGTAGGGCAAAAATCAGTGAAATAAAGAACACACACAACAACAACAAAATTGATAAATTTAAAAGATGTTTTGCTTGTTTCCTAATAAAAATGAAATATAAAAATCTAAAACCAGATGAACACAGTGTAAGAAGAGACAATTCTAGAACTATTTCCCCTATCAATTTAGATATTAAGGTACTAACTAAAATAGCACCTAACAGAATCAACAATGGTATATGTACGTGTGTGTATCAAACTCCAGTGACGTTACCCAGGAATGCATCAAAAATCAAACAACCTAATTTACCATATTCAGAATGAAGAAAAATAACAAAACTGTATCCAAATTATTAAAAGTTTATCAATAAATTATACAATAATACCAACTGATGCAGGGAGAGTAGTTAGTAAGATTTGACATCTATGATGATGTGTTCCGTCCTCACTACTATTTTAACCTAACGTAGAAGGTCAGTTCCAAAAAAAGTGGAAGAAAATAAGAGGTATAAGGATTGGAACCAAGCATTTAAATTGTCTGCTATGTGGATGTGACTGATAATCTACCTAGAAGTACCAATACAATTAACAAGTGCCAGATAAATATCAACATAAAAAAAATCAAAATAATTTCTCTGTACTTGTAAAACCCAACTTAGAAAATTTCATTTTAAAAAAAGGAAAATACTAATCACAATATCAACAATGACTACCAAAGTATCTAGAAGTTAACTTCATCAAAAGTATAAAAAGACCTCTACAAAGAAAATGTAAAACTCAAATAAATAAAGGACACTGGAGAGGACAATATGCACATAACAAATAAATGAAGAGATTCCATGTTCTTAGACAGGATGATTTAGTAGTTTAAAGATGTTTGTTATCTCTGAGTTAATATATAAATTAAAACAACTGAATTAAAAGCTTAAGTCAAAACTCTGTGAAACACAATAAACATACTCTAACATGTATATGGAAAATAACCTCTACCAATCTATAAGTCATCATTAAAATAAATTACTTAAGGGGGGGAACTTTCCCTGAAAAATATTTTTATAAAGCTTTTTCTAAATGCCCTATGTACATCATGATAACTATGATTAATATCACTGTCCTGCATATTGGAAAGTCTCTAAGAGAGTAAAGCTTAAAGTTAAAAAAAAATCCCTGTGGTATTACACAAAACAGGTAAATAAACCTAGGGAACAGAAAACACAGAGATCTATGATGTGATATAAATATACAGTAAATTAGTACTATAAATCAATGAAGAAAATTATTTAGTCATTGGCAGAAATTGACTCATTAGAGTAAAATAAAACTATATCCCTGAATAATACAACCTAGAAGAAATAGCGTTGAAAATCATTGTCATCTAAGTGTGCAGAACTTTCTAAATAAAATTTCTAGGGGTGAGTCCTAAAACAATAACTCAATTTTATGGCAACAAAATTTATCATTTCTGTGCACTGAATGACACCATGGACAAAGTTAGTTAGAAGACAGATATTTTCAGTGTTTAAAACTGTACAAAATTAATATCTAGAATCTAGAATGGCTATAAATTAACATCAATGAGAGCATCTCCATTAGGAAAATGGGCAACTAATATAAACACACAATTCATACAGAGGAAATCTAAAACATGAGAAGCATATCAAGAGATGCTCAAACTCATCAGTAGTCAGAAAAATGCAAATTAAAACAACACGGAGATTTCACTCTATACCAATCAGACTAGCAAAAATTAGAAAACTGGATAATGCCAAGCACTGGAGCAAGGAATGCAGGTATGTTGGAATTCCTTTGCATTGCTGGTGGAAATACAGACCGATGCCATTTTCAGGGGAAACAGTCTTGCACTGTCCATATAAACTAAAGGTACATACCTCATGACCCAGAAAGTCTGTTCCTAGATTATATAACTAAAAGAAATTTTTTCACCTAAGTCCAAGATGTGTTCAAGATGTTTGATGTGTTATTTGTAGTCTGTGCAAATGGCAGCTCCTGGAACGGTGGTGACCTAGTAGGATATACACAATGACCTAAACATGGTCATCTGTCACCGGGAAAGTTGCATCAAATGTGGAGGATATGCACTATGTAGTATTGCGCAGCATTAGATGCAATAGATATTTATATACATAACATGAAGAAATCATAAAGCATAGTTCTTAGTGGAAAAGCCAGAAATATGAGATACATAATACAAGACACATACTTCTTTCAAAAACTAAAACTACGTGCACACAAAACAAAAATAAACATTTTATAAGAACACATATGTATTCAAGTCTGCCACTATAGCAAGAAAGCAGTCACAGAAAGTATGTAAAGAACAGGTATGGCTGTGATCCAATAAAACTATTTACCAAAACAGGATTTGGCTCACAGGCTATATTTGCTGCATTAATGGATTCTTTCTTATAAAGACTTTGTTTACAAATCCAAAAATCTGGTCACGTGGCCTGAAAAATTCCAGTGTACTTTAGTGAGTAATAGAATATAACAGAAAACCAAAACTGTCTCAAACAACCCTTGGGTTTAGTGTCTCAGACTGCAGTCAAGAGGAGATAGAGTTGAAAAGATCTCTAGCTCAAGTTATTCTTACTTAAACTCTACTAGTTTTTTAAATTGCTATTTTCATGGGAGCTACCAAATCCAAAAAAGAGGCAAAAGCCAGTCAGGGTTCTATTATTAGAATTTTTATATAAGCATAAAATGACAGATACCAGGATTCCATATTACAGTCCTACAAACCTATAAATATTGTTTTCTTCTGGGAAGCATGTCTGACCAAAACATATGAAGCAATGTGACAGGCCAGTAAAAGAGAATGGAGGTTAAAGTTTCAGCTGAGACAATGTTCATATCCTTAAAAAAAAAATCATTTGCACAGCTCTTTGAGTCACCAAGTGAACCTCTTGCAGTCTGAAGTTCATCTAGAAAATCCTTTTGCAAAATATTTGCTGAAACACTGTAATGTGGGAATTGTAAGAGATTAAGGTTTGTTCGGTTTCTCTTCCCCCACACCTATCTTCCCTAAGCCGACTTCTGCAGCCTAGAAGCTTAAATCCATGTGTCTGAGACCCAGATTCCAAAATCAACATACCATCCTCCCACCCCCACCAAAAACTAAAATGTTACTGAAATGTCTGTCTTCTAACTAAAATTTGCTTAGGTGAGTACACTGTAGGTCTGTATGTCTGGCAATCCTGTTGGGCTCCAATAGATCCTTTTTTGTCCTTTACTTGTTCTAACATCAATAAGATCCTTGCCCTGTAGGGTTTCAAACACAGTGTGGTCCCTGCCTTCAAATGACCACTGAGCTCAGCCACTGAGGCTCACAGAGGGGACAGCTGTATGACAATGAGCCCCAAGTGCAATGGTTCAAGGAGGGGAGAAATGAGCGTGGGCTGGAGTGGTCTGGGGAGATTCATGGAGGAGGGCAGAATGTTCTGGGACACAGACATCAAATATGAGGAAATGCCTGGCAAGTAAAAATGGCATGGTGGTTTTATTTTAACTACAACAAATTAGAAGATGCATAGCACCCTTGTTTAGGACATGGAATTTTAAAAGGCTTAAGGATTTTTTACCGACTATTTGCTTTTGTTTTTATCGTTTTCTCAATAGAAATCCCTATCGTAAGTACAGATGTTGCAATCACATTATTTACCAGTCAGGGATTTTTAAAGTAAAAAGGATTCCAGATTTCTTAAACAGCCATTTCATCAAATGTTATAGCCTCACCTCAGCCATTGGATTCACACTGACCCTTATTCTATGTGAAACATACCTGGGTTTTAAAATGTATAAACCAAATCTTCTCTGCTTCATCCCTTTAACTTTGGCCACATTGTTTTTCACAAAACTTTTTTTTCAAGTAAGTATAATGTACAGTGGAAACTGTATTCAAATATGCCCAGTGTTGAGTTAAATTATGGAACACCCAAGTTTCTCCATCCCTATAACTTGTCTTGAACACTGTCCTGCTATACAGTTGTCATTCATATGCATGTGAATGTGTGTGGCACGAATGTCTGTGTTAACAATAAGCAGAGTAAGATTCTGCCTCTTTAACCGTTGCCTCAGCCACCTACATGACACCCCCACATCCCAACTGTCTGTGGAAGCAGATGACCAATGAGGGGAAGTGTGCAAGCAGAGAGAGAAGCACTGGGAAGCATGGCATGGAGACCAACATGGTGGTCACTTGTACTGTTGCTAGAGTATTTCTGGTTCTTCTCCCTTTGGGGCATACAGAACAGTTGCCGGTCCTGACCCTTTGGTCAAGATAGGACCGTGGGACTAGTTGTAGACCATGTGTCATTTCTAGGTCAGAGTGGAAAATGTCCAGCATGGGCCTCCCAGAACTCATCTTCCTCCCTCTGGCACAGTGTCTGGCACTATTCAGATGGTATCTTTTTAAATTTTTTTTCACTTTGAGAGAGAAAGAGAGAGAGAGAGAGAATGGGAGAGAGGGGCAGAGGGAGACAGAGAATCCCAAGCAGGCTCCATATTCAGTGTGGAGCCTGACGCCAGGCTCAGTCCCATGACCCAGGGATCACAACCTGAGCCAAAAGCAAGAATCGGATGGTTAACCAACTGAGCCACCCAGGCACCCCTCAGATAGTATCTTCTATTCAGCAATGATAAAAAGAGCCTCCCTACCAACTAGTGATAGACAAGTAACTGAAACAAGATTTTTGTACTTGTTGTGTTTAGCTCCCAAGGCTTAGGGGAGTTTGTCACCAAAACAGAATTTAGCACATCCTGACTATTCCGTTAAAGGAGGGAGTAAACAGTTTTCCCTTCACTTCCATCTTATGTTCCTATCATCCTCCAAGCCAAAAGTGGGGGCTCAAAGAGAAGTATTTTAAGAGACTGAGGATAGCCGCAAAAAAATGAGAATGGCCTCTTTTCCCTGTTGAATATCTGCTTATGTAACAGATTTGATGCCTATCTGACCCAGAGAAAAATGAATGAAAGGGAGACAGCAAGACAGCGAGAGAAACAGAAGTTCGGGTAACTAAACATCCACTGTGATACCAGGAATATTAGAGGTTCCTGTGGGTTGAAAGGAATTACCTTCCAAGTTACCTGGGCTAACTGCAGCTAAATGCAGATCATCGAGACCACTGAATAAGCAAATGTTCACCTGGGACATGTGATGCCAGCCTTCCGTGTACACAGGCTGTCCCAGTTTCTAGAATGGATTCTTTGGGGCCTCTTCCTTATCACCAAGATAACTTCATTTGGCTGAGCAGGATGGTAAGCAACAGTCAGATGGAGATATGTGTCCATTTATTAATCTTGATCCTCTTCCCGACATGCCGGAAAATCAAAGGAATGCTGAAGAAGGCCCTGCCTCTCCCTCTCAGTAGATACCTCCACCATGGTCAGTCCAGGAAATGGGACTAGCAAATTCAGTAAGACTGTACTAGACTTTAATAACAAAGTGGCCAAAAAGCTACAGGAAAACATCTTTGATACCATTCTAAGAAAGGAAAGTTGGACAAAAATGGTTAAAAGCAGCGATAAGAGAAAGGAAAATTGCTTCATGCTTGTACTTCAGTGAGTTTGGAATGTTCACTAAAATAATTACATATTTAGCTAAAAATAATGATTAATTTTTTCTAAAGCACTCAAGAACTCATACATCCAAATGAGTACTGTCATTCAAATTAATCTCCAAGGCTACAACTCTTCACCTGGTAATGTTGCCATTGCTCAAAACACTTTTGAAATTGCCTTCAGAGTCAGTTTATGAACCAAAGAATAAAATGTCTCTTTATAGCCAGAGCTCAGCCTTCCTTGGATTACTTCTTTACTTGCCCTCTCTCCCTCTCTTCTGACTTTATGCAGCCTAACTCCACACTTCCCCCTCCCATTCTATCAAATAAGGTAAGCGAATTTCATTCTTGCTCTAGAAGAGTCCTAGGTTGAACAGGGATATAAAGGTTTGGGGAGATGAAGCAAGAAGCAAAGGGAGTTTTATGAGGAGGAGCCCATTTGGATTTTGTCCACTGGAAAGCAGTAAATTGCTAACAAGGGCATTGCTGACTGACCGTCACAAATGAGATCCCCAAAAGTTTAATTCCTCTGATTTTAAAAAAGCATTTGGGGCCATAAAACAAGTCTCAATAAATTTAAAAGGATTCAAATCATACAAAGTATGTTCCATGACCACAATGGAATTAAATTACAAATCAATAACAGAAAGATCTATGAAAAATATCCCACAAACATTTGGATACTAAATAACACAGTTCTAAACTACCCATGGGCCAAATAAGAAAAGAGAAATCAGAAAGAATTTTTAACAGAATGAAAATGAAAACACAACATACCAGAATTTGTGGGATGCTGCTAATATAGTACTCAAGGGGTACTAACACTAAACATACACCTATATTAGTAAAAAAGAAAAGTCACAAATCCATGACCTCAGTTTCAAATTTAATAAACTAAAAAGAAATGAGAAAATTAAGCCCAAAGTAAGCAAAAGAAAGGAAATAATAAAGGTCAAACAGCCATCAATGAAATAGGAAACAGGAAAACAATAGGAAAAAAAAAAAAAGCAATGAAACCAAAAGCTAGTTCAATGAAAAAAAAAAGTCAGTAACATCATAAACCTCTAGCAACACTAATCAGGAAAAAAAAGGGAGAGAAAGGACTAACTGATATATTGGTTATGAGACGTGACATCATTATAGATTATATAGATACTAAAAGGATAATAAGAATATGTAATTATATGCCTATAAATTCAACAAGTTAGATAAAATGGACAAATATCCTGAAAGACACAATGAATCTCACTCAAAAGTAAATGAGTAGAGTATAATTCAATAAAATAAGGCAATACATATGTAGCCTGAATAGATCTATTTCTATTAAAGAAATTGAATTTGTACTTGAAAACCCTCCCCCAAAGAAAATTCCAGGCTCAAATAGCTCCACTGGTAAATTCTAACAAATACTAAAGAAATAAATAACATCAATTCTAAAACAAATTTCCTCGAAAAAATTACAGAGGAGGAAATACTTCTCAATTCAGGCTATAAGGCTAATGTTATCCCAATACCCCAAACAAAACATCGCTAGGAAAGAAAACAACAGACCAATATCCCTATGAACATAGGCGCTACATTTCTAAACAAAATTGTAACAAATCAACAAATATAGAGAAAGGATAAAGACATTATGACCAAGGAGAATTTATTCATGGAATGCAATGTTGACATAATATTCAAAAATCAACCAATGCAACTCACCTTATGAACAAGCTAAACACACAAACAAAAAACAGGTGATCATCATCACTATGATGGAAACAAAAGGGAAGGAAGAATCAAGGGTGAATCCTAGGATTTGGGCCTTAAAAAAAACATGTATCACAGAAAACTCCACTGGGACAAAAGAAATACCAGTCATTTAGGTTTGATATTCAAGAGATCATTTGAATATTTTCCTAATAGTTTCAGTAGAAGGATGGGGATAATAGGGCTGATGATCCTAGGGGAGGAGGGGGTAAGTATCACCAAGTAAGAGGTCACTGTTATTTTTGAGCAATCCCCAACCTCAACCACAACCTTTGACAGGAGAAGAGAAATATTTTTCCCCACTTCCTATCTGAATATAAAGTGCAACAGATAAAATATTCTGAGTTTTGAGCCAGTATAAATTCAGTCTTGGTCCTACATAAACCCCAACTATACTTAAAAAGAGCTTACTGAAAAATATGCTAAAGAAGTCTTAGCCACAAATTGTCTTTCAGAACCTAGAGATTAGGGAAAAGGAAAATGTGGTGGTAAAGCACTAGAACCTAACTGACAAATTTAGAAACAAATAAATTAGCAGTAGATGGCACCCACCCAAGGGTCTGATGGAACTCAGGGATGAAACTGTGAAGCTGTTGGCCTCACAGTTGCAAATGGTCACATGCCACCAGTGTGGCAGATTGCCAGAGTGACTTCTCTCCATGACAAGGGCTGCAGGGAGTGCAGGACAGGTCTCTTACTCCCTGAGGGGAAGGCGGGTGGTCCAGTGGAATGAGCAACAGCTAGAAATTGGGAGAACCCCTCTGTTATCTGTTCTGCCCCTCCTGAGACTGTACTAACCTGGTGTCTCATTTTCAACCGCAAAATGGGAAAAATACCTACCCTGCCTACTTTATAAAACTGTTGGGAAGTTGAGAGGAAGTAACAGAGATTATTGTGCTTCATGTTTAAATAGAAAGCCTACATCAATCTTTAGGGTTCATGTATTAAGAAGGATAATAATAACAATTATTCTGTTCTACTAAATGACTGGAGAAAAGAGGGTGAATCTCCAGTGACTGCTCTTCTGTCACGATACTGTTGGCCATTTACTTTTGTATCTCCTCTCCCTTGATTTTCATTACTTTGAATTTATCACCTTCCACCCAGGCTACCATTTTCAGTTGCCTTTTTGACATCTGTGTGTCCTGTCTGGGCCTCAGTCCTCACCAGTTTCAAAACTCATCAGGTTCGTTCCCAGTGCTGTGTCTTCACTGTGATCCTTGTTTCTGCTAATGGTATGGCAATCTTACGCATTACCCAAGCCTTGAGACCTGCTTTTCTCCTCCACTAAACTCCCAAGTGTGCACACAGACACACACATGCTGAAACTTTTGCTAACTCTTGTCAATTCTCTATCACGATGCCTCTGGAATCCATACCTCCGTTTTATTCCTCACAGGGCTAACCTAATGGTGCTCCTGTTATCTCAGGCACTCTCTAAGAACTTATGGAGGGTCTTCCATGTGCCAGGTATCATGAAAGATGCTAGGATGTGACGGGGAATAAGACATGAGTCTCGCTCAAAAGCTTCTAAGGGTCAAGTGCTGTTGGTGGAGGCTGTCTATAAAAAGGAGACCGTCATGTGGCAAGTGTAAGGACCGAGGTAACAAGAGGGTACTGATAATAACAGAGATGAGGTATCTGTGAGAGATGAGGTATCTACTCCAGCCCAAGGTGGTAAGCAGAAGTCTTAGAAGTTAGAAGTTAGAGCTTAGAAGTTAGAAGTCTAACTTAGAAGTTAGAAGTTAGAAGTCTGAGCTAACTCTTCAAAGTGGAGGCTGTAGGGCCACAGGCATGCAGAGGAGACAGGAAGATGTGTAGGAAGGAAAGAATTCCAGTCAGAAGCTGCAAAAAATATCCAGGAAATTATAAGCATCTCAGGATAGTTGAAATACGATTTGTGAAGGAAGAAGCAAGACAGAAGTCTCAAGTGGGAGGCAGGAGCCAGATGTTTACAGGGCTGATAAAAACTATGGTATAGCGCTTTCACTTTCGGATGAAGGGAGAGGTACTGTGCGTGGATGTGACATGAACTTTTTTTTTTTTTTTTTTTTTAGCAAAATCACCCTGTCAGAGCCAAGCCCTACATCTCAAGTCCTGGAATCCTGCCCCAAATGCTCAGAGCATGTCACCCACCCAGTGCATGTGAGCCCACTGAATGCCCCTCCACACTGTTGCCACCCAAACACCGGGCCTCCCTCTCAGGCTGCAGATCAGTCCTGAAGGCCAAACTGCACCTCACCCCAGGCAGGCTGTCAGGACCTCTTGCCTTGGCTAACATGAAGCCATATGACTCTACCTTCCTCAGTTGGCCCCTACGATGGTTCATCTTCTTTTCCCTTATTTCCAAGTAGCTGGGTGTTTCTTCTCCCCTGATCCAACTTCTGGCACTCACATTTCTCCCAAATCCTTGCCCTATGTTCTCTGGAATCTCCATTCCTTAAATTCCCTTACACCCCCAACTTCACCATATGTCCCTTTACCTCCTTAATCTTGACGTGCCTGTCCTCTGAGAATCCTACTTCTCCTGTAGCCAACTCAGGTGGCTTCTCATTCACCCAACACCCCATGCCACTCAGGATCACCAGCCAGGTCCAAAACCCCAAAACCAGCAACTCCCAGACCATCATTCCACCCTCCTACATAATCCAACCCGGCTCCCTTCCATATGGCAGCTAGGCCGTTGTCCTCAGCTTGGTCATCTACTACCCTCATGGACACTGTGCTTCATTCACTGAAATCTGCAGTGCCTCCCCCAAGTCAGCCACCATCCTGACTGGCCCCAAACTCGACTCCTGAGTAGTTCTCTGACTTTCTAACCCCGGCCCCAAGAACTTCTCTATCCAGTTTCTAATCTCCACCAGAAACTCTTTTGTCCCCGAAGAGTGTACTCTATAATCCTACAACGTGTCATCTGTCCAGCTCCTCACTCAGAAACTCTCATTATACCAGCTCTTCCCCCCTCACAGAGGTCTCCAGTCCACTGACCTCACTACTCCCTGTGTGTCTTATACTCCATACTCCATTACTTGAATCACTCCTTGGCTGACATGCTATACTGAGTCTTTGTAGAACCAATTCAGTTAGCACATACATTATCAGAAACCCATGCCCTGCGCTAAATGGGGTATCCGTGTACTATCAAAAGACTCCTAACCAGTATCTTCCTATTCTAATATTCCGTCCACTCTAAGACATCTAGTACCTCCTTTCCTAAATCATTTGCCTAAAGCTGAGCTCTGATTACTACTCTGCTCACAAATTGTCAAGTGACACCCAGTGGCTAGCAAAGTAACTTTACCCATCTGAGACTCATATTCCAGAACCTCCCCAACCCTCCCCACTTCTCTGGTCTTATCCTCCTCTGTTCCTGCCCATTTTTAGTACCCTCTGGTCACCCTGATCTCACTTCCCACCCATGTCACCAGCACCTCATACTCTTCTCTTCTTCCAAAGGCAAGGGTGTGTGTGTGTGTGTGTGTGTGTGTGTGTCCCTGTCCTGAATTATTGTTGTAAAGCCTACTCAGTGCCATGCCTCCCCAGAGTCTTCCCAGCTTTTCCTGGAAGAACCCAGAGATACCACAAAGTGCCTGCAACACATGGCGTGGCCAGTGCCTTTTCTGCGGTCCTGCTCAAGTCCTGCCCACAGTGTTGGCCACATGTACCAGGTGCTGACACCTTCCCTAGTGACAGAGCCATTTCCCATGTGTAATCTCACCCCAAGACTCCCTTTGCCTGTACCACTCTGAACCGCTTCCTCAGCTTCCCTTCTTCCAATATACCCCAGGAAACCATGATCCAAATTTGTAATTCTAAAAGACAGACTTTGGGTTTTCCCAACATTTCAAAGACGGTTTGTGTGAAATACACATTTCAGTTTTGTTTTGTTTTTTTTAAGTAGGTTCCATGCCCAATGTGGAGCTTGACATAGGACTTGAACTCAAGACCTGAGCTGAGATCAAGAGTGAGATGCTTGGGGCACCTGGGTGGCTTAGTTGGTTAAGCATCCGACTTCGGCTCAGGTCATGATCTCACGGTCCGTGAGTTCAAGCCCTGTGTCGGGCTCTGTGCTGGCAGCTCAGAGCCTGGAGCCTGCTTCAGCTTCTGTGTCTCCCTCTCTCTCTCTCTCTCTCTCCCTACTCCTCCCCCACTCACTCGGTCTCTCAAATGTTAACAAAAATTTAAAAAAAAAAAAAAAGATTTGATGCTTAACCAACTGAGTCACCCAGGCACTCCTCAGTTTCTGCTTGCAATCTCTCTTCCTAAGAATCAGTGTTAAGGCCGTGGAGACTGGCTGGCAGAGAAAATATCTACACAAAGTGTTTGTTATCTGAGCCCTTCCTCCTCCCGCACTCCCCATCTCTTTACCATATCTCCCCTGGAGCTGATCACAGACCCAGTCAACAAAGGGCTTTCTTTTCATGGTGAGTGAAGTTTTCTGTGAAGTTTGGTAGAAAACTCTAGTCAGTAATCCAAAGGCCAGGCTTCACCATTGGTGACCTGGAGAGGGCCACCTGGCTTGTCTGAATGGCATGCTTCAGCTGCCTCATCTAGAGCAGAGCTGTTGTGAGTACCACCCAAGATGATACAGCTAAAATAATGCGGTAAATCAAATGTTACAGACATGCAACGCTCTCAAAGGCAGAGATCTTGGTGTCTAAATTAATTAACTTTCCACACCTCAGTTTCTCCATCTGTAAAATGGGCTAATAAGGATAATCTGATAAAGCTACTTTGAGAATTAAATGTTGTATAGAGGATGACTAATAGTGTATTTATAACGAGAAGGCAGTCATAAATTCTTGATATGGTATGATGGTAGTGGTGTTATTCCAAGAAACAAGATAAAGAAGATATCTTTATTATACACCTGAAATTAATATAACACTATATGTTAATGGTACTGGAATTAAAATTAAAAACTTACTAAAAAATGAGGCTGTCCCCATCTTGAAACCTGAAGGAATTAGCCTGCTTATACAGAAGTCCAGCTGGATCTTCACTGACTTGCTGATCTCACCCAAAAGAAACAAAATACCAATTAGCACTAGAAATCATCCAAAGGGAGACTTCCTGTTACTTAGAAAACATTTGAAGATTTCCTAGTAAAGGGGTTTTAAAATTCATCTATATTATATTATCCAATATCCATAAAACATCATTATATGTAACGGCATATATAATTTGAATGTTTCTGAATCTCTTTAAGGCATTACAAAAATTCTATTGCTATAAAAAATATATTTGCAATGTTGGTATATTATACAGACATACTTTTATAACATCAGTATAATTGTTCCGGGCCAAGTTTAACTCCTTTTTTGTCTGGTATATTTTTGTACAAGATTTAATTTGGGGATAAACAGTCCAATATAAGCAGAGTAGAAAAGGCACCACGTGGTAATTTCATCTTTTCAGCACATTGTGTCTGGCCATACATTTTTAATATGATAAAATTGGCTTGTTCTGTAATATTTTGATTGGAGATTTATGCATACTGTTGCCACATTCTTTAAACAGATGTGCAGTAAATTTGATGAAAAAAACAAATCTCTTCCTCCTGAAACTAGGGCACTTGCTCATTTAAATAATAGAGAACAACAGTCACTGTGGATGTTTCAGAAACACAGGATGTTCTACAAAGTAAAAGGCCTCAAAATGTGCGGTCACAGTTTTATTCTCAATGCCCTGCAGGTCTTCAAAACCTCCAGCTGACGTACTGCTCTATTTCCTGCAGTGGTCACTCCTACCCGTACTCTCTCAGGGTCAGCAGCAACACAAAACACCAGGAAGCAAGACGACTGGCCCTCTTAGCAACTGCAGCCCCATAGAGGGGGGTTAAACTGATCATGTTAAGGGCCTGATCGAGGCTGCACAGAAAAATAGGAAGGGCCCCGGCTTTGGAATTAGACATCTAGGGTTCTGATCCCAGTTCTAGAACTGTCTATGGAACTCTGCTCTCCTTCAGTTTCCTCACCTGTCAAATGGAGATAACAGACCCTATTTTGCATGAAGGCTCTGAGGGTTTGATGGAATCAGCCATAATGCCTATGGCACACAATAGATTCTCTGTGAATTATAGTCCGTTTAAGTTATATTTTATTATTCTAATCATTATCTTGCCCGTAGGTATCCTTGATCTTAGATGAGCCTCAAGAGATAGGGTGAAAGGATCTTTATAAATCCCCAGCAGCTAGTACAAACAATAGCCACCACCACCACACTATGCCCATTCCTTAACAGCAACAGATCTTATAACAATTTAGTGTAATAACAATTACACTAAAAGCCTCCCCAAACTTACCTTCATCGTGAACTTTTCTTTCAAGTTACGGTTATAAGTGGCCTTTGCACACCATTCTGAACCATCTTCCTAATTCCAGAAACCATACACTCCAAAACACCTGAACTAATTTGCATATTCTGTGTGATGTTTTTATTCAATGCTCTATCTATATTAATCCACAACTAATCCCAAACCTCATTTAAATGAGTTGTTTCCAACTCCTCCCCAACTGAGGCTTCTACTAAATTATTTTTGCCAGTATCCAAAGGGACTGATTTGAGTTCTTTCTCCTCGGTAAAGATGCTAATGAACACCGATAGTCAAATGCCAAAACACCAAAGGGAAACCAGGGGGTTTGGACGATCTGCTAAAGATAAATAATTAAATATAAACTATATTTTAATTTCACACATTACTTGGCCAACTTTATATTTGGAGTCCCTCTGTCAATCAAACCCTCCTTTATCTAACATCTCCCTCCAGCGACCGCTCCATTTCTCTGCTTTTCTAACCAGAACTCCAGAGTTGTCTGTCTTCATCATTTTCACTTGTCCCCTCCCTTTATCTCTCAAACCCACTTCAATCAGCTTGCCTTATAAATGCTTCATTGAAAATGCTTTTGTCCTAGTCCGTATTGACAAATTCGGTGGTTATTGTTTTTCTTTTCATTTAGAATTTCTTAGGCAATATTTAC
The DNA here is from genome assembly GCF_022837055.1 of Prionailurus viverrinus. Taxonomy (NCBI): domain Eukaryota; kingdom Metazoa; phylum Chordata; class Mammalia; order Carnivora; family Felidae; genus Prionailurus; species Prionailurus viverrinus. The sequence goes on from NC_062577.1 coordinate 17,024,517, forward strand.
ACATACAAAAAGTATAAATAATTCAATGATTATCTGTGTACCTACCACCCAACTTAAGAAAGCAAAATATTACCAATATTTCTGAATGTCTCCTGTGTATCCCTCCTGAATCACTTTCTCTTCCTCCACTCTTAAAATAACTAGTATCCTAAATTTCTTACATTTCCTTTTCATGTATGTCTTTGTACTTTTACTATGTAGGTTCCTCTAAGCAATGTTTGTTTTGCATACTTTAAACTTTATACATGGTATTCAACTGCTCACATTCCCCAACTTTTATCCTCACTACTGTGTTTGTGGGATTCATCCACATGACTCTAGCTCATTCATTTTTCAGCAGAATAAAATTCCACTGTGCAAACACAGCACAGTGTGTTTACTCATTCTCCTGTTGATAGACATTTGGGAATGTTTCCAATATTTTGCTAAAAATAAACAACAGTGCTTCTATGGGCACGCTTGTATTGACCCCAATACTCAATTCTCATTGCTCTCCTTATTTGACCTCCCAGAGACGTCTGATGCGGCAATCACTCCCTCCCTTGAAATGGACTTTTAACATAACTTGACTTTTAACTCAACGCCACACTCTTGTTTTCTCCCAACATCACTGCTGATTCTCAGTATCCTTTGTTGGCTCTTCCTCTTTCCAACCTCTAAAGGCTGAGGTGCCCCAGACTGAGGCTCTGTCACACTCCTCCTCCTTTCTTCCTTTTCACCCTCTATATCTCATCCACTTCTATGGTTTTAAGTCCCATTTCTGGATGATGATTCCAAAATGTATACCATTAGCTCTGTCCTGCCCCTCGACCTTTAGGCTTCTTTTTCCAAGTTCCTATTTGATATCTCCCTGGGATATCTAAATTTTTCTTAATATATGAAATTTATTGTCAAATTGGTTTCCATACAACACCCAGTGCTCATCCCAAAAGGTGCCCTCCTCAATACCCATCACCCACCCTCCCCTCCCTCCCACCCCCCATCAACCCTCAGTTTGTTCTCAGTTTTTAAGAGTCTCTTATGCTTTGGCTCTCTCCCAATCTAACCTCTTTTTTTTTCCTTCCCCTCCCCCATGGGTTTCTGTTAAGTTTCTCAGGATCCACATAAGAGTGAAACCATATGGTATCTGTCTTTCTCTGTATGGCTTATGTCACTTAGCATCACACTCTCCAGTTCCATCCACGTTGCTACAAAGGGCCATATTTCGTTCTTTCTCATTTCCCTGTAGTACTCCATTGTGTATATAAACCACAATTTCTTTATCCATTCATCAGTTGATGGACATTTAGGCTTTTTCCATAATTTGGCTATTGTTGAGAGTGCTGCTATGAACATTGGGGTACAAGTGCCCCTATGCATCAGTACTCCTGTATCCCTTGGGTAAATTCCTAGCAGTGCTATTGCTGGGTCATAGGGTAGCTCTTTTTTTAATTTTTTGAGGAACCTCCACACTGTTTTCCAGAGTGGCTGCACCAGTTTGCATTCCCACCAACAGTGCAAGAGGGTTCCCGTTTCTCCACATGGGATATCTAAATTTAACATATCCAGTATTGATGGATTCCCACAGTTGTCTCCCAAGAGCTTTTTTCTATCTGTGTTCTCTCCATTTCACTGAATCAAACCATTCGATCCGTTGCTCCGAGAGAGCGGGGAGAAAAGCTCTCCACTTTTCATACTGTGCACCACTTCAAACACTTCAAGTCCATCCAAATACACTACAGGATCTACCTCCAAAATATATTTCAAAATGAACCAGTTCTATCGCTGCCACCTCTACCAGCCACCAAACTATCTCACCCGGAGTTATGCAATAGCTTCCTGGTCTGCCTACTTTCACTCTGGTCTCCCTGCAAGCCACAAAGCAGCCAGAGACCTTTAAGAAAAGTATTTACATGGAACTATCATATTTATATGGAACATACTTATATTGGGACTTCCCAGTGACTGCCCAGAATCCAGTGAATGGGAAGCTACAGATGATCCAGCCCCCTAATTTCTTAGCTTCCTAATCTCTAACCACTTCCCTTTGCTCATTAGGCTCCAGCACAATGGCCTCTTTGCTGTTCTTTAAACATATTTAACACTCAATACCTCAGGCCCTTTGCATTTGCTATTCCTTCTGCCTGGTTGCTCTTCCTCCCCCTAGATTGGCATAACTCGGTTTCTCATGTCATCCACATCTCTGCGCAAATGTCTCCTTCATTCACCATCTTATGGAATGTTTCTCCTCCAATACTCCCTATTCCCTTATTCACATCACTCTCGTCAACATGGTCTACATTCCTTTGGAATTCCAGGTGCCCTGACTTTGCACTTCACATGTTTGGGAACTGAGGTCAAAGCAGAATTTTTCAATATTTGTTTGACGTTTACATTACTATGATTCTTCTCCTGGGTAAAAAGAAATGCCTGACAAGCCTGAAGGAATGTGCTAAGGGATACATTTTTACTCTGTTTTCAGGTCGCTTAAACTACTGTTGCCTGACCCAAGATTCCCTAGCATATTGGCATAGACAAAAACCGCCAAGCCTGTCAGCTGAAACTTGCCTCAGACTTTCATGGAATCATCATGGAGATCTGGCAACACAGAGCTCTCTTGTGGGAGCTGCAGGGATGAATTTATTTAAGTACTGAATACCCATAGGGCACAATGCACCACCATCACCCTATTCTACAACACAAAAGTGTGAGACCTGGCCTGTACCCACCTATGTGTCTCAGAGGCCCACCCGGAGGCAAATGATGTACTGTGGTATCTGAGAAGTGACATGCTGGGTGCAAGCAACAAGACACGTGCTACAGAAACTCAGAGGGAGGTGGTCAGCAAATAACAACAGCCAGCATCTGCTGAACAATTAGTGTGCAAGGCTCAGACTGAAACGATTTACCTATATTATTTTGGTTCAGCTTAAAAATAATCCTTGGAAAGAGACATTACTATTATCACCATCGTGCAGACAGAAAAACTGAGGTCCAACATCACACCATTGGAAGGACCTGGGTCTGTTCCATGGCAACATCTGAGTTCTTCACTCCATGCCTACACTGAGAGGTGAGTGCAATGTCACTCGCTGGGGGTTCTGCCCTCGAAGCCCTCAGGGTCTACCTCAGTCACAGCAGAGCTTAGAAGATGAGAGAACTAGAGTGCATTCTATACACATTCATTTAGTGTCAGCATTGTGCCACAAACTGGAGGAATAACGACAGACAGGTCAAGCCACCATCCCCATGGACATCAAAGCTGAGTCAGGACACAGATACCACTCAAGGTTGTGTAGTGGGGTTAGATAGATCACCCGGTTGGAACCCAGGCTCTTCCACTTACAGAGTGGCTTAGACAAGTTGGCTCACCTCTCTATGCTTCAATCTCCTACACTAGAAGATGTTGCCTTGTTCATGCATTCATTTAGCAAATCATTTTTTGAGTACATGTTATTTGTTCTAGCTGTTGGGATAAAGAACTGAGAAAGACCAACAAAGTCCAGCCTTCATGGATCCTTCAGTCTAGAAAAAGATCAGAATCTACCCTACCCCACAGGTTTTTATAAACATAAAAGGATATAGTAAGCATTTAATATATGTTAGCTATTAATACATTTTCAACACATTCATATATTCAACAAATGTTTACTGACTGCCTCTAATGTGCCAGGCACTGGTTTCAGTACTGAGGATATAAAAGTGACCAAAACAAATGAAGTCCCTTGCCTCCAAAGAGTTTGCACTCTGGTTGGAAGAGACAGAAAATGAACATGATAAACACATGATACTGTGCTGGGTAGGAACCATGAAGAAATATAAAACAAAGTAACCAACCAAAGGATGACAGGGGCCAGGGGAATAACATGGGAGAAGAAACAGGGCAGTGAAGGCCTCTCAGAGGAGATGTCATTTGAACAAAGGCATCTGGGAGGAAAAAAAGACAGACATGCTGTTATCTGAAAGGAGAGCATCCCTCTAAGCCCTCTATGAGAGCAGAAAGAAGGGCCCAGATGCAGGAATATGCCATGCATGTTTAAAGAACATCAAGGAGGCTGGAATGTTTGGAACACAGGAACAGGAGAAGAGAGACAGAGGCTGTTCACTCATGTAGGACCAGGTGGAAACATGATGAGAACCCAGTGACATGGCCTGGTATCACTTTGGAGGGTGCTTCGGGATGAAATTAACATCTAAATTAGTGAATCCTGAGGAAGCACATTGCCCTCCATAATGTGGGTGGGCCTCATCCAATCAGTTGAAAGCCTGACTGGAACAAAGAGTCCAGCGTCCACAAGCAAGAATGAATTCTCCAGCAGACTGCCCTCAGACTTCTATTGTTCTTCCTGGGTCTCTAGACTATAGGCTTTCCGACTAGAACCTGTCAGCCTCTACCATCTTGCGGGCCATACCTTAAAATGAATTTCCTTCTACACAGAGACACATCCTATTGGTTCTGTTTCTCTGGAGAATCCTAATACATGTGGGAAGCACTGAGAGTTGTGAGCAGAAAAAATTACACAACTTAATTCATCCTTTTTGTCTAGCTTCCATGTGGAAGATACATTGTAGTGAGGCAGATATGGAGGCAAGGAGACCAGGTCAAACAGAGCTTAGTAATCACGATGAGAAATGACAGTGGTCTGCACTGGAGTGGTAGAGGTGGATGTGGTGGGAAGTAATCGAACTTGGGATAGGTTTTGAAGGTAGTGCTGACAGGATTTGCTGATGGAATAATTATTATAATCACCGTAGAAATAAATTATGACAGAATGTAGTAAGAGCCATAATTAAGGGACACGTAAGGTCATGTGGGATCAAAGATTAAGGAGAAATCAGTTCCTCCAGGAAGGTGAGGGTTCCCAGTCAGAAGAGCACAGAGATATACTGATGTGACCTCTGGGTTGAGCTTTGAAGAGCAAGTCCCACGTACAAGGTGGGGCAAAAGGACATTCCAGGCTGACAGAGAGACATACCCAGAAGTAGGTAAGAAAACACAGGGCACATCCAGGGAAGGTCCAAGTAACCTCGTGAGACCTGAGCAGCGGTCCTAAGGGGGAAATGCCTGGAAAGGAGTTTGAAAGGAGATCAGGAAAGTAGACATGCGTGTCAGCAGGTGCTTTATCCTATTCTATTCAGATGATGGTACATGAAAATATGCATCTGAATGGGTTGGTAATGGACTTCTGGGGCCTGCCAGGCCAAAGGAAGAGACTGAGACGCATCTCCAACCCCAGCTAAAGTGGCCAGCGACCCTGAGCAGCTCACATGACCTAGGTCCCGGAAGCAAGACCAGTGCTTTCAGAATCACATCCATGGGAGCAGATGTATATTCATTATCTAATGCCAAAGAAAAAGTTATTTCATTCTAAGATGAGAAAAGCAGTTGGGGTATTCATTCCTACAGCTTAAATTTGCCCTCGGTGCCTGCTAAACACATTTTTTACAATCTGGCAGTGATCTTTGCCTATTAAGCATCTCTGGCCACAGAGAAGGGATATTGATTTATTTTATTTTTACGGCCAGAGATATTTATTCCTATTTGCACCCATGCTTCTTTATCCCAGCTTTAAAAATATCTATGGTGGTGGTAGATCCTGGAGCTGATGATTCATACTTCAGGGACATTTTGAGGAAGAGACACTGAAGGTGAATGGATGTTCACCATGACTTCTTCCTGGAGCTATAGCAGGTATGCAGTCTTTCCTGGTTTGGCTAGACAATGTTGAAAAGGACTCAAAATCAGTGCATAAAGAAGGGTCCATGGATTCCAGCCAGTTATCTCATTCCCCTAGATCCCACTATATGCCAACTGCTGTGCTCAGAGCTGATGGTGTAGAGATGGAGGTAGGCAGAGCCTTTGGCCACAAAGAGTTTACAGTGGGAGTCAGATGTGCCGATAAAGCAAACCATTATGACAGAAGATGGGCATTGCTTTAATGAATGTGTGAACACTGGTAAGGGCAGTGGGGACCCCAAAGAAAGAGCACTCAGATTATCCCAGGGAGGTGATGGATAGGCTCACCGGGAGGTGACCTGCAGCTGGGATGTGAGGAATGCAGCCACCAGGCAGACAGGAAAAGGGCATTCCTCACAGAGGCAATAGCGGTAGAGCAAAGGACGCTTCGAATATAGTCTAACAAGAAAATTCTAGCAGTCCCTGTGCTCAGTAAAACTTTACCAAGGACAAAAGTTCAGCAGCTCATTTCACACTGGCTACTCTGCAAAAACGTTAGGATGCTGGTTTTGTAAAGAAATACGTGGCAAGCACTTTGTATTCCCAGTTTTAATCAAAGTGTCTCCATAACTGTCTTGAATTCTACAAGCGCTGGGTTTGTGGCCATCCTTCTGCGTGTTGCTCTCACTGGGATCAGAAATGACTTCAATGGCAGCAGCAGAGTGGGGCAGGTCTAGGGAAGCCACTGGCTACCCCAGTGATACACAAAACCACAGGCAGGAGAGAAGGTAAAAAGAGAAAGGATGAAAAGAAGCAGAACAGGGGAAAGACAAATGAGGAGGAAGATGGGCCAAGCAAAGAGAGGATTGGCATCATTTGAGACCTGGGAAAAAGCCTCACCAACAACTGCCTCACAGGTTACCACCCAGCACCTGAATCGACTGTAGCATGGCTCACTAACAGCAGTCCCCAGGTAACCACCTCATCAGATCATCCTCAGGGGTCCTCAAGGTTGAGACAAAGGGTGGGAACTAAGAGCTGGCCAGAGGAAGATGCCTACTGCTGCCCCAAGGCTCCTCCATTTAGAGGCACCGGGCCTCCAGTCTGAGAGCTCCCCAAAAGCCTACACAAATGTCTTACAACTAAAAAAAAACAAAAAACAAAAAGGAAGTAGCTCCAAATACAAAAAACTAAAATTAAATGTTTAATTGAATGTCTACACGATGTAATACTATGTCAACTTCATTAATTGTTCAATTTAGTATTCATCAAAAAAAGTCATTATATTAGAAAATCACTTAAGATCTCTCATCCCATGAGAATTCTTGAATATGAATGTAATTTCTAAAAATCACTCATCATAAATAATTTTAAAAAGCAAAATTAAAAAATAATTTTAAATTTAATAGCAAAGAAAAAGAGATAAATTTACTGGGGATCTGGAGGCATTTCATATCATATCACATCATATACTTGAGATGTTTGATAAGATCTAGGGTGAGGCTTCAAATGTAAGAGGGCCCAGGGCCTACAAAATTCTTACAAGAGGCCTGTCTTCCAGGGTCTTTCTTGATCATTTTCTGGGGCTTCCTGACCAGCATCTTTCACCAAGACAACAAAAACTATCTTGAACCACTTTTGAGTGATTCAGAATGTCCTCTGGTAATAAATAATGCTCCCTTGAAGCTATGTTTGATGACGCTGTCAGTGTAGGCTCAGATTCTTGGAATGTTTTCTGGAATTCCCAATAAGTAACAGAATGCCTTTCCAAGATGTCACTTTTCTTGGGGGGGGGGGGGGAGATTTACTGGACAAGTAAGTAATTTGATGAATGCCTATCACGGTGCTTAGCACACAGTGCTTAATAAATATTTATCTAATGGGCAAAACTCCTTCTTTGACTCCACAGTGCTTTATAAATCTCTACCTCCAATACAGCACATGTCTACAGTACTGCAGTTTTTGGTGTTTTTCTTTTCATCTTTTGGCACGATTGTCTCCTCCACTTCGTTGTGCACTCCAAGACTACAGGCACCATATTTCACTGACCAGTGGATATCTAGCATCTAACACAGCGCATACTAGGTGTTCAAAGAGTAGTTGCTGAGTGAATGAGAGATGAAAGGCTAGAGATAATAAATCTAAAAGATGAAAGCAAGGTTTTCTCCTAAAGGGTAAGCCCGTGCTAATTCCAGTTCTAATCAGAATTCTGCCTGCCAGTTTTGGAATGGTTAGTGTGCCACTGCACGCTACCTGCTTTTCAGTGAACCCCCGCACGCGTATGAAGAAGGCAGTAGTGAGTTGATGAGACTGAGATTCAGAGAGGTAAAGCCAGTCGTCCGTGGTCATACACCTAGGAAGTGGCGAAGACAGCATTTTCAGCAGTAATACTGACGTCCTCCCAAAAAACAAGCTTTTACTCTGTTCTGTATTACCGTCCTGCTTGCTCTTTCCAGGAGACTCGAGATCTCTCGGATATGAAGTGGGTCAGAATTCCTGCCCAGAACACATCCCAGAACAGCTGCCCACCTTGACTGTCCTGATTTCCCAGGCCCAGATTCCAGCCATACCCTTCAGGAGGGAGCCACTGCCCACTAACCCTGCAGGGAGCACAGACGGGGTGGACCCTCTGCAGCCCTCTGGGGCCACACACTGTGTGGGAGAGGGCACTGTCTCAGGACAGGAAGCTAGGGCTCGGGGCTCTACCGCGAAGTGGCTGTGTGACCCCAGCCAAGTCTCCTAGATTTTTCCTGGACCATTTCCACAGCCTCCTCATGCTAATGTCCTCCCTGTCTAAAGGCCCGATTCACCTCCACTTTTTTTGCATTCCAGGGGACCTGCCTCTTCTCAACTTGGTCATCATGTCATGTCTTACAGCACAGGATGAATTACCTCAGGAACTGCAGGCTTCACCAGCCTAACTGCCCAAACGGCTGTTATTCTTCCAGCCTTCTGAGAGCCCAGCTCACCGCCTGCCTCAGTTAATAGCGAGCGGGTTAGGTTCCTTCACAGGTTAATTACACATTGAGTGGAGAGCATTTCCTTTCATCAGTTCTAAATTTGCTCCCTTTTAATTTTGTCAAGTGCTGCCTCTTTCTCCGATTAGGGGAAAGGGCAAGAGGGAGCCTGCAATTGGCTTGCTGCTCCCCATTCATTACACTCACCACCCCAGAGAGTGCTCACCCCTTTCCTCTGCTCCTTTCAGAACGAAATGTTTCATCTTTCTTGGTGTGGAAGTCGCCCCTTCCCCCATATCCATCTGTTCTGCCCTTCCAAGGACCTTTTCTATTTCTGCTGTGTCCTATCCAAGATGAGGTGAGCCGCAAAGTGAAGGAGGCGGTCAAGGTGAGGAGAGAGTGCACATTTACCAGATGGAATAACAATTCCTCCCCAATTGTGCTCCGGTTCTTTCTTAATGCCAACTAATGTCTTGCTCACCTTTTGCCTTACTTTTTCCCTTTAGAAACGAAATCCAATAGTGTATTCAAGATAACTAGTAGTAGATCCTTTTTATCCAAAAGGGTGATAGTAATTTAAGACTGAAACGCAGAAGTTTAAATTTCTCTCTCCAGTGGTACCTGAGACCTTCATTACTTTCTCCTTTGTCAATACATAATGTCATCTTCCCAAGAAAGAGAGAAGTTTGTTCTTTGAAGTAACACACCATACCACCCTCAGGCCCAGGGATACCAGCCCCAGAAGGCATCTGTGCACTTGGCACAGAATCCCTATATTTGGATCTGTATGTGGCATTTAAGGCCATCTAGCAGGACCCCTCATTAGGGCTACCAAGCCCAAAAACATTAGTAGGTTGTCCCAAGTCTCACATTCTCCACTGGACTATTTAAATATTTCTTGAGCGCTTACTATAAGCAGACACCGTCATGGGCATTGAAAACACAGGGATGGATAGGACAGGTCTAAAGATAACAGCTACCAGTTTCTAGGAATTTGCCAGGCATTCTATGAATCACTTCATATGAGATCTCATGTCATCCTACCCACAACTATGGGAAGAACACGGCTATTCTCATACTCATTTTTCATGTCAGGACACTGAGGCTTAGCAAGGTTACAAGCTTTGTCCTAGGTCCCACAGCCAGTAAGCTGTGGAGCCAGGAGTCAAACCAGCAGGGCATGACATCAGATTGCAGTGGCGATCACCCTCCCTCCTGGCCCTGCCCTGCAGGCTCAGCCTAGTATCTGGCATCCCGCTGAAGCCTTCCTTTAAAGCTGGGCTGGGAGTTTTTCTCTCACTATGGGATACCAATTATTTCTTCCAGCTCTCATCACTCCACCATGTCTCAGCCCATCACTGGCCAAAGTCCCACATTGACATCTGAGCCCTGAATTATACCCAGAGGTCTGGGGCTTCATAAGTGACACCAGTAGTTCTGAGGTTGAAAGCTATGGATTCAAAACCCCACCTCAGCCTGACTCACAATGCTATTCCCAAATTAAATGCTAGAACCCAGAGCAGGGAGTATCAGGGATACTGAAAGAGGGTGCTGAAAGAGGTTCCTGAAAGAGGGTGCTCACCAGCCCTGCTCCTGAAAGGAGCTTCTGCTGGGCTGCCAGAGGCCCCTGAGAGAGGAGCAATGTTCATACGTGCACATATGGGTTCTGGATGATGATGATGAGAATAGCTAACACCCAGTGAGCATTCACTACAGACCAGGAACCATGCCAAGTGCTGCACCCACATTACCTCATTTAGGTACTATTACCTTCTTTAACAGAAAAGGCTGAGACACAGAAAGGTTAATTAACTTGCCCAAGGTTGCACAGCCAGGCAGGATTCACACCTGGGCTGTTTGATTCCAAGAGAGGAATTAAAAGGGAAAGTCTCAACGATGCTTAAAGAAAAAGAAATTCACAGATAACCCATGGAGGTCAGAGGCTCATCGACACAGGTTCCTGGCTCTCCTACACAGAACTAGCATATGGATTTTCTCTCCTGAGCTCAGGCCAGCCATGTGACTGGAATCCAGGAGCATAAAGAGAAGCCTCTGCCCTTCCCCAGTAGCTCTGCCTGCTTAAAGCTTCGGCTGTTTATTACTGACTTCTCTTGATCTAATGGGAGTTGAAATTTCCATTAATTAAGAATATAAATAAATAAATGGGTAGGAAAGAAAGCGAGATGGTGGCGTGGTGCCCGGAAGGCTCTGCTGAAAGCAGCCAGTTCACGCTTCATTAGCATCTTTGCTTCCTCTCCAAACCTGCCAGCACAGCCTTTCTCTGAGACACACTCAGGGAACTCCAGTTTGGAGGGGTGCTTTGGTTTCAGCCTTCAGTGCTCCTGCGCACTTCTGGTTGGCCTTTTGCGACCAGCTTGCCCCAATCCCAGGGTACCTCCTCAGTTCAGTCACCCTCTTTCCCACAGTGCCTTCAAAAAGAAAGCTATTTCAGCACCCCACCCCACCCCCACCCCGCAATGGGAGTCCTCCTGCAGCCACACTGCAACATCGTGATGGTGACTCGGCTGGTCATTAGTATTTTTTTGGTCAAGTTTTCCCTTCAGCTAGGTCTTAATGTTCCTCGGGTCAAATCTCTTCTCTCCAACGTGGGTTGAAACAGCATTGCTAGAAGGGAGCATTTTACCAGCAGGCTGCTGCTGTAGACTAGAAGCAAGAGGTGGAAGGGAGAAATGAAGAAGACAGGACACTGGCAGGAAGTCCATTCCACCAGCAAGCATGCCCGGCCCCCTGGTCCCCCGACCCGCACCCCCACTGGGATTATGGTCAGATACAAAGTGGTGGGAGCAAGTCCTCGGCCCTCCGTGCTCAGTCCATTACAGGGAGAAGACAATACAACAGCAGGCAGCATTTAACGGGAATGAAACTGTGTCCCGTAGACTTCATACAGTGGCGCGCCTGAGAGGCAATGGGGGTGGCAGAGGAAGGGAGAAGCTCCAGAATGTCTATATGGTAGAAGCACGGAGGGAGGACATAGGCTGTGGCTTGTGTCACAGCCACATCACCGGCACGAGCACACTACTCTACTTTGCTGCAGCCTAAATGGAGCTAATGGAGAGGAGGGCGCCATTAGCACCTCCCGACAAGCTGTCCTGTGGTGCTGCTCTCATTGAGGGCTCTGTAATCCTGGAAGCGGAGGCTCGTGCTGGGCCAAGGAAGGATGGTAGACATTCCATTCTGCTTCTTCATAAAAAAATAGGATTAGCAGCAAAAATGGGTGAGTGCAGCTGGAATCAATGGAGAACTGTTTCCGAAGAAGAGTCAGAGAACTCAGCCACGTACCAAACAATGAAACTGGACTGCTGTCTTACACCATCCACAAAAACTAACTCAAAATGAAAAGTTAAACTACTGAATGGGAGTAAATATTTGCAAATAATATATCTGATGAAGGGCTAATATCCAAATTATACAAAGAACTTCTATAATTCAATAGCAAATAAACAATCTGACTATGAAAGGGGGCACAGGATTTGAAGAGATGTTTTTCCAAAGAAGACAAATGTATTGGCCAACAGGTACATAAGAACATGCCCAACATTACTAATCATCAGGGAAATACAAACCAAAACCACCATGAGTTATCACTTCACACCCAGTACACTGGCTAGTATCAAAAAGGCTAGAAATAACAATTTTTGGTGAAGATGTGGAGAAAAGGGAACCCTTGTGCGCTGTTGGTTGAAATGCATGCTGATCCAGCCACTACTGGGAAACAGAATGGAGGTTCCTCAAAAGCTAAAAATAAAACCACCATATCATCCAGTAATTCCACTTCTGGGCATTTATCCAAAGAAAAAAACCACAAACTCAAAAAGATATATGTACCTCCAATGTTCACTGCAGCATTATTTACAATAACCAAGATACAGAAACAACCTAAGTGTCCATCACAAATAAGGAAAATGCGGCATATATACCCAATGGAATATTATTCAGCCATAAAAATGAATGAAATCTTGCCATTTACAACAACATGTACAGACCTCGAAGGAACTATGTTAGGTCATACAGAGAAAGACAAATACCATATGATCTCACCTATATATGGAATCTTAAAAACAAACGAAACAAAAAACAAGCTCATAGAACAGATTGGTGGTTGCCAAAGGGGCAGGGGAAATGTGTGATGGGAGTCAAAGGTACAAATTTCCAGTTATAAAATAAGTAAGTCATGGGGATGTCATGTACAGCATGGCAACTATAGTTAATAATGCTGTGATACATACTTGAAAGGTGCTAAGGGATTAGACCTCAAAAGTTTTCATCCCGTTAGGGAGTGATCTCAAATGTGAGAGTGACTTGCCCACAGCCCTGCCCTGGTAACGAGAACAATAAACCCAAAGGGTTCAGACAGCACCTCACCTGTATGTTTTGTCCCAAAAGCCATTAGTAGCCAGTTTCAGATCCCATTCCTCATGGACAAAAAGTGTTAAAAAATGAGTAAACAATGTAGGTGATACAAACTTTAACACTTGCTAAAGGGGAACTGCAAAACTGGGGGTGTGGGGATAAGAAGCTATTACAGGACAAAAAATAAAAAACAAGGACAAGTTAAATAGACATATAAAAAATATGATTGGCTGGGGCCACAGAGTCAACCTCGTTTGGAGTAAGAAGGCCCAGAGTCATCTTGGTATTTGAGGACTGACTGACCAGATACACTGCCTTTCTAGTCAAGGAGAGCATCTGCAGGGACAAGAAAGTTATGTAATTTCCATTTTCCAAGGTGGCACCCTGGGCAGAAGCGGCTCCATATTGAATCAGAAATTTATTTCAACAGACCTCAGCACTATTCAAATTCCTGCCTTCCATACTTGGCTTAGCTTCCATATTTTTTTCCTAAAAACTAAGGATAAGGCAGCAGCTGGTGGTCCCCTGGACCTGTCTCTGGCGTCCCCAGAGTTTGGACACAAGTGAGCCAGAGACGCCCCTGTCTTCCGGCCTCCCACCAGCCTCTAACCTCCTCTCCAGCCGCAGCCGCAGCCTCCAGAACCGTCTTCTCCGCGACCCTCTGCCCCGGCCGGCAGCCGACACAACATTTGAGCTTCACGCCCCGTGGGCCACGAGCTCCCGGGCTCACCCGAACGACTCCACGGCCCGCTCCCCGGCACCTGCGGGCCTCGCACCCACCTGTCTCGGAGCTGCCGCTCGGCCAAGACCTGGTGGCTCCCACCGCCGCGGGACCCGAGCGGAGCCGAACCCGGCCCCCTGGACCTGCGGGCCCGGAGCCGCCACGCGGACGCCCGGTTCGGTGGCTTCCGGACGGCCACTTCCTGCACGAGGCCGCGCCGCTCATCGGAAGACGCCCGGCACGCGACTCACCTCCGCAGGCCGCGGGCTGCGCCGGCGCGTTCTCTTCCGAAGGCCCACCCTCCGGCCCCGCTAGGAGCCTCGGAGGGGCCCCGCGGGCCTCCCCCCGGAGCCCGGGCTTCTGCCTGAACCGCTCCGGACGCCTGCAGCTGGCTCCCAAGCGGTGGGCCAAATGGAAACAATAAGGCTTCTTGCAGGGCGGGGGTGGAGAAGTAAGGATAAGATTCCCTGCAGTCTGCCTGCTTCACAGGTTAGCTTCATCAAGAGCTTCACACTATAATTATTACAAATATTGTCCTATTTTGGATTCTTGGAGGTTAGGTTAAACTTCAGAGCGAGCAACTTACTAGTTGGGGGGGATGTTGGGTGTGAATAAGGACAGGAACACATTTTAGGGCATGAGAAAGAGCTCATCAGCATTTCTAGCTTTCTTCCAAATTAAAGTGCAAATCATGTCCTGTTTCATTTCTTCTACCTCTCAGTCCCTGCCTAGTCCGCTCAGAGTTATCGGAGAACAAGCGCACTCACCTTGATTGTTTAAATGAGAAAGGAGCTGCTATTCTTAGCCAGGGAGATTCACTTGTGTTGCTCTAACAACCTGCCTTTCTATCCTTTCCCCTGAGAGCACGTCTCTTTCTCTAACCCAGTGGTTCTCAGCCCAGTTACATATTAGAATCACCTGGGTGTGCTCTTTAAGAAAACACCAACACCTGCCCACCACAGCGATTCTGACTTGACTTGCTCTGAGAATGTATCTAATATTCTGCCATATTGAGGACAACTGCTCTAAAGTATGAAGTAAATTTATCATCCATTTTCCTACCCTCATCAATGGGCTTTTCCTACCTTCTGATGGGGTGAGAGTCCAGTTCTAATCATGATGTGCCTAGCTTTGGGTAGACTGGGATGTGGTTTTTTTATTATTATTAGTTTGGGGGATGCTTTTCAGTGAATTAGAGGATTATGATCTTTATCTTTCAGAGATCTGTCAGGATATTACATGAACCAACTCATCCCTCCTTTGACCAAAATGAAAGAGGTCAAAAATATTTCTGAAATATTAACTGAAATCTAAGATTCTTTGAGATTCCTAATTCAGTGTAACACTATGACAGACGACAGGGTCATTTAGTCCAGTATTTCTCAACTCTAGGCTGCATCAGAATCACCTGCACCCTGCTCAGTCCCCCATGTTACTCCAGATTACCAGATCCCATTCACAGAAATTCGGGTTCAGTAAGTCTGAAGTAGGGACCAGAAATCTGAAGCTAAAACAAGTTCCCCAGAATATTCTGATACATAGCTAGTTTGGGAACCACTTATTTTGACAATTTCCTTCTCACATTAATAGATGTGAATGTCTTAGTTTCTACAGTAGTGTCCTTCAAGTCATCTTCTTTCAAAATGGTGCCCGAACTTTGAACTGTGTTGATACCCCATCCCTAGCATCCCTCTTAACAATGTTTATAGCATGTCCTTCTCACAGAGAAAATTGTGTTGAAAATTCTGAAAAGAAGTTTAGGGCTAGGGTTAGGGTTGAATTAAGATCACAGAACTCCCTTTGGAAATAACACCAGACAGGTCTACTGCAGTAAGAACACACTTGAGTCCAGAATAAAGTGAAAGGGAAAAAAATATATTTGAATAAGAACTTGGCACTCTCCCTGTTCAAAGACCATGAAAGTGTCGCTCTCCTGGGTGTTGATAGGGGTCTATCCCTTCTCTCTAGCCCTGTGTGTACTCTTCAGTGCAAAGGAAATCAAACAGAAGACTTAAAAGAGAAAAATGGGGGGAGGCTAAGATAGAAAGGAGTATGGGGAGGGAGGGAAAAGAATTCCATAAGGAAAAGCATTCAGAAGCCTCCAAGTAGAGTTTAACATTGGGGGAGAGAAAACTCAGAGAGGAAGTAGGACATACCACATGTCTCAACCCCCACATTCTAACTACAAGTCTTCAGAATGTTGGTAGATCACTCCCATCTCTGAACACACAAAACAGAGCAGTATCAACCATTCAGAGGTGAAATGTGAAATGGGGCTCCACCACCTTCACTACAGCACCTCTTTACCAACTTACAACGTCCCTATACTGCTTCCTGCCTGCAAAAATCTTGGGAAAGTGGAGGGGAGCCAGCCTGCAGGCAGAGTTACACAAATACAAGTTGAAGTTGAGATCCAGGGAGGCAGTGCTTTGGGCATAAGTCATCAAATCAAATCTCTTTGACTTTCTGTTTTTAAAAAATCACTGAGTACTTGTTAGGTATTCTGCATTTACACACACTTTATCTCATTTCATCTTCAATAAGGCCCTAAGAAGCAGGATTACCATTTACATTTTACAGGTAAGAAAACTGAAGCTTAGGGAAGTAGCATAACTGATTCAAGGAGGTAGAGCCACGTTCAAATCCAGATCTTCCTTTACCAAGAACAGTGCTCTTTCCACTGTCCGCCAGCTGCCTTTAGATTTAAGCTCTTGGTGTTGGTCCAATAGAAATAGAATGTCATTTTTTTCCTATTAACTGCTACATTTGGAATATGAAAAAGCCACTCATATTAGAGGAATTAATAAAATTTAGGAGACAAATGAATCAGAGGACATTCCCTTATTACTTTCTAGTCTTCCCTAAATTTTCCTCACTCTGTTGGTTTCCTCACAATTGCCCTTTGCTTATCCCCACCTTGCATTCATAATAGTTCTCCAGCAATCTTCCCATTCATATGGACTATGTCCACAGTCATCTGTAGATGGAAGAATAGTTATTACAGCCATCATTTATTTATTTAGCCATCACTTATTTTTAGTTAGTGCTTATCATGTCAAGAAACTAAACTAAGCACTTCATAGGCCTTATCTCATTTAATCTGTATAATAAACTCCTGAGATCAGTTCAATTAGTACCTCTATTTTACACATGAAAAAACTAAGGCATAGCATTTATGTAACTTACCCAAGATCTCACAGCCATTTAATGATTCCAGAGATTCAGACCCATGTCAAACCACAGAGTTCACACAACTAAACCAACCTAGACAAATCAAGAGAACCCTGAAGATCTCATGCCAGATCATTCAGAAGTAACATAAAGCCTACACCAGAATTTCACAAATGGGATGAATATGATATTAAAGTGTTAAGCAATAATTTGAACCCTAAAGTTAATATGCAATCACAAAAGACCCCAAAAAGCCAAAGCAATCTTGAGAAAGAAGAACAAAGCTAGAAGCATCATGGTTCCTGCTTTCAAACTTTGTATTATTACAAAGCATAATAATAAAAATAATATGGTATTGGCATAAAAGCAGACACATAGGCTAATGGAACAGATTAAGGAGCCCAGAAATAAACCCACGCATATATGGTCAATTAATTTATGGCACAGGAATCAAGATTATACAATAGGGAAAGGGAAAGACAGTCCCTTCAATAAGTGTTGGGAAAACTGAACAGACAACACGTAAAAGAGTAAAACTGGACCACTATCTTACATCATACACAAAAAATAACTCAAAATGTATTAAAGACTTGCACATAAGACCTGAAACCATAAAACTCCTACAAGACAATATAAGCAGTAAGCTCCTTGACATCAGTCTTGACAGTAATGATTTTCTGGATTTAACACCAAGAGCAAAGGCAACAAAAACAAAAATAAGCAAGTCGGATTACATCAAACTAAAAAGCTTCTACACACAAAGGAAACCTTCAACAAAATGAAAAGTCAACCTACAAGTGGGATAAAATATTTGCAAGGCATATATCTGATGAGGAGCTAATGTCCAAATTATATGAAGAACTCATGTAACTTAATAGCAAATAAGAAATCTAATTTTGAAAAGGGGCGGAGGATATGAAGAGACATTTTTCTGAAGACATACATAGTAGCCAAGAGGTACATGAGAAGATGTTCAACATCACTAATCATCAGGGAAATGCAAGTCAAAACCACAATGAGGTATCACTTCATACCCATTAGGATGGTATTATCAGAAAGACAAGAAATAATTTTTGGTGAAGATGTGGAGAAAAGGGAACCCTTATACACTATTTGTGGGATGTAAATTAGTACAGCCACTATGGCTATATTGTTTTGAGGTTCCTCAAAAAATTAAAAATAGAACTACCACATGATCTACTACCACATGGATCTAGAAGTTCCACTTCTGGGTATTTATCTGCAGAAAATGAAAACACTATTTTGAAAATATATGCACCCCTATGTTCACTGCAGCATTATTTATAATAGCCAAATAAGGAAACGACCTAAGTATCCATCAACAGGTAAATGAATAAAGAAATGCGATACATGTATATATAAAATGGAACATTATTCAGCCATAAAAAGAAAGAAATCCCACCATCTGTGACAACATGGATGGACCTCAAGACAAGTACTCTATGATCTTACTTGTATGTGGAATCTAAAAGAAAAAAAAAGAACTCATAGAACAGACTGGAGGTTGCCAGAGGCAGTAAGGCAGAGGGGCGGTGAGGAGGGAGAAATGGATGAGGGGGTCAAAAGGTGTAACTTCCAGTTATAAAATGAGTCCTCAGGATGTAATGTATAGCATGATGACTATAGCTAATAATACTGAAAGTTTCTAAGAGGAAAATTTCTCATCGCAAGAAAAAGAATTTGTAACTATGTGTGGTGATGGATGTTAACTAGACTTATTTTGGCAACAAAAATTAAGTGAAACAGTAGTTAATAAATACAGAAAATGGAATGAGAGATTTCTAATGATGTACCAGAACAGGTAAGATTTTGAATCTTCCAAAATGAGTAATGCAAGAGTCCCCAAATCAAGACTACTCTCTGACTACTAAGCAAGAAAAATATAGATAAATCCCAAACGGACACTAGTAAACCTGCAGAACATCAGGGAGAAAAGAGAGAAAAATACTTCAGAGCTACCATAAGAAAAGCCAGATTATCTACAAAGGAATGACATTTGGGATGACAGAAGACTTCTCACAAGTGACGAAGAGGATAGATGACAATGGAGTTGTGTCTCTGAAAAGCTGAGGAAAAAAAATGTCAGCCTAGAATTACAGACCCAGTTAAAACAGACCCAGTTTGTTCGAGTAGGAACAAAACAAGGGCAATTTTTAGTCACAAAAAAGACAAAAAAATATATTATCTATATCTCCTTACTAAAAGATGCACAGAAGGATATACTTCAACAAAAAGAGAAATGAATACAGAAGGAAATCATGGCAACACAGGAAATTAAA
This sequence comes from Prionailurus viverrinus, assembly GCF_022837055.1. Classification (NCBI taxonomy): domain Eukaryota; kingdom Metazoa; phylum Chordata; class Mammalia; order Carnivora; family Felidae; genus Prionailurus; species Prionailurus viverrinus. The sequence goes on from NC_062577.1 coordinate 17,043,693, forward strand.
AATGAGAACAGAAAATAATTTAAGTCAATAAATTTAGTTAACTGCTGTCCATAAAAACTGATAACATTTTTCTGTTTTCAAAAAAACAGGTAAAGCCAAACATTAGACGACAGTAACAAGATAGGGTGCAAGGGTTGGAAAAGGGTGTTAGGTCCATATTATGTTCAAAAGAAGAATAAAATTACTTAACAACTTGAAATTATTTATAAATGCTTATAGTCAAGTGTGATTTTTTTAAAGGGTAGAGGAAGCTACCAATAGAACAGTACTACAGTCTTTATTTTCCAAGCCAACAGAAAATACGTAAGAAGTTGATGGTGGAAATACAGAAAATTGATTAATCCACAGAAGGCAAGAAGAGAAAAAAAAGAAGGGGGAAAGATGATAAAAACACAAAATAAAAATATTAAAGTAAGTCCAAATATATCACTATGCATGTATACAGAGTAGATTTTCAATAAAACATCAGAGAATATCACATTGGAATTTGTTTTAAATACAACTATAATTGCTTAAAACAGACAAACCTAGAACAAAACACCCAGAAAATTTTAAATAAAGCATATACCACTTAGGAAAACAATTTATCAAGATCTAGGTAAAGTCCAAGATGACCAAAATTCTCACTTCTTCGTAAAACATCACAGAACAGTGTTTTCCAAACTGAATTCTGTGACCCATTCCTGGGTTATGGAATCAATTTTTAGTAAGACACTCACATAAAACAGAATAGGGAAAAGAATAAATAGATTAGGAGGGGATTAGAAAGGATGGGGTAAGACAGACAGAACAGATATCAATGTACATATCACAGTACTTCATGGATAGAAGGATGTATTGTTTTTATAAACTTTTATTTGTGGTGTGTGTGTTCATGATTATGCAAAAGGCATGTTACTAAATTGCAACATAAAATGCATCTCTTCCTTTCTTATTTTATTTTTTAATTTCATTTTTTATTTTTTTAAATTTACATCCAAATTAGTTAGCATATAGTGCAACAATGATTTCATCTTCCTTTCTTATTTTAAATTGGAGAAACCCTAGCCTAGAGAAATTTTTGCAAGTATACACAAGAAAACGTACACAGGGAAGTTCACTGTGGGATTATTTTTAATAAAAAAAAATTGCAAATACCTTGAAAATTCATCCACAGGAGAATGGATAAGTTAATCGAGGTAAATATGCATGCAACAAAGAAAATAAACTAAACCTGATGATGTCAACATGGATGAATCTCAAAAACAAAATATTGCATGAATCAAAGAAAGCTGCAGACATATATGGACCATACGCTAAAACTTACCCAAAGCTTGACAGTAAAGCAATACTTTGTATTGTTATAAATGCACACATACAGTATATAGAATAATGGTATAAAAACCTGTAAGGGATGATAAATACCAAATTCAGGAGAGTAGTTCACTCATGAGAATGAGTTAGAGGCAGGTAATGGGGGCAGGGAGGATTACATAAGAGGCTTCAATTATATCCAAAATGTTAAGCAAACAATGGAAGTAAATATAGGGGAAATGTTAAAATCTGTAAGTCTGGGAGGATATATGAGTGTTAGCAATTTACTCTTTATATTTTTCTCTATAATTGAAAAATGTTACGGCCAAAAATTATATACTTTACAAAAATTTGTGATTTTAGTCTCTGGGCTGATTCTGGGACCTGGCTTGAGTTTCCACCCTCCCAAACCTCATGTTTGGTTCATCAATATTCCAAGTATTGACCCACTATCTTACTCCTACGCATGTAGACATAGTCAAATTTTCCATGATCACATGAAGCAAAAGAAAATTCTCTAAACTGAGTGTGAACCTCACAAATTTATTTTTATCTGCAGCAGAAGCAGAGTTAGAACTCAGCTCTACATATAAGAAGAGACCTCTGCATTAACCCTGAGTGCGGTGCAGGTTCCACTGTGCTTCTGATGAGCAAAAGATGACTGTATCACTTTACTCCACCTAATGAACATTTCAATCTTCTAATAAACACCCTAATAAAGAAAAATTGAGACTTAACTCACTTTTATTATCCCAACTGACATGTCGCAAGGTCTTAATTGGGCTGAAAACGGCTTCCAATAATAATACCCTCCTTAATTGATTCATTAAAGGGGCCCCTACTGAGACAGAAGTGCTAGTTCCAGGAAAAGGAATGAAATAGAGCCCCAATTTCCCACTGAGTGGCTATGATCCCTCTGCCATCAACTCCCCAGGCCACTGAAGAGGATGTTAAGAGTGTCCAATGCCTGGAATCATTCTTCTAGTCCCAAAGTGGGCACACACTCACCCCTCCCGTTGTGGGGTAACAAAAGAAAGCAAAAGAATCTTACAGAATTCTCTCTTAGAATCAGATGAATTGGCAAATAAAAAAAACAGGTATTGGTAATTACACTTACCATAGTGAGCATTGAGTAATGGTATAGAATTGTCAAATCACTATACTATACACCTGAAAGTAATATAATATTGCATGCCAACTGCAATAATAAAAAAATTTTTAATTAAAAAAACAGGTGAGGGGATGCATTAATAATAGCAAGAGATTAAAGCTTTTTCCAAGACTGAACCAAAAATTACCACGTCCTAGCATGGCTGGGCAAGGAGAGTAGGGGTGGGTGTAGCAGAAAGAAAACATGAGGATCAAAAGAAAATTATCTGTTTGAAAGAAAGGGCGTTTTTGACCATGTTATACAGATAAGATAGTCTAGTCATTAAAGGCGTGGGATTTGAAATCCAGCAGACCTGGGAGTCTATCCTGCTCTTCCTTCCACTTAACTAGCTCTGTCATCCTGGACAGGTTACCAGGCCCATCTACATCCCAGTTTCCTCAGCTATAAATATGATAAACTAATAATCTCCCCTAGCAGCCAAGCAGGTCAGATCATAGCATGCTTTTGCTCACAGCCTTCAATGGCTCCTCATTGCATTCCCCCAGTATTGGTGCCCTCCATTACCTCTCCCATGGCACCTCCTACTCCCCTCCTGCAATTCACTTCCCAGTGCTCTGCCCTCCACACCACCCCTCACTGTTGTTCCTTGGAAGTACCCAGCAGGCTCTCATCTCTGGCCTTTGCTAGTAGTGCCCTCCCCTTCAGCTCTCTTTACTGTTCACTCCTTCACTTGTCAAGCCTTTGTCCAACCTCCTCCATGACCCTTCTATGTAAAATTGCAAACTCTCTCTGCTTATTCCAATACCGCTTTCTCTGCTCTACTTTTTCGTTTTGCATAGTACTTATCACCTCTAGCATACCATATGACTCATTTATTATGTCTATTGTTTATTCTCTCCTGCTGTTTTGTTCACTGATCTATCCCAAATGCCTAGAACATTGAAAAGCATATACCAGGTGCTTAATTTTCGTTACATGAAAACCTCATAAGATTGTTTTGATGACTAAATTAGATAATGCATGCAAAGCACTTAGCTCTATGCAGGCCAACAGAAGCATTCAGTAAATATTATCTATTGTTACAATAGTGGTTACTATTATTGTGATTATTTCCCATTCAACAGGAGGGATATTATTAACTAATCAGGTCATGGTTCTTCTAGCCATTGGTTCCTAGAGATGAAAGGCCTAGATTTAATTAGCTAGAGTTTTCTTTATATATATATATATATATATAAAGAAACTCTAGCTAATTAAATATATATATTTAATTAAATAAATATATATTAAATATATATATATTATATAGTTATATAATTATAATATAAAGAGAGACAGAGAGACAGAGACAGAGCTTGAGTGGGGGAGGGGCAAAGAGAGAGGGAGACACAGAATCCAAAGCAGGCTCCAGGCTCTGAGCTATCAGCACAGAGCCCAACACAGGGCTCAAACTCATGAACTGAGAGAGAGATCATGACCTGAGCTGAAGTCGGACGCTTAACAGACTGAGCCACCCAGGCACCCCCTAATTAACTAGAGTTTTCCAACACTATATGACATCTTGTTATGTACACATAACTGGTCAGGTCCATTGGCCAAGGATTAAAGGTGCCAGGTCATCTATGGACACCATCGCTATCCCATTCACTCTGCCAACATGCACAGGGCTGGGGGCAGCTGCTAAGTCAAGAACGTATATCAAGGTACATTTAGGAACTCATGCTCTCTCTTGCCCCTGTAGGACTGTACTGCATGTAAATACCAACTTGACAGCACCTGCATTATAGCAGAAGGGTACAGAGGGGTTTATTTTACATTTATCAAAGGGTAAAGAAAGAAACAGGGAGAGGGATTACCCCCACTTGCTTGCCGGAGTCCCCAGAATTTAGGCTTCTGCCACGCTGAGACATTTGAGCTTCTGTCCAAGAAAAGAAGAAAACAGTAACCATCTGCCTACCTCATAACCTCCCAGGCACTAATGAGATGCTTTCTTCCTTGTCAAACACTTAGGAGCTTCTATGATAAAACACTGTCCTGGGTAAATAATGAATGGAACAGACCCATGAGCTCAAAGTTCGACTGTATCTTCTGTTTCCTGAACATGAAGGAAGACAGGAGCAGCCAAGGCAATGAGCCATTCAGCCCTCAAGAGCCAAAGCTTCCTCTCTAGTTCTGAGCTGATAAACCATGTGAAGAGTACCCAGCAGCCAAGATGCCACATGTAGGTTTCTGTGTGTTTTCTTTTCCATAGTATCCAGCTCCCTTTGCACACTGCAGGTGGCACCTATGCAAGGAGACATGGTTCGTGTGTGTGAGGGTGCTGATGGAGCCATCAGCTCGGCCATCTACAGGGACATCAGGGGATAGGACAGGACGGTGGTTGAACGGCACAAGCACCTGAACAGAAACGCACTGTGTTCAAATCCTGAATCTGCCAGTTAGCATCTCTGTGGCTTCCCGCCAGTTACTTTATCCCTTTGAGCCTCAGTTTCTACATCTGTAAAATGTGATGATGTTAACAAACTCATAAAGTTTGTGGAGAATTGAATGATCAATTAGCACTGAGTCTGGAGGATACTAAGTGCTCAGTAAATATTACCCTTTCTTTGGAGGGTAGAGGATCTACAAGAAACAAACAGCTGATGCCAATCATCTACTCGTTCAATAAATATTTATTGAATATCTACAAGTTCAGTCAACTATTTATTGAATGCCTACACGTTCCAAGTTCTAAATCTAGCTGCCAAGGATACAGCAGTGAGAAAAGCAGACAAGACATCCTGACCTCACAGAGCTTACAGTCCAGTGGATAATGGTGGCCAACACATAAGAGTAACTATGTGCCAGGCAGCATTCTAAGTGCTTTACCCGTATGAACTATTTAATACTTACAACCAGCCTATGAAGTGCATTAACATTAGTATCCCCATATGACAGAAGAAGCAACAGAGGCACAAATCAGTGAATTTCCCAAGGTCATAAGGCCACTGAGCATCAAAGCCAGGGTTTGAAGCCAGTTAGACTGACTCCATAGTCCATTCTCTTAAACATTACTTGCAACTGCTAGACAGTGAGCTCTTTGTAGGTACAAAACACATCTCATTCAGTTTTGTATCCTCAGCAAAGCATCTGGCTTGTGAGAATGCTCAGCAAGTACTCACTGCAGGGATGCAGGACGGCTTCTCTTTGAGGCACTTGAGTCACTCTTTGCCAGTCTCATGACATCTCCCTATAAACCCTGAATATATAATGAAAATATACTATTCTTCCTCTGCAAAGAGAAGGTTATCGATCTTCTGTCCATAGGCTATTAAATGTAAGGCTGTTTTTCCAGAAATGGTGATGAATTTTCCTTGAACCACCTACATGCATTTGAGAGGGGTCTGGCAGGGACTGAGCTGTATTTTAAAAGTCCAGAAAATGTGGTGCCAAAGGGACAGGATACATAATACTTCACCTTTATTTTGGAAACCAATACCCCAACCGTACTCAACACATCTCACTAAGGCCTGAGATCTCCCACTCAAACACCTCTAACTCTTCACTATTCTCAGGACTATTTATGGACATACTGGTTGAAATATGAGTGGGCCACAACTGAAGGAGATGACAGAAACAACTACTACTACATTGCGGGGGATGGAGGCAGAAGAAAGAGGAGCTCCCCCAGGAACTAAGATTGACAGTTCAAGAGAGCTCACTAATGTGCACTGAATATGGCCAGTACTTGATTAGTAGTAGTTCTAATAATCATTACCATATTATATTAATTGTGTTTTATACATTATATTAAATATGCTCCTATTTTATACCAACCATATCACTAATCTAGTACATTATTATTGTGACAAGTGCCATTTATTCAGAAAGTCTGCTGGTTTCCTTTTTTTTTTTTTCATATTATCTCACTTGATCCCTTCAACAACCATCAATAGTAGTAATATAATCTCTCTTAAGGAGCAAAGTTCCTTCAACAAAGACACCCAAAATGCAGTGGTTCAAACATGATAGTTTTCCCCCTATTGTGTGACAATCTAGAAGAAGTATTATGTACTCTCTAAGCTGCTGTAACAGGATAGAAAAAAACATGATTTAAACAAGATCATAGTTTCTCTTCCACATAACAATCCAGGATTGGGAAGGCAGCCTGCCATCACCAACACATGGCTTTCATTTGGGGATCAAAGTGGCTCCTTGACTCCCCCTGTCACAGTCCATCCAGCAGCAGGTGGAAGGAGCAGTGGGAGGACAAGCCCATTTATTTTAATGATACAATCCAGAAGCACACATCACTGGCATCTCACTGGCCAGAACCTGGTCATAAGGTTGTGGTAAGAAGTCAACTGAAACACCAGATGCCTTGAGTAAGGCATTTGATAAATGTCTACCTCTTTTCCTTCTCCTTTTGATGTCAATATCTTGAAAGGGAATCCTAGTTAATCATTTGATTGTTATTCAGCAAAACAAGTCATTCCCTCCCCCTTCCCACTGAGGTCAGAGTAAACTTCCCTGCTCCACTGATGTTAGGCTTGGCACATAATATGCTCTGTCCACCAAAATGTTAGTAAATATGATGCAAGCACAAACTTTAAATGCTTTAAATGTGTGGTTCATCGATGGGTGAGTGGATAAAAATTATGTGGTATATATATACAATGGAGTATTACTTGGCAATCAAAAAGAATGAAATCTTGCCATTTGCAACTATGTGGATGGAACTAGAGGGTATTATGCTAAGTGAAATTAGTCAGAGAAAGACAAATATATGACTTCACTCATATGAGGACTTTAAGACACAGAACAGATGAACATAAGGGAAGGGAAGCAAAAATAATTTAAAAACAGGGAGGGGGACAAAACAGAAGAGACTCTTAAATATAGAGAACAAACAGAGGGTTCCTGGAGGGAGTGTGGGAGGGGGGATGGGCTAAATGGGCAAGGGGCATTAAGGAGGGCACTTGTTGGGATGAGCACCAGGTGTTGTACATAGGGGATGAATCACTGGAATCTACTCCTGAAATCATTGTTGTACTATATGCTAACTGACTTGGATGTAAAATTTTAAAATAATTAATTAATTAATTAATTAATTAATTTAAAAAGAAAAAGAAAAAGAATAATAAATGTGTGGTTCAACTTATAGTGCTCCACTGATATGCTGTAGGAAGAGTTTGTCCCTACCATAATCCTGAACTGAAAGCAGACTCCTCTGGAAAAGACCCAAGCCCGGAACAGCCTGGAGCCAACCCCAGTCATATGCAACCTAAAACAAGGCCCCTTGCTGAACTCACCCTAGATCAGCTGAATGACAATTCAACAGCAGACCTGCAAATGTGAGATTAAGTGCTTGTTATTGGAAGTCATGAGTTTTGGGGTAGTTTGTTACACAGCATTACTGTAGCAATAACTGGCCAACACAGAAACTGTTATCAGAAGTGGAGTATTGTCATAATGAGAACCTAAAATATGTGACTGTGGTTTGGTGATTAGGCAGATGATGAGGAAAGTGTTACGGAAAGCTGGAAACATGCCATCCGTGTTATTTAGTGATGAAGCTCTTGGCAAAACTCATCTGTGATAGCATGGAGGACAGAAATCTGCCTAATGAACTTGAAGCATTGGACAAGAAAGTGTCAAGGCAGAATGTTGATAGTGTAATCTGGTTGTTACTAGCTAGATGAGGTATTGCAAGACAATGTTGAGTTTGTAAAGGAAACTGACCAGCGTGCAAGCAATACTGAGAGAAAATATAGAAAGCCCAGAAATTTCAGGACTTGCAGGTTTGAAAAGTGAAACTGTATTTATCTTGCCATCCTATCAGTCTCAGGAAAAATCAAGTGTGTGATTGTCACGTCCTTTGTTACAACTTTTGAAAGGACAAAAGTGGTGCCTATCAGTACTTTTCAACTGGACAAAGAGTTCCAAGAAATATAAAAGGCATGATCCCACAGAGGCCTGATAAACCCAAGGCAGCCAAAACGAAGTCTCAAGAGAAGAGATCTGTCTCCAAACGAACCACAGGTGTAACAAACATGGAGTTGACTGAAATCACATGGAGGAAACTCAAAATTTTTGAGACACTTGTACTGGTAAAATGACATCGACCTGACACTACAACTGTCTGAGTTGTAAAAAGAACTCTAGCTCCCAAATTTCTATAAGCAGAGAGCAGGCTGAAAAAGTTGCTGATCCAGAAAGAACGGCTTATTCTTTAAAGTTCTCTTCAGAGGTGGCCATGCATGGTGTCTGAAAATACTGGAGCCAAAGACATGAAGAACAGTGGCCCGGTGAGCCATGAGCCACCCGAGCAGAACGAGGGTCTAGTCCAAGGCTCAGTGAAGCATGTCCCACACACCAAACCTTACCTCCCCTGATGTAACAGATAAAGTTTTATTGAAACACAACCTCATCCATAAATTTATATATTGTCTACTGATGCTTTTGCCATAACACAAAGTTGAGATGTTACAACTGATAATGTACAGCCTGCAAAGCCTAAAATGTTTACTATGTGGCCCTGTGCCATTGCCAATCCCTGGCCTACTAAAAGAACACTCTATACCTACATGATGAGAGGAAATCTGGCTATGCTGGCACAACAGGACTTCAGAATGACCTCGGTCAGTGACTTCAGTCTGCCTACTATTCTTCCATTTTGCAATTAGCCATATTTATTTCAGGTATTCTGTCCCTTTTAATATTGAATATTGGGTGGTTGGAAAGCAAATAACTTATCTCTTTATTTCAGAAGTATCTCAGTCAATAGAAGCCATATGAAGATTTGGTATAATTTCAAGATCTTAGACATTAAGCTAGATATTGACTAGATGATATTTAAGGGTATTGGGATGGGAGTAAGGATATTTTGTATGCACAAAACAATGAATAAAAAGCCAGATTGTGATGATGGCTTGTGTTATTATTCACCCCCCTTCCCTTCCCATTGTGGGTAGTATATCCTTCCTCATTGCATGGGCATGACCATGTGACTTGCTCTGACCATTGGAATATAAACAGGTATGGCAGGAATAGGGCGTTTCCCTACTATGTGCTCATGTAGTTCATCACAGATCTTGTATTCCAGTGATCTGCCATGAGAAGAGCATCCTCTTCTCTGGTCCTCAAAATAAATACACATGGAACAGATGTAAACCCAAGGCACAGGCTTAAGCCAAATCCAGCCAACCTGAAGCCTGAAGCAGAGCACCCAGGCGAGGCCAGGTTAGATCAGCTAACTTCAGTCAATCTGTGGACCAATAAGTAACAGCATGAATACTTATTTTGAGCTACTGAATTTTGAGGCGGTTTATTACACAGCATTATTGTAGCAATCACTGATACACAGGACTCCCATAAAACGATAAGGTGGCTGGAACCTAGTACATTGAACTTTCGTTCTGAAATCAAATGACCTCAGTTCAAGTTCCAGATCTGCCACTTATCTGTTATTTAATTGGAGGAGGTCACTATACCTTCCTGAATCTCAGTTTGGGGGTTTTTTTTAATTACAAAATGAGAGTATTCACAACATAAATCAGAAGAAGGTCATTACAAGATTCAATAAGATGATATACTTAAATATGTTTTACAAATACATTAAGTACACAAATACAAGATATTTTCATTATTAACTTCAGTTCACATAAAGCAGCCCTGGTTATTTTTAATTGATGTTGGAGAAGTAGTTATGCCTCTTCCATCCTCTGACCCTGAAAGGTGGCCATGCTATGGCTGGAAAGCTAAGTATCTGTAAGCTGTTAGCGTCGCAGTGGTGTTTTAATAATTCTTTCTTGATTTTGTTTATCTGGTTGCTTAATGTTTTTTTTCTCTAATGAGCATGTATAATTTCATGATAAAAATCCAAAACAATATAAAGGCTCTTCCTTTTAAAACTGATTATGCTACCCAAGCCTGACGCTTCTGAGAACTTTCTGCTTCCCCGTGTCCTCCCACATGAGGAACATACAGTGCCAATGTTAGTAGTAACCTCAGTACTAGAGTGAAAAGAATATTATCTGAGCCTGCATTCCTCTCTCGTTGCAGAATAAGAGGAAAAATCAGAATGTTTTCCTTCCCATACCACCCACAAATCACTGAAAAGCCCAACCAGTTAGCTGGGTTCCCAGGAGACAAGGAACCACCATTAGAAATAAAAGCCCACATCATTCCACCGAAGTATTTTCCATGGACTCCAGCATATCACACGACCAGAGTTGCGTCCAGGGCGTTGCAACATCATTATCTTGTGCTCATGTCAAAATTTTTTTCCATGTTTTACACATGAAACTAATAGAATATCATATGTTGATCATGCTTCAATTAAAAAAAAAATGTTTTTCTTCCTCCAAAATGCCAAAGAGAAGAGCAGGATTCCTAGAAATGGCTCTAAATTGTCTCACTGCACCAAGAGAATGGAGCAGTGAGGACACAGACACTGTCCACCAGGAGAGGGGAAAAGGTCAAATCAATAACACTGACAATATCCATTTGTTCCACAAAGACAGCCAACACAGGTTTCTGGGGAAGATTATTTGAGAAATAAATCTACCCACACAGTTCCTCTCAATCCTCCAGCCAAAGTAGCAGAACCCACTAGAAATCAGATCACAGCTCTCAGCTTGCTTTCTAACAGAGCAGCCAAGCTGGGCAATAACACGACAAAATGGAATCATTGATCAGATTAGCATAGTGCCGAGAGCTGTGGGTGTGGGGTGCAGGACACAAGGGCTTTGGTGGAAAGGAGAGACAGGCCCCTGGGGAGAAGTCAGATACTTATGAGCCGAGTCCTCCCTAAGGCAGAGCAACTATGGTGCCTACCACAGGGCTGACTTCTGAGGGCTGCTGTCCTGCTGTGGGCACCCACAGGCACAGACCGAGAAAGCAACAAGCAGCAGAGAAAGGAGAAGCAGAGGCAGTGGTGCTGCCAGCTGGTCCTCAGGTCCTCATGATGGTCTCTAGACTACAGATAGAAGACAGAACTTCGAGTCACTCATCCCCCTAGAAGTATCTGGTACCCATCTACCACACGCTTGCACCATGCTAGGTGCTGGGTATGCAAAGATAAATAAGAGACAGTTCCTGCTCTTAGAGTTTGGATGCCCACTGCACCTAACACATAACAGGAGCCAAATAAGTATTCACTGTTACCTTCCCATTCAGCTTTATGGGGCCTCTTTTCTCTGCCCTCCGTGGTACGTTTTTAAATCCTTATTTAATGAGTACTTATAGTGATCTGAATTTTAGTTACTGGTGCGTATTTTATTCCCCCTATAATACAGCAGGATTGCTCAATATAGGATCTGTGTATTCTTGTCACTGCATCACTCAATAAATATTTACTGAACGAATGAGTATGTAATCATAACCAGTGTGTTGCCACCCGCTACCACCATCAGAACAGGAAGGGAGGTCTAGGGCCTGCAGCTGAGGGAGAAAGCATGTTGGGCTAGGAGTCAGGAGACCTGCCTGTCATCCACTGGCTGAGTGACTGTGGACAGCTCCAGGGTGCCTCATGCTCAGTTGTAAGACGATGGAGTGGGCAGATGATCGCTAAGGTGCCTTCCCACCCTTAAGAGTCATCATTTTAGTTGTAGATTACAAATGACATTCACTGAGCCCTTGGCGTGTTTCAGGCACTGTGTTAAGAATTTTGCCTGCATTATCTCAGGTGATCCTCAGAATAACTTTTTGAGGTACCATGACTTTCTCTATTTTCTATAAGAAAGGAGACCTAGAGAGGCTAAAGGCATTCTCCCAGTACCACACAGTGATGATGGACTGGGGATTGGAACCCAAATTTAACTGACTTGGAAACCCATACTGTCAACCACTGAGCCAGTCTGATTCCTCTTCCTTAGCCACATGTCAGGCTGTTGGCTACCCTGTGGGCCATCACTTCTGAATAGCCTCACTTCCCATCACAGACAATTTTTTTAAAAACTGTTAGAAAGCCTTTGTCAGAGAGGCCCAGCAGGCAATCTTTGCATACCTCACACGGGTGGGTGGTGAGTTTCCTTATGTTTCTCGAGGCTCTGGAGCACCAGTCAAATTGCAAGCGTTCCAACAACACAAGGGAAACTCAACACAAGGGCAACGAGTGACAGGGGGTGCCAGCTGTGGCCCAGGCATAAGGCAGCTTGAACCTCATTGAGGAACCATCTGAGAAGGCAAGAAAAAGAAAAGAAAGGTATTATTTTGTTCAAGGAGCTTTGGGGAACTATAAAGACTTTGACTATCTGACAGATGCTTCTTGTCATTCTCCCCCAATTTAAAGATAGAGAGGAAAGAAGTTTACTCGCCAACAGACAACTGGCAGAATTTGCTGGGAGCCCAACAGTGAGGGCTGCCATGCCCTAGCCAGTTTCAGGAGAACATGGTACCTCACACATGGGCCTCAAGATACCCAGAAGTGGCAGAGATCAATGGCACTGATCAAAGAATTTGGGGCAGAATAGAAAAAAAAAAAAGATTTCTCCAAAGAAACATACTTTTATAAGGAGACAGAAAAGTCAAGTAAAGCTCTAAACCTCTTACAGTTGTATCTGTATTTAAAAAAAAAAAAAAACGATAAATAACAACAGTGAATTCAAGAACTGAACAATAAATGCATGGTCCCAAAGTGATAAGCACATGCTACTCGAAGGAGAAGGAAGAGGAAAACGGGGCTCCTGTTTTAGAAAGCAAAGATACTGAGGAATTTAGCAGGAGGAAAGAGTCTGATTAATTAACTCCATGCAGGTCAAAGGGCCTCCCTTCTAAACCAAATGACCTTAAACCCAAAGCAGGGAAAGAATATAAGTATGGGATTTGGAAGAAGATGGTTGCATTTTAATTGTCTCAAAGAGAAACGTGCAAAGGCAAAATCCAGGAGTTCTTTGGTGTGTGTGTGTGTGTGTGTGTGTGTGTGTGTGTGAGAGAGAGAGAGAGAGAGAGAGAGAGAGAGAGAGAGAGAAACAGAGTGTTTCTCTTGGTGACAGAAAAATAGAAACCAGTGGCACTAGGTGGCTGCTATTCCCACAGTGAGAGGAAGTCCCATTACATCTTATAACAAACGAGCACAGTGAGACTTCCTATTAGTATTGGGCAAATGATCTTCCAGATATGCCTAAATCCAAACCACACAAAAGGAGCCAGGGCATAGAAAGGCAGTTTGCTCTGAGGCAAAATGACATTTTTCATGCTTAAATTACCAATTCCCTCCTCCACCATCTTCCTTTAAAATGCTGAATTGTTAGAGCAGTGGGCACTCTGGAAAAATAGGCAGGTAGAGATTTAGATTCGTTACCAGACAGCAAAGCCCAGCTGCATTCCCTTGCCTTTGTTGGAGCCTGCACATCCACCCTACTTGGCCCCCCACCCTCTCCTGCTCCCTCTCCCCCTTGGAGTTGGGCTCCCAGCAAACTCCGCCACCTTCCTCTGGAGCTGAATGGAAACATCCCCTGTTGATACAGCCTCATGCCCTCCCTAAATGTGGTCGACAAGTCAGTTTTCAGACTTGCCTGGAAAAGCTGAGTGTTCGGCTCTATCTCAACACCTAGGACACATCCAGGAATGGAGGTAGATAGCCAGACATGTCGTGAGGCCATTTTGAATTATTTCCTTGGCTGCTTCTAAAAACAACTGCTTCCTATCTCCCCTTCTCCGAAGATCATAATCCCTCACACCTCCAAAATTTAAATGGAATCTAGTAGAAATATTAAAATTTACAATTCTACACAAAGTGTGTGAGGGAGGAGACAGGGTCTCCGGCCGGCACTGTATCTTTTCTTCAGTGCTTACAATATGCTTTGGTGTTTCAAAAAAAACTGTGAAGAAATTTAATAGATGAAGAGAAATGGAGGTGGGAGGAGCGGCGAGGGGGGAAGAAGAAAGGAGAGAGGGAGGGTGAAAGGGAGGAGGGAAAGACAGAGGAAGAGGAGACGGGAAGGCAGGTACCCTAAGGGGTTGATACAATTTCCTGGCCTGCTGCTCCACTCCTTCCCTTTGAGCACAGTAACACTGCCACCTAGAGGCTAAAAAGTGCCTTTCTGAACTCGTGCACCAGCGCGCGCAAGATGTATTTATCGGTGGAAATAAGTCTGTTAAGGATCTTTGAAAAGGGGGAGGTAGGTGATGGGGGACTAGGGGTGCTATCAAGACTATAATATTTCAAAGTGGCTAAAATTTATTATGCACCTACTACGTTCCAGGGACTGAGCAAAGGGCTGAGAATACAAATACAGGTAAGACATTCCTCTGCTCAAAGAACTCAGTCTAAGGAGGAAACAGACACATATAGAAATCATGCAGGCTGTGATAATAACCATAACATACAGAAACATTGTGCCCAAGGTATCAGTGACATTAATTCTGACTAGATCTGGAAAGAATTCAGGGAAGAGATGTGGGTGAGTGCCGTCAAAGGAAATCTGGACAGGTGAGTGGAGCTCCAGGTGAAGGTAATCACCCAACTAGGCACAAATTTCTAGGCACCAGGAATACTCAGCATGACTGGATGACAAGGAATGTGGATATTACCTGCAGCTGTGCAGAGACGATAAAGGCCAGAAAAATGAGTTGAGCCAAACTATAGGTGACATTGATTGTTAGGCTGAAGAGCGTGTACTTTTGAAGTGGCACAGGGACAGGGCTCTGTGCTTTGTTCACTCTGGTATTCCCAGAGCCTGGAAGAGTGCTTGACGCTTAGCAGTTGCTCAATTAGCATCTGAGGAATGAATAACTAAAACCGGAAGTTAATGCAGAATTTGGAGAAAGAGATCAACTGGATAAAACCTATGTCTCTGGAAAATATTACTTGAGATAATCTGTAGGAATGGAAGAAGAGTAGAGAGACTCCACTAGACAGGTACTGCCAAAGTCAGGTAATGTTGGTCCAACCTAAGGCACAGCAGTGGAAATGGAAAGGCTGGAATGGCCAGGAGCAATTTTGTTGAAGTCAAATCTAGAGGTCTTCACCACCAACACCTGCTCTACATGTTGAGCTTGAGTCATGGCACTGGCCAAGACAGAGAATGCAAAAGGAGGGACAGTGTTGGAGAGGAGATAGGGAGGTTAGCTGAACATTTCAGAGAGATGAACATTTCCGTTTCTGGGAGTATAAACCAGTGGAGATGGCCAGGAGGCAGTTACAGACACAAGTGTGGAGCTCTGGGAGGGCTCCTGGCACACACGTACCAGCCCTCACACAGATATGCACATTCTCACCTGAGCTGAAGGCTACTGACATTTCTTTTTTCATCCTGGTGTTAAATATAAGGTAAGCATGTAACAACACTGAGACTCAACTACAGTCTCTGCTTTGGTAGAGCCAGAAGCTGGAAGGAGCATTCTCAGCTTCCACATCTGGAAAATGGGAATTGTAACCCACGTAAAGCGCTTAGCCCACTGTCTGGCATAAGATAAATACACAATAAGTGTTTACGATCAGTTTACAATCTAATCTCTCATTATGATGTGATAGGAAGACTACAAGATTAAAGTTCAAAGTCTAGCTCATCCACTAATGATCTGTATGGTGTTAGACGGGAAACCTGGCATCTCCAAGTCTCAAGTTGCTCATCTGGTAAACTGGGAAGTATTATTTGGCACATCTGCCTCACAAGATAAAACGAGATAATGCACATAAACAGTCTATAAACTTAAAGTCAATTTATGAATATTATGTAGGGCTTATCAAATGGAAGACTGAAGTAGAAAAATCTGAATTCCTTCAAGATACTGTGCTTCTAGATAAGCATGTATCTTTTTAACACCCTTCAGCCCCAAACAGAGATTCTTCTCTGCCCCCATTTAGCAGGAAATTCTTCATTTGCCACCTTTCTATGTTCCAGACATGCTTTCATCATAGCACATTTCCTTTATCCCATCTTCAATTGAGATTTAAAAGGAAATCTTTGAAACTCCCCAGCTGGTAGAACCACTAGGGAATCAAAGCATATTTGTTCTCTCTTCCACATAGTCCCCACATGGTTGACCAATCAAACTCATGCTGTTAATCTGAATTGATAGGAAATGGCCTATTATTTAAAGGAGACAAAGATGACCATAGCAGAGAAATAGAAACAAGTAAGATTATTCAGCTTCTGACCCACAAAGCATTTTCTGTTTGTTCTCTGTGCTGTTGATTCCCTCTAGAACATACCTGTAACGAAAGGCCAAGAACCTGGACAGCTGCTGGTTTTAGTCTTGTGGACATCGACCCACCTCTGCACCTGTAGTTAGGCAACAGGAAAATCACAGAATCATTGGGCTGGAACTGAGGGAAATAGAATATGATGTGACTTTCTTCAGCCCAATTTATAGCACAATACAGGAAGTCTTTTTACAGTCAGTGACCAGCAAGCATTTAGTTTCAACTTAATCCCATTTGGGACCAGGCATTCATCACTCTGTAAGGAGCTCATCCCACCAATAGGCAAACTGAATCAATCTTTAGAAGGCTGTCTCCATTATAAGTGGTAGCCTACCTCTCAGACGCCTCCATTCGTGACTCTCAGAGCTGCCCTCTGCTGTCACACAGAATGAACTTCCTTTTCCTCTCAGCCTTCTAAGTAGCCTCTATTCCTTCACAGTGTTCTCGTGTGATGTGTTTTGCTGTTTCAACTCATTGCTAAATAAAATCCTCTGCTACAAAAAAGACTTGAGATCTCCTTGTTGTCCAGCTACCCCCAGGTGCTCATGGTGGATTAACCCTCTAAAGTACCCCAACTGCACTGGGTGACTACTAAGTAGCCCCCCTCCACAGAAGGGCAGCATCCGTGTGTGGTGTTGCCTGAGCTAAGACCGGCCTGGAGGAGGCCGATGAAATACTTCATACTACCCAGCCCTTCGGAGGGGATAACCACGAGGACCACAATTTTTAGAGGAAGGTTGGAGGTATTTTCAACTTCTCTCAAACCAAAGGTAACAGCAATTCCCCTCCCTCCCCCAGTTCTGCTTGTGGCACCATCATGCTCTCAGTCAGCCTGGTCCTGGGGATGTGGACCCAGCTTCAAAGGCTCCTTCTCCATTTCCACATATCCGGTCAGCTGCCCACTTCTGTTCATTCTCCACGTGCACACCATCTCCCGCATTCACTGCTCTTTATTCTTTATACCTCTGCTCAAGTCCTTCTTGTGTTCAGAAACACTGAATGATTTCCACGTTTCCAGATAGGGTTGTAAGTAGGGTTTAAGGAACAGCAAGCGGAGGTGAACCCCGCAGGAACCAGCAACCACTGGAAGGCCATACTGTGGCTAGGCCTGAAGGGGTGAAGGTTAGGAACAGTGTGCCCCGGGCCCTTGGGATAGCCGCAGGTGAAGGAAGAGCCTGCAACAGCAGTGTGGCTCAAGGACTGGTGGACAGTAGCTCTGCCAGAACGCCAGCAGCTTGGGGGTGGGAGGAGGGGGAGGTGAGGAGAAAGGGAATAAATAACCCCACCTCTGCTTCCCCCTTCCTCTGCCAGCTGGCCATGTCTCCCATTGTTGAATTCCGACAGGAAAGCTGAGGGTAAGGAAGGCCATGTGATGGAACCACGGGAGTCTCCCTCCTGGAGCACAGAGCAGGGAGGAGAAAGGCAAAAAATAGATATAAGGGGCATCTGGAGAATAACCCACACACTCCCTCACTAGTATCCTATCTGCAGTCAAATGCATGAGCTCATGATTTCCTAATCACGTACACAATTTCCTGATCTTATGCCTTTGCTCACACCACATCCTCTCTTCCCAATGCTTTTCCCCTGCAGGAGAGACCTGCTCAGGATCATTCAAGAGTCACTGAGGGTTGTGTGTTCACTCACGAGATCCCTGCTACAAGCCTGGTACACAGAGATATATCTGGTAAAATGAAGGATCGAGCAGGAGGGCAGTACTTGTAGTCAAACCCCCAAAGGTGGGGTTCATCAACTAGGAGAGATGCTCAAAGGAACCCCTATAGGTCATCAATATAAAAAAAATTTTTTTTAAAGGAGAAGCAGGCACTGGAAATGGAAATATGGACCTGTGTGTGATGACATCTGTCATTGGCAGCTGAAGGCAAAGCCTGTGTCTCCACAGCACCTCTCACTCCCCAGGTCAGGGGCTTATATGGTAGGACTGCTGGGGAAAGTGGGGCTTCAAATCCTGGGCCCTCTTGAGCCAAGCCCCCTGCCCCAGTTGCCAGGCTCCCGGGTCCTCTGAATTGATCAGTGGAACAGTAAACCCGGTTAGGCACTTAACAATTCTTTTCAGAGTAAAGGTTTCCCTCCCTGCATAGTTCTCGCCTTTTGTCAAGGAAAAGAAAAGAAGAATCAACTCAGAGTGAATTCCTTGTAGCTGGATGTTTGTAGGCAGCAGATGCTGCCAGGAGCACACACAGCGTATTTGTCTGAAACCAGCTCCTGCTGCACAAAGGCGGGGGGCCCCTGCCTCCACCTCATCAGGGCCACCCTGGGGGCTGCGGCTCAGAATCCAGCCTTCAGGGGGCCAAAGAAGCCACATTTCCTTCTAAGTAGGGTAAGTGGGGCAAGGTGGGGGGCATCTAGGCATTCTACATGGATCTGGAGAGCTGGCAAACACTCCTATCATACAGAACACTTTCAGAGAAAAATCAGGAAAGCTGAGGAGGAAGCTTCTCATTTATGTATTCAATGAACATTTGCACGTAGCCTGGCAGAGCAGGGAAGAGCATGGGCTCTGAAGCCAGAATGAATGGGTTCAAATTTCGTCTATGCCATTAACTAGCTGGGTGACCTTGGGCAATCTGGGCACTCTCTCTGTGCCCCTCTGCTGGGAGGCCTAACTCAATCCATGTTAAATAATGAGTACAGGACCTGGCATAAAGTAACAGTTCTCAAGAAAACTATCTCCATCTTCAGATGAGGTGATGTGGGTGAAAGTTGGTTATATAATTTGCCCAAGGTCATTCAGCCAGTAAGTGCTAGACCTAAAATTTGAAGAGTAGCAATGAACCAAAAGATAAATTCATAATTATTACAGCTGGTAAGAAACGCTATGAAGACAATGCAAAGCGTCCAGTGATAGAATATAGTGGAGGACCCACTAGTGAAAGTGGTCAGGGTACCCCATGCTGAGACTTGAAATGAGAGAAGCAATCAGTTGTGCAAAAAGCAGAGGGAGGGAATCCTAGGCAGAGAGAACAGCATAAAGGAGATACTCAAGTGGGAAAGAGATCAGAAACTGAAGGAAGAAGCTAAAAGAAGTTCTGGCCTGGCTGGAATGGGGTGATGAAGGAAGAAAGGGATGTGGGATGTGTCTGGAATGGAGAACAGGATCCAGATCATGGCAAGAACTCATAGGTCATTACAGAGACCTCACATCCAAATGCAGCTGGAAACTACTAGAGAGTGTTAAAAGGAAGGGCAACCTGATCTGAATGTTTCCCTGGCATGAGCCAAGAATGAAAGCATGGGGATTCTTAGAAGGCAACTGTGATAATGTTTAGTGATTTGGACCAGGGACACATCAAGCTTATTATGGATGAGGGAAGTACCTTGTGACCAGTATAGAATAAAGGTATCACTCACATCCTCAGCCTGGACTTGATACAAATAAAACTTTTTTTGTGTTTTTTCATCATCACTGTCATGATTACTATTAAATCATGGGTGGATTTTGGAGAGAAGATGGTGACAGAGTAGGAGGACCCTAGGCTTGTCACATCCAGGAACACAGCAATCAAATCACGGGCAAAGATCAAAGTGGTCCTGGGCTAGTGATGACCCCACTCAGGCTCCTAGGCATGGGTTCTCCCCTCTGAGATCACAGCGAACTGCACCATGCCCCAGCCACAAAGCATACACAAACACCTAAAGAAACCCCGAACATAAAAAGGCCAGAAAGAGAACATGTATCAACAGCCTCAAGCACAGACATAAGGATGAAGACTTAGAGCAATCATGGGACTTGCATGTTAGATTCAATTGTCCTTTTGCCTGTATTGCCAATGAGGAACCATAAGTACCCACGCCAATTCTCTGTGTCTGAATGCTTGATACGTTCCTGCAAAATATTAGGACTCACCCATTCATCCATAAACCAAAACTGATTGAATACACAATGCTGTATCCCCTGTACCGAGTGTTGGGAAAATACTAAGACAAATTCAACACCATCTTTGCCCTCAAAGATCCTAAGTTTCCTTACTTCACAGACAAGGGACAACTTCAGAGCAATGTGACTGAAGCTAGAATAAAGGGAGAACAAGTTGCCTCAGAAGTACTTAAGATAGCCATTTAACCCAGGGGCAGGGGCAGAATCTCAGAAGGAGGGCAGGGAAGACAAAAGAGAGGTGGGGCAGTATGAAGGGGACTGGAGAATGCCTCAGGGTTACACAGGGACTGGAGACACTTCCTGCGATTTAAGCCCAACATCAAGGAAGTAGTAAAGGGACATGAGGCAGGGTCCCCATCAGGAAGAGCCTTTAGGTTATGCTAAGAAATTAGGGCTTTTTCCAAATTCTATGGGAAGCCATTACACATTTTAAGGGAATGTACAATGGTCGTATTTCACTTCAGAAGAGCATTCTGTGTGCAGTGTGAAGAGCAATGTAGAGGGGGAAGGACTGGAGGCAGGAAAGCCAGGGACAGGTCTCTTATAATTCAGTAATTAGGAGGGTGTGAGCTAAGGCCGGAGCAAAGAAGGTGGACAGAAGGACCAATCATACCTACCAGGTACATTCAACAGGAGATTGTGACTAATTGGATTTGGTGAAAAGACAGAGAAGCACCAAAATTTCCTCCCTTGTGTGAGAAATGAGGCCATACATGAGAGGTCCCTGCATGCTAGCCTAGGGTGTCTGGGCTTGAGACGGTGAGCAGTAGGGAGACACTAAATGTTTTTGAGGACAGGAGAGTTCATGGCTGTTACTTAATATGACTAATATGCCAATAACATGTAATACAGGTTGGAGGAGAGACACCAGAGGGGAGAAAATAAGTGAGAGCTCTCTTCTGACATCTACTAAGTGGGTGGAATTAAGGGGCATGAACTAAGGGGCACGCCCATGGACAGGAAACAGTGTGGGGTGGAGGCCAGTGCAGGCATGTTTCTTGGTGGGAATACAATCAAGAACAATGACTTGCCTTGACAAGGAACAGAGCTCTTCAAGCTCTGAGATGGGACAAAACCTAGGGAGGTAGTTTCCACACGGAGAAGAGCAGAGCTGTTGAACTCCTATCTGCCCCCAAGCTTGTCAGTGGCATCCACAGCCATGAAGAACCAACCAGCTAAGAGTGAAGGGTATATATTAAAAATTATGTTGAAAGCAGGAGCACCTGGGTGGCTCAATCAGGTAAGCATCCGACTCTTGATTTCGGCTCAGGTCATGACCTCAGGGTTTGTGGGATCGAGCCCCACATTGGACTCCATGCTGACAGCATGGAGCCTGGTTGGGATTCTCTCTCTCTGTCTGTCTCTCTCTCTCTCAAAGATAAATAAACTTTTAAAAAATTATCTTGAAAGCAAATATTGAAGACCTATAAAAAAGTTCAGAACTTACTGTTAAGTAAAAAAAGCAAGCTACAAAATGACACAGGTGTCATAATCCTGACAGTGGTCATCTCTCAGAAGGAGAGTTTTAGGTGATTTTTATTTTCTTCTAGATGCTTTTTGTATTTTCTACAACGAACAAGCATGACTTTTATAATCAGAAACCCGGCAGAGTTTAAAATATATCTGTTAAGCTTATACAGCATGGCTGTCTCACAGAATTGAAGAGAGGGACCTGTTTGTTAACTTCTTTTTCCAGTACATTTATGGTTCTTGAGTCACGGAGTAAATTAAATGCTCCTGATAGGAAAAGCCATGGGTTCCACTTATAACACTCATGGTCCCCCTCATCACCCTGCAGGACCCTCACTGCTCACCAGAGGGTCTTCAACCCCCTTCCCCAATTCACAGGGTATAGGCTCCAGGCCTCTCTCCCAGGAACTCCATGGAGGAGTAGCTAGATCCAGCCAGCTCTGAGCCCCTGATGCTCCCACCCCCATCCACATCCCCAGCCTTCACTCCCTATCTCCCTCCTTCCCTTCCCTCCTCCCCACTCTTTTCTTCCTCCCCAAACACAGACAGCAGTGTTCTTTTTCTCCCCAAGGCTCAATCCCAAAAGCTCCATTTCTGATGACCAACTTGCCTCTCTCATCCCCCAGCTCCCAAATTCTCTCTTTCTGAAATTATTAAATATGTTATTCAGTTCCAAATCCCTGTGGGAGCCAGGGCCAGAATAAAAGAACTCAAATTTCTTTGAAGAGAAAGGGAGGGTTGGGGGGAAATGGACATGCAAATCAGAACCTGCCAGGTTATATATCCCCACTAAGGCCAGCTGTGTTCACAGAAGCTTCTTAAATATTCTGTATACAGTAGTCCCCCCCCAACTTATCCATGGGGAACACATTCCAGGATGCCCACTGGATGCTCCAAACACAGATGGCATTAAACCCTATATATACTATGTTTTTCCTTATATGTACACACCTATAATAAAGTTTAATTTCTAAGTTACGTATGGTAAGAGATTGACAACAATAACACTAAATAAGAACAATTAGAACAATACGCTATAATAAAAGTCATGTGAATGTGGTTTCTCTTTGTCTCTCTCTCAAAATCTCTGTACTGCACTCACCCTTCTGGTGATGATGTGAGATGATAAAATGCCTGCAGGATGGGATAAAGTCAGGTGAATGACCCAGACCTTGTGACCTAGGTAGGCTGCTATGGACCTTCTGACAATTCACCGAGGGAGGATCATCTGCTTCCATACCTCAGTTGAAGGTGAGTAACTGAAACCACGAAAGAGAAACAGCAAATAAGCAGGACTGTTGTACCTATAGCATCTTGGACCCCAGTCACAAGTGGTTGTTTGCAGAGGATTTACAAAGAAAGGAAGGCCCAGGCCTTTTCAGCAGGATGAACTCTACCTGGTGGTGATGGAGGATAGTGATGCAGAAATAAACAGGACAAAAAGAGGAAATCCATGGAAGTTTTATATATATATATATATATATATATATATATATATACACACACACACACACACACAATATATATACTATATACATGTTATATAGTTACATATGTATTAATATATAATATATAGTTTTTTATATATATAAAATTCATTGGCAAGATAACTAATACACAGTGTATACAGTGTGCTCTTGCTACCCCTGAATTTTCTGAGTTAATGAAATTAGACCTGGGAAATTTAACCAAGGTGCCCAAGGTCACCCAGTTATTTATTTTTATTACTTTATGTATTATACTTTCTTTTAATTATTATTATTAGGTATTTATTATATTTATGAGTACCTAAGGCAGCAGGGATTCAGTCTAGGTGCCATCCTGGGTGCTGGGGAAAGAGAGCCCTGCCCTTAAGGGGCTTCTAGTCTAATTATGACAGAGCTGGGACTTGAACCCAGGATCCAGGCTGGTATTTTCTCCTCTAGGACATAACATTTCCTGAGTTAGATCTCCTTACCTATAAATAAGAAACCATTTTTAATTTTGCCAAAAATTATCAAACATTTCATACAACCTTTTAATTACAAAAACAATTATTTATAACTCTAAATATACACCATGAAAAAAGTATCCCTAAATTCTGGTGGAGCATTTCCTAGAGACTCTAAAAACAAAGAAACTACTCTTTTGTTACATCAGAGAAATCTTAAAATACTTGTAATTATAGCTTAGATTTATAATAATAATGTTCTTATTATTTCATGAAACACTCAAAAGTGTTTCCACCGACGGCATCCCATTTCTTCTTACAATACTGCTAAGACTTTTAACAGAAGACTCTATGAGGAAAAAAATGAGATATAGAATTTGAAATCACACGATTAATGAAAATATTAGCCTATATACCAGTTGCCTGATTTCCTGCCTATATATTGTTTTGGTTCCACAAATCTGAAGAGAAACTTCCTAAAACAAGTATTTACAGAGTCGTAGAAAGTTAGTGCCAAGGGACCATAGGTGTCTTTTAGAAGAGCCCTATGCTTTTACAAATAGGGAAATTGAGGCCATTTAGTGGCCATCCCTAGTTCCCAAGTGGCTGCTCAATATCACATCCACCATTAAAATCCAGCCCATACTTGGCTGCAGGAAATCACAGAGAAAGCCTTTAGGTAATAAAAGACAAGAGGAGGTGTCGACGGTCTATGCTAAACCGGGCAGAAGAATTAAGAAGTGGAGTAGGCCAAAAGAGCACAATCATTTGGGGACTGTATCCTCCTGACACTCCCAGGATAAAAACCTGACAGAAGGAGGTCTGCTTGGCAAGGTTAACAGAAGCTTGGCTGCCAGGCCCCCCTCCCAGCCCTTGGCCAAATGAAATCCAGGTAACAAGCAGCAGGGAGGCCCTAAGGACCTGCTGGCAAAGGAAATAGGGCACTCTCCAAGGAAGAGTGAAGTGTAACTCGAAAAGGAGCTAGGTTTTAAAACACAACAGGAATGAAAGGAAATGTCTGACATGTTCTGATTTCCAGCTTTGTGTTTTGCCAATTCAGGTCAGCTCAGGGCCACCACTTTGCACAAATCCGGGGGCTCCTCTCACAATGTGCCGGTCCTAACTAACATGGCCAAGGGCACAGTGACCTTAGAGAGGTCTGTTTCTAATACGGAATGAGGAGCCCCTAGTGGAGGGTCTGTAAAGGAGGCGCAGCAGGGAGGGCAGCAAGCCTGAAGGGCCAGAGCTGCTGGCTGGGCTGACGGGGGTCTCTGTGGCCACAGGCCCACTGGGGCTCAGACAATCGACTCTCATCTATCCATGGTAACAGCAAGAAAGGTAGCCCAGCTAATTTAAATCCATTGGTATAATCAAAAAACCCCACTGTAACTAAAAGTCAGCCTCCCCATCCGCCAAATCTTTTAAAAAGAGCTGCTAATAAGGAGCAAAACTGAGTGGCTTAAGTTTTATTTCCTTTTACATTTCCTTTCTGGTAGAGGTGTTAATGAGGATGGAAAGGCCCAAAGAGCACAGAGAGAGGAGATGAAAATGGTCTGGAAAATATAAACTGTGCAGTCAACCTTCAAATAAGGGTGGGCCGATGCTAACAGTAGTGGTCAGACAGACATTTGCAGACAGTTCAGAGAGTTTCCTTGTAAATGGCTATGGAGATTGTAAAGCAAGTGAGGGGAAACATTGGGTAACAAAGGAGACCTCGCCTGGGAGTCAGAGGACCCAAGTCCATGGCTTCTCTTGCCCTCAGCTGTTTCCACTATAAAGCAGTAAGTATGGACATAGTGATTTAATGTTCTAAAAGTCTAGGATACAAATTCCCCTAACTCTGTAATACTGGGTTCTCTATGTAGAATGGCAGCATAATCATACCTACTCTTCAGGCTCTTAAGATTAAATGAAACCAGATAACATAAATTTATGATGCTCCAGGCATTACAAACACTTAATATGCATCAAATCATTTATTTCTATCAGCAACCTCTCCAAATAGGAATGAATATGACCACCATTTCATAGATGAGTGTGTTGAGGCTTGGAAAAGATAGTGGACATGTCTAACATCACACACGTACCAACTGATGGAACTGGGACTTCAAACAGATCTGTTTGAGTTCAAAGCTCATGTTAGTAACCTCTGTGCAACACAGCCACTCCGTCAACATGTGTGCAGGCTCCTGAAACATAATAGATTATCAATAAATACCAGTAGTGCCTAGACTATCACCCAGTATGATGCACTATTTTCATAAAGGTTTGTTGAATGGATGTATAAATGAGCAAATAAACTCACACTGAGACAGCCACTTGGGCTTCCAGTGGCCATCCAACCCCATGGTATAACAAATCCAATTACCAGGGGACCTCTAGGGCAGTTGCCTTTTCAAAGAGTTAGAGCCACAGTCAAGGAAGTTGTGTCTATCCAAGGACTAAAATATGGAAGAATCTCAATAAATCACAGCAACCACATTATAGCACAAAACACCTAAAATACACTTGAGCACTATGATTCTGGCTTTTGGTGAATCTTGAGAAGAATGAACAGACCAGGAAAGACCACTTCCTATTTAATGACATTTTCCTGCCCAGCCCATTCAAGAAGGAAAGAAGGAAGAACTGGAATTTCGAGAAGGAATTTCCCTATGTTCATACTGCCTTCCTGAAGTTCTTTTGACTTTGTACAACCGTATGTAAGAGCCCCATCAGAACAGGGTGACATTTAATGATGAGCTGTTGAGCAGGGTACATGCCTTCACTCACCATCCAGAGCAGACAAAAACAACTGCTGAGCAAACCTCTCCCAGAGCTACAGTTATAAACTTCTCTCACACCCCCACTCCCCATGGCAATCCCAGTCTCCAACAGCTAATGAGCAGGGTAAGAGGTTGTATAAAAGAAAAGAAGTGGGTTTCTTGGAATCAGGCATCTGTGCAAGCAGCACCCCTGCCTGCCTCTACTTCCTGTTCAAATCAGCCTCATCTCTCCCTGTCTTCTACTTGTGTTGCTGAAGACCTAGGTTACTGGGTGCTAAATGGCCGTCTCAGCTCTTGGTAAACTCTCTCAACCACACACAGCATCCAATCCCAAGAGGCGAATTCTTTCTACTTCACCAATACAACCAGCAAATTGTTTGAAAAACAAGAAAGAGGGAATAACATTAGAAGTAAGTAAATCACTAGAGCATGAAAGGAACCTTCTCAAGACACACAGACGGACACAAAGGGCAAAGGGAGGGTAGGAAATGAAAAACAATGTATGCTGTCCTCTAAGGCACAGAAGAAGAAACAAAATGTGTGTCGGAGCCCAAAGAATGCGTTGCTTCAAACTGCTAATCAATGTTAGACACCAACACCAGCAACTGCTAATAACGAAGGAAGAATCACCTCTCTTCAGCTGTAATTATTTCTGACACGGGTCTCCAGGAGGACTGTCAAGACTCAGGTTAGCAGCTCAGGGTGATAATAACCCAAGATTACCAGCAATCCGCAATGTCTGGAGAAAAGATGGCTTGGAGGAAGGGAAGTGGCAATTAGAAATACTTGTCATGGTAATTGCATTGTGAATAGCAGGCATCCACTTTTCTTCTGCCTGACTTTAGAAATACATCTTCCAGGCAGGTACAGCAATGAAGGAATACATCACATTTTCAGAAATAACAGTGCAGGGGAAAAAAAAAAAGTATTATTTCTGTCCAAATAACGGTGTGCTGGATAATAAAAACTCTTAAAGTCCATATGGCTGAGAACAGTATTATCTGACCAACCGTGAAGCTTCCTTAAGCCAACCAGCAGCTTCCTGATCTTTTCACTTGTAATGATAACTCCAGTCCATGTCAACATATTGTCCTCTGCCAAGACCAAGACAGCTCTCTAAGGACAAGGAGTTGAGGCTCTTTGACATTATTCTTCAATCCTTAACTTTGTCAGAAATGGGCACATTAAAAGTTCTCCATGCTGGAGCTGGTCTAAACATTTAAACTGAGAATGGTCAATCAAGGCCTCTCACGTGTCCATCCTGTAGGCTTCATGGCTCCAACAAATGGTACAGTGTTACTCTTCTGTGGGTTTTGAAAAACTATGGAGAAACTAGGAAATGCAACTACTCATTTTAGTCTCCAACAGAGTTCTGTCTGAGCTCTAATACTGAATGATGCAGCTACTGATGAGGTTTTTTTGTAGTGGTGAGGGTCCGGAAACAATGACCAAGAAAGAATTCTTGAGACGTCTTTGGTGTCAAAAAGAGGACTTTATGAAAACACAGGGACAAGACCCATGGGCAGGAAAATCCACCTCCGGACCCGACCCGTTATTTACTTGGGAGTTGGGGGAGGTATAGTCAAGGGGAAGTTTCCAAAGAGATTTTCATATGCTAAAGAAGACTCACAAGATACTGGAGGCCTAGCTATTGTAGGACATTTAATTCTGTCTGCTGTTTCCTTCTGCCTTTGTTTCCCACATCAGCTACTACTAAACTTGGAGCCTATGTGAGCAGTGAGCATTCTAAAAAGCAACTCTAATCATGTCAACCCCTGCTTAAAATCGATCAGTGGTATCCTGTTGTTTTTTTGAACAAACCATGGTCTCCTTAACATGAAATCCTTCACTTACAAGGCTCTCTCCAAGTTTCATAACTCAACCCTGATACACTCACATCAAAATTTTGAACTGTAGTAAATTAATGACAATTCTTTGATCACTGTGCTCTGTAAGGCTTCATTCTTTTGTATATGTTGTTCATTCAGAGAATCCCTTTCATCTAACTCATACTTACTGAGCCCACCCCTGGAGTCACCTCCATTCTGAAGTCTTCCTTAATCTAACCCCTAACACTCCCCTGCCAAATCTGGTTTTGGCATCTCTTCCATGTTCTTACTGCATCTAGTATATTTCTGTATAATCACATCCTATACTGTTTATCTGTCCACTTCCCCCACTAGACAATGAGCAGCTTGAGGGCCAGGGCTTGCCTTTCATTCCATTTTCTCTGGAGCCAATTATCATGAAGAGTTCATTTGCCAGACTCAAGCTGAATGGAACCCATAGATCAAGGGGAAAAAAAGAAGGAAGAAAGTTAAATAATGAAGATAATGGAGAGTAATATTACTTGACACTATTGGGGAGAAAAAAATTCTCTACCCTTCTAAGTTCTTTGGATGGTCCAATAATTAAATCAACACAAGCCAGATCAACAGGAGAAAAAAAACAAAAGTTTAATAACATGTATACCTCCTAGAGAGCCAAAAAAACTAACTCCCCAAATGGCTGAAACTATCCCGTTAAATACCACAATCAGCTAAAGAGAAAAGATGTTGGAGGCAGAAAGTCAATTATGGGAGGTGAGCAGGAAGAGCACAGTAAACAAGGACATTGTTGTTATGCATATTTAAGTTGTTGCCTTCTCCTTTGATAAGAGCCTCTAGAGATTGAGTCAGCCTCCTCTTCCCGGTACAGCGAGAGAGACACCATTGTAAGTGGAGATTTCATTTTTTAAATGTAACTATCTCTTACAAAAACCAGTTTCAGAGGTTTTTTTTCTTAACAATAACCAGTTTATAATAATCGCTATGCCAGAGAGATATATCTTGGGGTAGACAAATCTGCTCCCCTTCAGTACATTCAGAAAGAATTAAACTTTTTTAATAGATAATGGTTTTGCAAAGTCTAGGCACCAGAGACTAAACTCTATTAGTTGCATAGTGTCTTCTCTGGTCAGATATCTGAATTTTAACAACACTCAAAAGAGTTCTGTGGGTTTTTTGTTTGTTTGTTTTTTTAGTGTTTATTTATTTTGAGAGCAAGAGAGAGAGAGAGAGAGAGAACGAGTTGGGGGAGGGGCAGAGAGAAAGGGAGAAAGAACCCCAAGCAGGCTCTGTGCTATCAGCTCAGAGCCTGACATAAGGCTCGATCTCAGGATTCGTCAGATCATGACCAGAGGTGAAATCAAGAGTCAGACACTTAACTGAGCTACCCAGATGCCCCAAAAGAGTTTTTTAACATGGAAATTTATTAAGGATATTTTTACAAAAGGACTTATTGAGAATTTATAAAGAGAGGCAAAGACTTCTGATATCCTCCTCTGATGCCTCCTCTCTGAAGAACAGCGATGAACAGTGAGCAGCAACTATCCTGGGCCTGGGCTCTCTTCTCCTGGCCCCACATGGTTCTGCCTTTATGGCTTCGTCAAGGTTGAACTGTAGTGTGAATTTTGTCTTAGCCGCCTGGCCAACAAATGATATTTTAAGAATTGACTTCAGTTAATTTCTAGAAAGGTGCTACTCTCCTCTTCTCTGCAAAATTGTGGCTGTACCTCTATAACCCTACAGCACCAAATTCCCAGGCTGTGCTCCATTGCCATGGCTCTGACCAGTAGGTTGTCTGGGAAGCCTCCATATTCCTCTGAGCTGACAGTGGTTTTAAAGTCTGTTTGGTAGAAACAGTCTCCCTGCTCCTATTCAAACTTATTTGGACCACATTTGCATAATGCCACATCATTTACTGAGCCACACCAGTAAATATCCCCTGGGCAAGGCAATTTGAGACTTGACATTAGTTGAATTACTTGATGCTAGGTGATTGTAACCACACAGGCCACAAAGGGCCTGCGTGGGGCCAGAGACACCCACAGCCCTCATGTCAGATACTTGCTTGCATGGGGAGAACATGGCCTACAAGGAGAGAGAGTTGGGGCTCCAGCTATGGAGAGATAAGGAACATAAGGAAGTAAGATCCTAGGTGTAAGATTTCCAGTTGGGCTTTGCTTAATAGTGGCCAGGCCCACAAGCAGAAGCAAAGGCACTGCTTTCATAGGAATACTTGTAATACTTCAGGCACAGTCATGCCACACTAGGGCATAGAGGACAAAGTGCAACCCTGATGTACTTTATTAGCATAATAATGTCAGGAGAGTTTGCAGGTAAGAGTATCAGAAGACAGCACCCCAGTCAGGAAAGCAATTTCCCATGGAGGGTACCAGCCACGGGTACCCTCTTACAGTGTCTTGTGGGTTAAGGACACCATCAGGAGCCAGAACTAGGAGAATATGAAAGGCCCATTAACGATCAATGATGAGATGCCTCCTGCAAATGCCCAGAAATACCTAGATGGAGGGTGGTGATGGTTAAGACTTCAAACAGGCTGCAATCCTGAAAATGCAACTGGGGCTAAAGTCTTACACATGCAAATTAGCACTCATAAACCAGGAAACAAAATGAACATTATTGTTAAAGCAATTTTGGTCATACCTTTCATGTGCAAAATTATCAAACGCACCTAAAACCATTTCTGGCACAAAAAAGGTACTCAGGGGGTGCCTGGGTGGCTCAGTCAGTTAAGCATCTGACTCTTCATTTCAGCTCAGATTGCAATCTCACAGTCTGTGGGATCGAGCCTCACATGGGGTTCTGTGCTGACAGCACAGAGCCTGCTTGGGATTCTCTCCTTCCCTCTCTCTCTCCCCCGCTCTCTCTCTCTAAATATAACTAAACATTTCTGGGGTGCCTGGGTGGCTTGGTCGGTTAAGCGTCCGACTTCGGCTCAGGTCATGATCTCACGGTCTGTGGGTTCGAGTCCCGCGTCGGGCTCTGTGCTGACAGCTCAGAGCCTGGAACCTGTTTCGGATTCTGTGTCTCCCTCTCTCTCTGCCCCTCCCCTGTTCATGCTCTGTCTCTCTCTGTATCAAAAATAAGTAAACGTTAAAAAAAATTTAAAAAAAATAAATATAAATAAACATTTTTTTTTTAAATAAGGTACTCAGTAAATGTTATTACACTTAAAGGAAGCAGGATCGTGGAATGTGAGCCCAGGGCTGATATGCAGCTGTAACACACCACAGTGGCCAAGTGCTCACCACTAAAGTCTGCTCTGGATGGTGTCTGTGCTATTCCATTCGTTGTTTTCAATATTGCCCCTGGATAAGACACTAAGAAGTCTGAGATGACCCTGCCTTCTCCTCTAGTGACTGTCAAAGCAGTTCCTGACCGGCTCAAAAGTTTGCAGGTTCAGCAACCTTCCCTGAAAGAAGGTACTGGAAGCTGTTCCCCCCACCCTCCCACTTACCTCCCCATCCACACCACACCAGAACCAGGCCCATCCCAAACCAAGTTCTCTACAGTCCTCTCACAGAAAGACTCAACATCTGTGACTCGGGAGTAACACAGCTCATCTTTTGTAGCATTTTGTAAGTTTTGCCCTTAACGTGGGCGCCCGCCCATCTGATGGTTGTTTTGTGAGGAGCAGGGAAGGGTGTTTTACAGCTCGGCTGCTGGGAAGCACAGATGTTGCAGGCTTTGTCGTGGTGAGGTGGTAAAGGCTGCAAGGAAGGTGGGAGAGCATTAATTATCTTCCCGCAGCTGTTCGTTAGCCCGCAGATGCCTTGTCGCGCCGTCTTCAGGACTGACAACCACATGATTCCAAAGCAAAGCAAATCAAGAAATTAGAAGGAGGAAGGGAAAAACTACCTGAAGGTTAAAACAGAAAGCAACATGCAGGACAGCTTGAGAAGAGACCCCCAGTCTCGGCTTTTGGGAGCACCAGGTGATCACGGGGGTCTCTGGGAGACAGCCTAGGGCTCAGCGCATCAGCGAATCCCAACACAGGCCGCCGGTAAAGCTCTATATCCAGATGCTGGAAGACCAGCCATACAGGTTGTCAGAAAACAAGATGCAGGGGCAAAGTTTCTTCTTTTTAAAATTTAACTTGTAAGTGTTGACGGAAGATGCTGCTTTGCCAGCCTTGTAAAGTCCAACGCTGAGCCAGTCCGGCCTGAGTACAAGCCGAGTTCGTGCCAGTGATCGGAAGGGCAGCATTTCAGACCTCACTGGATCTTACCTGTGGAGATCTCACCTGAGCTTCTTCTCATTTTGCTCCACACAGAGAAGGCACGCGATAGCCTCAAACACCAGTGCAGCAATATTTAAACCAGCAGCCGTGAGTTTTAGCCTGCCGGTCCTGTCTCACGGCGCCTGGTTCTAAGATGGCATAATTATGTCAATATCTTCACTTCCACATATGATGCTCCCTTGCTCCCAGGCCCTCCTCTGCCTTTCTAGCTTCAAAAATGACTTCAGGGGTGCCCGGGTGGCTCAGTTGGTTAAGTGTCCTACTCTTGGTTTCGGCTCAGGTAGTGATCTCATGGTTCATGAGTTTGAGCCTACACCCAGCTCTGCACTGACAGCTCTGAGCCTACTTGGGATTCTCTCTCTCTCTCTCTCTCTCTCTGCCCCTCCCTCTACTCTTTCTCTCTCTCTCCCTCTCTCTCTCTCTGCTCTTCCCCCCACCTCTCTCTCAACATAAATAAACAAACTTTAAAAAAAAAAATGACTTCAAACTCCCATCGCTTTGTGAAACCTTGAAGTCAAGGTCGCCTGGGTGGCTCGGTCCATTAAGTGGCCGACTTCAGCTCAGGTCACAATCTCAGTTTGTGGGTTCCAGCCCCATGTGCTGGACAGCTCAGAGCCTGGAGCATGCTTCAGATTCTGTGTCTCCCTTTCTCTCTCTCCCTCCCCTGCTTGTGCTCTCTCTCGCTCTCTCTCTCAAAAATAAACATTAGAAAAAATTTTTAATAAAAAAAAGAAAAGAAAGATGAATACCTCTTTTTATCAACCCCTGTGCCATAGATCCTTGTTCCTCGTGTGTCCCACTCAAAAAGGAATGAGAATAATCTTGTATGTGATACAGATTAAGAGTCTACATATGATTAAGCCAGATATCCCTTAAGTAAAGCATGTAATGTGCTCCCTGCTAAAACAGGTGGGCATCTGCAGCAGGAGGGGGTCTCAAGCAAAGATGAGGGTGAATGAAGCCCTTCTCTGGAATTTTATAGGAATTTCTGCAGGCTGGGATATGGCCCCAACCTGTCAGGCCTCCTGCTGGTTCCCAGCACTGGAGATCGTGCACACTAGTCCCTTGTGTTGAAGCCCCACAGTGAGCATGGAGAAGGGTTCTATCCTGCTCCTATCTCTTCTCCCTTCCTGCAGGCGATCATGCTAACCCTCCTTTCACTGGGACCATCACATCACAGACAGCCATGTGGGTTTCTACCTGCCACAGAGTACCAGTCAAGGGCAGTATGCCACAGCTGTTTCTTTAATGAACTTGTATGTGGACTCAGTCTAAGTGCTGCCGAATGCCCTGGAAAGACACAAGTGTTAGTTTGGAAACTTGGGAGCATCCCAGGCAGGTGTACTCTTGAAATGAGCCCCTGTACTCAGAGCGTGTAATCTGAAACCAGCCCCTGTACTCAGAGGGCCTGCAGCAAGGAGGAAAGAGGCGGCCACTGTAGGTTGGCAGATGGCAGGTTTAATACACAAAGAGATCTTACATAAGAAGCTTGCCTCTGGGGACCTCAAGATGAGTAGATCTCCACAACTGCCTACGTATCTTCACAGTTCATATGGAGGCCTTAACTGGGTTCGGCCACACACCCCATTCAGATGGTCCTAACATCACATCACCATCTCAGGACTCTGTCCTTGGGAGTCGGAAAGGCAAATGGAACCCACATTCAAAGGACAGGGAGGGGGTGAGGGGCCTCTGAGTGTTGGGGTCCATCTCATGGGTCAGCCAGAGGTCACACCCTTTCAATGACCTCCCCAAATTAAGACATAACAGAACTCAAGCTGATGGGGATTCCCAGGTGCCATCTTGTCCATCTACCAGCCCAGACCCAGCCTAAGTCATGTGAGAGAACTGACTTTCATTTTAGACATTTCTGGGAACGGGAACTCCATTCTTTCCTCTGCCATCAAGTCACCATTTGGCCTTCCCTAAACAAGTTCTCCCTCATGTCTAACCTGAACCCTGCTGAAGCTTTGAATCACTTCTCCCAGCTGTGCACATTCCCTGTCTCTACGAAGTTTCATGACTTATTTCACATGTAGGCAATAGGAGTTAAAGGCTGCTCTCTGACAAATTAATATCATCAAGGCCAAGGGATTAAAAGCCTGCTTGCATCCCAGGGCCAGTCACTCAGCCACTTTTCTGGTCCAAAGTCCCTAATCAAACGGACAAGATCCGGGCTCTTTCAAAAGCAAGCATTGACCCCCTGTCCTTGTCCTCTTCTTCGCCCCTAAGTGGTAACTCAGAGCTATCCATTTTTAAGTGATTTTCTTCTTTCTCAGTAGTTCCACTTTGGGCATTTTGCTATTTTTATATTATTTATATGGGTGTGATCCTTTTGTGATGATTATCTGTGATTAATCCTCGCAGCTATGGGAAAATCAGTGCAACAGCTTGTACTGCATCTAACAAGAGTTGATGTCTGTATAGCTTTTTTGTGTTAAGCAGCTTTGCAAGTTCACTTTAATTGACAAGAGAAAAAGGGGATATGCAATTAAAAAGGTGTTTATTATTTATTTTTTAATATATAATTTATAGAAATTATGTATATAGTAGACAGATAATAAGGCATGCTTTCAGCGGGATTTAATGAAGCCAGGTGGCATATCGGCAGGGCCCTAGTGCCCTCCAGTGAAAGGCTTTGCAGTGTCTCCTCCCTGGGTCCAGGCTGCCATCAGAAGGAAGCCCCCCTCCACCAGTTGGAGGCAAGAGGAAGGAGGATGTTGTGATAGTCCTAGGAATATGATCACAGCATGGATCTCCAACTCCTGTTTCAAACAGGAGCTGTGTCAAAATCATTACACCCCATTTCTGACAATAGGGGACAGGGAGAAGCCAATTCTCCCCCCCAAGAGTGGCTGGCTCCCCAGACACTGGCAGGCAGGCAGGAACAACTCAGCCCTTGAGTTTAAAGGGTTAAAGAGGAGATTTACAGTACCATATTTCTTTCCCTGAAGCATCAGGCAGTTCATATGTACACATTTCTTTCCACTAAGACCTAATTTTCCACCATTTTCCTTGATTTGCAGCTCCCTTTTCCCCATTTCCTTGATTTAATGCCCAATTATTTTTTGTCCCATTGCCAGTAAAACAAAATATTTCATAACTGCTTCTATGAGGTTTTTGGATACTGTTTTAAACACATGACTTACACACCTCATATTGCAAAATTTAGAGAAATCTAGCGAGCGCTTACATATGAATTCTGCATTTTTCTCAACCAGCTGACCTAAGCTTGACATTTAAAGTACCAAGCCTTTCTTTCATCCTCTGCATTCTCCCATCTCTCAGTTTTGACTCAGCATCCTTGGTGTCTACTTGAGAACAGGGACATTGAGACCCCTTTCTCCTCCTTTCCCTCCTCTGGTCATGAAGGGACACGAGTGGACAAGGAACTAGCTGGGAAGTCAGCATATTGGCACCCACTTCCACACTTGCCACGAACCATCTGTGTAGACTCGGCTGCCTCATCTCACCAATTTGGTTATTAGTTACTTCGTGTACAGAACGGGCGCTTTGAGTCAAATCACTTCTAACTTTCTTATGGCTCTAAAAACTCTAGATTCCCTTCTGTGTCCTAGAAACAAAACTTAAACACCCAGACTTATGGGTCTGGTTTTGGTATTTGAAGAGGGAAAAAATAAAACATCAAGAGGCAAGGCTTCTCTACTATTAAAATCTTTTTTCCCTACTTAAGCTTCTTTTGGCCTAATTTTCACATGCCATAGACACAAGGACAGTAGGACAGAAAGGAATCTTAACAGAAGTTTTCTCTGATTTGTTTGATAATCCTTTTCTTGCTCATCCAGCTTTACACCTTACTGTTCTGTTTTCAATAAAATAAAAGTAAAAGCAACTTTATTTTGAGAATTTCATGAAAGCTATAAAAATACTGGAGACAACCTGGGGTATCCAAAACCATTATTACCAAACTCACTCTGAAAATGTTCACTCTGAAAATGTCACAGAATGTGGCCACTCAATTCCCCACCTACCAATAAGAAGGGACTGCTTATAATTCAAGGCAAAACTCCCCCACGTCAGCCCCCAGTTCTGTCACGTTCACTATCAGGCACCTGATTTCTACCACCCAGAGAGGGCAGAGCTGGCTCCACCCAGGTCCCCAGTCAAGGGTCCAGGACAGGGATTAGGGTCTATAAAAAGGCACTTACTACAGGAGACTAGATCTAGTGGGGCAAACACAACAAAGCCCCCCACCCCGCCCTGAAAAGGAGCTTCAAACCCAAGTCCAGAGATGAGAGGGACCAGAGGCAAAGAAATCAGAAGTACAGAGCTGAGTAGAGAAAGCCCAAAGGGAAATTAGACTGGACTAGATAAGAAGAGATTCCCAAGACCACCAAGAAAAGAGGGCCACTAGAACAAATACCAGGCCCAGGCTAGGAAGGGGTCAGATTATATTGCATATCAATCGAATCCGCCCTTGCTAGAGGGTTTGATATGTTCCCCCCACCCCCCCACTGGGGTCAAACATGCTGTCAAGTGCCTGGGGATTCTAAGGTGATTGCTATAAACTACGACGGTATTTGCTTCTTGGAGACAGACAAGGGCCAGATACCTGATTAGGCTGGAATCCAGAAGATTTTTGGAAAGATGGTGGGCTGACCACACAATGGTTCCCCCACACTTCCATCTCCAACTTACTTCTATTTCCTGAGCAAAGGAGCACCAAGACAAATATGGGGGGAAGCCTTGAGGGACTCTGTGGGAGAAGCTAGTGGAACTTTCTCCACCAGTCTGAGACCCAACTTCAGAGTGCCCAGGTCAGAACCTGCAGCTCCTAGCAGAGCTCGATGTACACAGTTGCCCTACACACACACACACACACACACACACACACACACACACACACACAATGCTAGGGGGGAAGTCTACATCCATCCTGGGTGAAGGTCCTGTTCTCCCTGCCCCCATGGACAGGTGAACTAAGTCCTCCCTGCTCTTGGGGTTGAAAGGGCCCAAGGACACCATGGAAGAAAAGAAAGTCTTCCTAGAGTGTAGCTGCAACACGAGTCCTCAGGGGGAAAGATCCTTTGACCTCTCTCCAGCATACCTTCACTTAAGGTTCTGCAAGCACACCTGAGCCTCAGTGAGGCGGCAAAGAGAGACAGCAACACAACCAGCAGCAAAAGAAGGTGTGATCAATTAAACAACACAGTCCTGCCCTGTTGGAGCTTAATTCGAGGAGGAAATAAGTATCACAGCAAAAGTCGTGCATTTCCATCAGTTCTAAAAATAACCCAACGTGAGAAAATCATCTTCTTTTATAACGGCCAAGTAAAGCTGCTCACAGGAAACTTCCACAAGCAGGAAATGGACATTTTTCCCTTTTTCCATATTTTTGGAGGAATTTTTAAAAATTTTTTAATGTTTGTTTACTTTTGACAGAGAGAGAGAGACAAAGAGACAGAGCATGAGCGGGGGAGGGGCAGAAAGAGAGGGAGACACAGAATCCTAAGCAGGCTCCAGGCTCTGAGCTGTCAGCACAGAGCCTGATGCGGGGCTCGAGCTCACAGACCGCGACATCATGACCTGAGCCAAAGTAGGATGCTCAGCCAACTGAGCCACCCAGATGCCCCTGGAGGAATTTTTAAAATAAAGGGATAGGGCCAAGGAAGACTCTCCCTCTTGTGGCTCCTTACTTTTTACTATATCAGACGTATCTATAACACAGGAAGTTGGTCTCCTAATACAGGCAACAGAAATTTATACATCCAAATGAACATAGTTGATGGTGTTTTAAAAGGCTAATAAATAACACCTCTTTCTTTATCATCTGGAGATTAAGGCCAAATGAGAGAGATACACAG
The DNA here is from genome assembly GCF_022837055.1 of Prionailurus viverrinus. Lineage (NCBI taxonomy): Eukaryota > Metazoa > Chordata > Mammalia > Carnivora > Felidae > Prionailurus > Prionailurus viverrinus. The sequence goes on from NC_062577.1 coordinate 17,082,200, forward strand.
GAGTCATACAGATAAAATTCAAAATATTGCCAACATTATTGACCATGAGGTTTTGAATCTACAGCCAAGAGGGCTTTCTAAAACTTTACCTCCAAGTTAATCAGACCCACCCACACACTTCTCCAGGGCAGGTATCTTGCCTCAGGCTAAGAGATCTGCAGACTGGCAAATCGGAGAGTAGAGCCCAGAAGAGGCTGAGCCACCCACACCCGGTCCTTCTCCCCAACTCAAGGTCAGATTCAGTTATCCTTTGCCCCCAGGCGGAATGCGCAGGGGTAGGGAGAGGGTGGTGAATGATCAGCAGTGTTGTTCTAGAGGATAGCCCTCTACTCAGGTGCATGTAGTCAAAGCAAGAATGCCTCCTCTGCCCCCCAACCCAACAACCATCTCCTTCAAGGCAGACCCCTGGGGAAAAGTCTCTCTTTTTGATGCTACAACTGTTCAGAAGACTTTGAGAATGCTCTCCGGGAATCCTATTCAGAGTCTGCAGCTATTCTTTGAATACCTTTGGCTACAGTAAAGTTTCATCTCCAGACAGGAGACCTTCAAACATCACTGGACTAAAGCAGGCAGAAAACTTTGGGGCCAATATGAAGATGACAGTGGAAAGAGGAATGCGGTTTTCTTGTACGAACACAATAGTCCCCCTTATCTGCGGCGGATACATTCCAAGACCCCCAGTGGATGCCTCAAACCATGGAGAGTCCTGAACCCTATCCATACTCTTTTCCCTAAATTAGGCACAGTAAGAGATTCACAACAATAAAAACAAAATAGAACGATTGTCACAATATATGCAATAAAAGTTACAGGAGTGTGGGCTCTCTTTCTCTCAAAATATCTTATTGTACTGTACTCACCCTCCTTGTGACGACACAAGCCGAGAAAATGCCGAGAGAAGTGAGGTGAATGACGCAGCATTGTGATGTAAAGTTAGGCTACAATTGACCTTTCGACGATTCGATTCGTCAGGAGGTGGATCCTCTGCTGGGAGAGAGGGAGAGAGAGGGAGAGAGAGAATCCCAAGCAGGCTCTACAAGTGTCAACACAGGGCTGGATCTCATGAACTGTGAGATCATGACCTGAGCCGCAATCAAGAGTCCGACGCTTATATCAACTGAACTGCCCAGGCACCCACAGACCGCTGTTAACTGCGGATTGTTGAAACTGCGGAAGGCGAATCGTCAGATAAGGGGGGGGGGATTACTGTGTAAACTGATCCTGAAGTCTGATGAGTGTTCTTACTAAACAGCAGCACCGTGGGCCTGAGGGTATGGTTACTGTGGTGAGTGATACTTTCTGAAGCCAAAAATCGGGACACGTGACCTGACAACGACTTTTTAAGCCACTTGCACGTGGAAGAAGCTATCTTGCCAATATAACTTAGATGCTAAAATTACCGAACTTTCTGACCTATTTCGGTGGTTTATGAACAGAACCAGATGAGACTTTGATAGAGAACTGCATCATCATTTCTAAACACGCAAGTGGCACATGTGGAGTACTTATAAGCTCACAACTTTGAAGAGGGTAGTTTTCATCTCACAAGATACTGGTATATTTATGTTTAAAAAAATCACACTTAACTGCTTTACAGTGAAACCTCAAATATGAACACTGATAAAAGGGTTTGGTGGCTAATACCAACCCTCACCAGGAAGCCCAAGCAGCTGTACCAGCTCTTCTGTTGGTGGAACAAGGGATTGAACTGCAAATGAATAAACCATTTTAACCATACACTTGTTTTAGAAGAGAGATGAATCCTATTTTCTACTACACTTACATTTTCCATTGCTTTGCAATTAATGTTGTGGTATGGCCTCTTTTATAAGGCAGGAAACAAGTAATGGGGTTCAAAAGGTGAATAGGAAGGAGCAGGTGAGGCATTCAAAGGTAATTAGAAGTTAGAAACCCATGAGACAAAAGCAGGTTCAGTGGCCCTATCTGAAAAACCCTGGCAGAGGGGTTTGTCCCTTCTTGGTGGAGAGAAAAGCCTTGCACAGGGATCTAAGGAAGAGAGGGAAAGGCCTGAGGGTTGGGGAAAGCAGGCAGGCACAGCTTGTGATGGTCAGAAAGAAAGAAGGCTTTTGGGGGGCACCTGGGTGGCTCAGTTAAGTATCCAACTTCTGCCTAGGTCAGTCGTGGGTTCGAACCCTGCATTGGACTCTGTGCTGACAGGTCAGAGCCTGGAGCTTGCTTGGGATTCTGTCTCCCTCTCCCTCTACCCCTCCCCCATTCACACTCTGTCTCTCTCAAAAATAAACAAACATTTAAAAATTTTTAATAAGGGTGCCTGGGTGGCTCAGTCGGTTAAGCGTCCGACTTCGGCTCAGGTCATGGTCTCATGGTTTGTGAGTTCGAGCCCCGCGTCGGGTCTGTGCTGTCAGCTCAGAGCCTGGAGTCTGTTTCGGATTCTGTGTCTCCTTTTCTCTCTGCCCCTCCCCCACTTGTGTTCTGTCTTTCTCTGTCTCTCAAAAAATAAATACATGTAAAAAACAATTTTTTTAATTTTAATTAAAAAAAAGAAAGGTTTTTTTCCAGCTGCCTCCTCTTAAGGAAGGTAGGAGGGAGAGAAGGGGTCAGGAAAAGAAAGCAATGGAAAGCTCAAATAAATTACATTTCTTAGGGAATTGTAAGAAATATGGGGCTTATTCCTCTCAGCAAATACTGACATTTAGAAATGCATGGTGCAGGACGGGAGCACAGAGGCCCCCAGGGCCACGTTACCACTGCTCTTGTATGGCCATCCTGGAGGACTCTCATCAGAACTTCACACTGTTCTCCCCTCTGCTTAGAGGATATTTCGACTGCTGTCAGGAAGACGAGAGCAGCTGGGCCGTTAAAGTCAACAGGCTCCCACTTCTACACGGGCCAGATTGTGTCATAATTGGAAATGTGAAATATGCCTTCCTCTGTTTAGACTTCCCAGGCGTGGCACGGCTTGTTTGTGTTTCCTCCAAACCCCAGAAAAGGCCAGTCCCAGGCCTGAGTAAATGCTCCAGGCTTGTTGGTGAGGAGAAGGGGCCACGGCCCCTGCCAGCTCCAGGTGAAATGTATGGGCCCAGTTGGAGGGAGGAGACCGGAGGATGCAAAAGAGGCTAGGACTGAAAACATGCCATCTTCACCATATTAGTCTCGCACGTGAAATGGCCTCACCGATCCCCTCCGCCTGTCTGCAGAATCTTCTGGTCCTTTAGGTTCAGTTCAAATCCTGCCTGCTCCTTGAGGCATCCCTGGTGCCTCAAGAAACCCTCCCTTCTGTGAGGTTGAACCCCCATAATGCCTGTAATTGGCACATGGACACTCGCTGGATCCCAAGCCCTCTTTCCTAAGCTGCTTCTTCGTCCTTTTCCTTCAGTCCCCATATTAACTTTAGTTATTTATTTTGAGAGAAAGAGTGCATGGGAGGGGTAGAGAGAAAGAGAGAGAGTGAGAGAGAGAATCCCAAGCAGCCAGTCCCCAATCCACAGTGCAGAGCCCAACACGAGGGCCGAATCCATGAACTGTGAGATCATGACCTGAGCTGAAGTCAAGAGTCAGCTGCTTAACTGACAGCCACCCAGGCACCCCTCCTTCAGTCCCCATCTTATTTAACCCTTTGCTGACGTTCTCCCTTCTTTACCCTCCCCACACACACCCAGAACCCACTCCCTCCCTGCACGTATTATGTAGCATCAAGACGTCCATTGCTCAGGCTCTGCTGTCTGTGGTAAGTCAACGATAGGTCTACTCTGCCCCCAGTTTCTGCTGTTGGACATGTGTTTGGGGGCTCTGGGTCCATGGGGGGGAGGAAGGACTTTAGGGTTTATCATCCAAGTTTGTAGTTTGCTCTTTCCCCAAATATCTAAATATACCAGACACATCTCAAACTGCAAGGATTCACATCCTGCCAAAACTCATCACCAGGGCTGCTAGAAAGACACACATTTATCCCATTATTGCAATTTTCCCATTAATGCAATTTTGAGCTGATTATTCTACCTTTGTCCCCTCCCAGCCTTCCTGCATGGTGAAAGATACTGTGCCCAGGTCCGCCTCCTCCATTTCTGGGTTTCTCTCTGGCTTGTTCAGGGGCTAAAGGTGAAGAGAGAGAACCGTCTTGCTACCCAGAAAGTTAAGATTTTTTCTCCCCAATTAGAATGCAAATTCCTTTTTATTGCCTGCAGGAGGTAACATAGCACCAGGCCCATTTAGTTGCTTGAGAGCTAGCTAAATGACAAAGCAGGGACTCAAACTCAGACATCTCTGCTCTACATCACATGCTTTCCTCTGTTCCATGGTTTCCATGGCTGGGCTGACCAGAAGGTCCTCTGGGGAAAAGTTATTTTATTATTGTTGTTGTTGTTATTATTATTATTGGATCTGGGGATAAGAGGACAGGGGTGTTCAGAACTAACAGATCTCCCTTGCCCCCTGGCCCAACTGCATGGCCTCCTAGCAAGTACACAAACCTTTCAGTCAAGAAGTGGAGTCTAAGGCCATTTGATGTCTGTGGCAATGTTACCAATAGCTCTGTCCTAGCTTTTGGCAAGGAATCTGATCCTGAGCCCAAACTCAGCCCACGGCCAGGGAAACATGGCTGAGGAGGCCAGCCCGGGACCCCGGCTCCTCCACGATAATTCAGCTGAGAGTAAGGACAGAAAGCCTAAGTAATGTGGATTCTTTTTTATTGACAAGAGTCATGCCACTGAGTCAGTACAACCTGCCAAGGCCCCACACTCAAACTGAGATCTGATCCTGGGTCAGTAGACAGAGGCTTTCATGCATTTTCTAGCATTACAACCCTTTTCCAGTGACCTCTTACACAGAAACCCATTAGGGGAAAGCAGTGGAGGTGGTGGAGACAGGGGTGGGGGTCCCAGAGCCCATCTACGAGGTCTTCCTCCTTGGTCCTCCTCCCATGCCATCACCCTCATCCAGACACTGGACACCCTGGGTCAGGAACAGTCCAAGAGCAGTAGGGCAGCTGGGGGAGGGAGTGGACCGGCAGGAAGGCGGAACAGCAAATTTGTTCTGCACAGGGCCCCTGCGAGTGGAACTACTTTTGTTGTTTAGAGACTAAATAATGGGCCAAGGGATCAGAATGAAGCCTGACACAAGACCTGTCAATGTTTCTAGCATTCATCGCCTTTAAATATTCAAACACCAAGATTCTGAAGGATCTTTGACTTTTCTCTTCATTTTTTTTTTCCAAATGTCAACAAACACTGCTTCTGCTGAGTGAAGAGTCTGGCCTTGCCTTTCCTGATGAGAAACAAAAGAAGAGGAGTGAGAGAGAAGGTGAGGAGAAATGAGGACAAAGGGTGAGGACGCTCAAGTTTCCTGAGAGACCCAGTTTTAGGGAAGGGGGTGGAGGTGGAGAAGCCAGCCCGCTGAAGCCCAGCAGCCCCTCATGTGTTGGGCTGTTCCATCGTACCCTTCATTTTACAGATAAGGAAACTGGGGCTCCAAGAAGTAAATGGAGTTATATTACATCATAAAGCCAAGTTCAAAAAAAAAAAAAAAGTAAATTGAAACTGGAGCTCACAGTTTCTGGTGCCTACTTTTCACATGGCAAATGTTTTCAAAAGGGAAGGGCTGTTCTCACAGACTCAGGGAAAAAAGGACCTACAGACATGAATTAATTCTGTCAGCAAGCATTTATTGAGCCCCTACTGTTTGTCATCCATTGTCCTGTGGGCTGGGGAATAGAGATGAACAAGACACAGTCCCTGCCCCCAGGGAGTCCACAGGCCAGTGGCTGAAGCAGACAGATAATAACCACCACAATACAACCTAATAAGTGTCATGGCTGTGCTGTGTATATGTTGCTGTGGGGGTGTCAGCAGGACCAGATACATAATTTATGGGCTTCGGTGCCAAATAAAAATGCAGGGCCTCTGTCAAAAAAAAAATTCTCAGAATTTTAAGATGGTGACAGAAGAGCATTAAACCAAATATGAGGATCTTCTGAGCGTAGGGTCCTGTGTGACTGCTATGTCCATGTCTGTCACATTCCAGTTCACAAAGGAGGTGCTTCTACAGCCTAGTCTGAATGACAAAGAAGTCACCAGCACACGGGAGAGGAAGAACATTCTGGAAAAAGATAACAGCATGTCTAAAGGCAGGAGGAGGTGGAAACACAGCATATTTGAGAAATGGAACAAGTTCAGTTAGGCGACAGTAGGAGATAGGGGTGGGAGAGTAACAAGAAATGAAGCTGGCAAGGAAGTAGACCCCAAGAAGCAAGATGCTTTTAAACCATACGAGGCAGTTTTCCTATCCATATTGGTGAGTCATTGAAGCTGCTTGGGGATAGGATCTAATGGGTACTTTGGGGAAAAGCAAAACAAACCACTTGGGCAGCAGGAAGCATGTGGGTTAGAAGACAGTGGGCCTGGAGTGAGAACCCAAGTTAGGAGGTTGGTGCAATGGCCCTGGCAGGAACCGAAGAAGAATATGCAGATGGCATCCAGATATTGAGGAAAGAGTGTCTGGCTGGAGATGGCGATGGAGATTTAGGGGCCCATCCATGAGGTGGCAGTTGAACTCTTGAGTCCAGAGTTTCCCAGAGTGAGAATGAGAATGGGTACCAGAGGTAAAGATGTAGGTGGAGGAAGGAGACTTCCAAGGAGGGGGGTTGGAGGTGAGAGGATGATCAAAGGAGCAAATCACATGACTCCAGAGACAAAAGAGTTTCAGGGGGTGGATAGAGCAGCCAAACTTGTAAATTAATCCAGGGGTAAGGTAAAGACTACAGCATCTGAGATAGCTGGGGGAGTGACAGAGGGTGAAACGTCTGAGGATGCAGACGTAGTCGGTGGCTGTTTCCCAGGCAGTGGCGGCCCAGAAGAGCACAAGGACGTTAAAGGCTCTGGCTCTGCATCTCCACCTGCCACGTGGCTGGACGCCTGCCTCCCCCAGGTTCTCAGGGGGGCCCCAGGGGCCTGAATCACTGATTGTCCCTAGAACTGGAGCAAAGTAGCCCCTCTTTACACCTGCTCCTTCGTGGCCGCCATGTGCCCCCACAAGGGCCAGCAGAGGCCACATCTGAGGTTGGGGAAGACACTGAGGTGTGCAACTGCCCTACGGCCACCCTCCTTCATCTCCACAGACACTGACCCAGTCACTCACCCCATGGCCAGCCACGCCGTGGCCTCTGCAGCTGCCAAAGCTGTTTGTACAGAGGTGACAGACACTATTGCCATCAACCTTGATATTCTCTCATGAGGCCTCAAATAGGAAGACCTCCTCCATCTTGCTTGTTAGAACTCAATAGCACTTTTATTTGACTTACTCTCCCAGAATAGTAAATGGCTCATCTGTCTTAGAACTTAGTACAAGTTTCCCAGAAGGACCTGCTTAGGTATCAATGAGCAAGGTTCATACAGCATCCCAGGTAAAACCCCCTCTTCTACTGGCCCTCAGGCAGTAAGACTAAGTCCCCCTCCAAGTCTCAAAGAGCTCCTGCTGCATTAAGTACATGGCCTAGGAGATCGTGGTCCAACACAAAGTTTTCTTTTTTTAAGTTCCTACTGTGTGCCATTGTTTCACATTAATTATCTCATTTCCCTCTCAGTTCATGCCAATGAGGTAGGTACTAGCATTGTCCTATTTCCCAGAAGAGGTAAAGCAGAACAGCCAATGACTGTATGATAGTACAAAGAACGTTCCGGTCCTCTACTCTGGGGGAGGAGGCCTTTACACACTCTTTTGTACTTTTCAATATCTCAGGCAACAGCTTCTATAAATTCAATATATTCTATATGTTCAATAGCTTCTGGCCTTGCCTCTCTCCAAAGATAGCACTGTAAGATGGATTGACCAATGGGATCCTCTCTCATTCTTGGCTTCATATCCGCGGGCTACCAGATTGTGGAAAGGGAGTGGGACAGGCCAAACTGGCCATGTTCCAAGGCTTCCAAAAGAGGTATCCCTCCTGACCCTGAACAGAGAATATGTGTGGCCTCAGTCCCACGAAAGTTTCCTGCTGTTCTCTGAGAGCACACACGTGCATGCATGCACACACACACACACACACACAAACACCAACCTCCTCCTTACTGAGTAAAAACCCATATCCCCTGCACAGAGATAAACCACAGATGGAACCCACATCGTATTTGAAAATGCAAGCCAGTCGTCCACACTGGCTCTGGCTTATTTACAGCTGGCATTGCTTCTGATTTGGCCTCCATCCATTCTGACAAGCTGATGCCCATGCCGTATCTGTTGGCTAAATATTTTTTATATCAGCCTTGATTCTGGAGACAATGAGGCCCCGACAAGTTAAGTAATATGCCTATAGACCCTCAACTGTCAAATGGCAGAGCCAGCATTCATAACCAGCCCTTATCTAACTGCACATCCCAGTGCTATTAGCCCCAACGTTCCATACATTAGGACACTCTCTGACCGGATGCCTATTGGGTTGCCATGTAGATGGACCCCTAGTGGTCCACCCAAACATGCTTGATGATAAAAATTCAAAGCAGACCCTGTTTGGAACCTTGGCTATGCAGATTAAAAAATAATAACTCTAAGGAAAGGCAAATGGTGAATCCCATTTCTACAAATCTTATAAATTTCAGAGAAGCCATCTAGGGAGAATGAGCCAGGGTTTTTTTCCCCTCTGAACTGGATCACTAGTTCCTGGGAAATGCCCATAAATCAACATGCTTTCAGTTTCCAGGACTTTACTTATGTTACTGTATGCCTTTAAAGTCCTCAGCTTGTTAGCAGGTGACCCTCATGAGTTGAGGGCAGTGCACCAGCCTAAACACAACCCAGATGCGAGACACTACATTGAAACACATGCAAATAACCATCCTTCTGCTCTCCTGTGAAATAATGTTCAGGAAGCACTAAGCAAGCCACAGGTGTTAAGGCAGCATTGCCCCACCAGCACCATGGGCTGGAGAGGCTAGGAACAACAGGTGCCTTGCTTCCCACACTTCCCCAAACCATAAAGACAGTGGTTCTCAAAGTGTGGCCTGTGCCAGTGGCAGCAGGATCACCAGGAAACTTGTAAGAAATGTAAATGCTGTCCCCCCTCCCATAACTGCCGAATACGTGTTTTAACGGGCCCGCCCACTGATTCTGATGTGCACTAAAATTTAAGAGCCACTGCACTAGAGGTCTCAAAGACTCAAGATTGTGAGAGTCTGTCCCTTTTTGCCTAAGAGAACTTAGGAATCACCCGCCGTTAAGGAGAAACATTTCTTTAAAAAAAAAAAAAGTGACTTAGCAAAAGGATGAATTTCAGAGTTCAGAGTATGAACCTGGAATTATATCACAGCTCAGCCACTTACTAGCCATTTGGCCTTGAGGACATCACTTAATTTTTCTCAGAATTAATTTCATCAGCTATAAAATGAAAATCATAAACCTAGCACAGTGCCTGGCATACAGAAGGTGCTAAATAAAAAATAACTGTAACAAATGATGCTTCACCTCAATCAGCAACTGAGCACAATAGCCAGCTGCTATCAAGTACCTCTGTCCCCAGTAGGTAGACTACAGGGAACATCCATGCAAAGAGAGGGATAACTCCCTGGGGAGGGGCAGGGCAGACTCCTCCACCCCCACCTGGAGACCCAAGTCGGGGAGTTTCCAAGTTCAATGAGCTCTGTTTGTGTTCAGCGAGAATAACAGGATCACAACGATCTCATCAGCACAGTTGGAGAGCAACAAATATGAAGCCCAGATCCAGATCTTCAGGCACAGAATGTCACCAAGGAAAAGCTGCCTCGCTCCCTCATGACAACATTCCCCCAAGAAACCATTGCTTGGAGAAACTTCAAGTTCTGTGCTGAAGTGCAGTGCAAAGCTAAACAAGACTCTGAAATGCAAATGTCTTGTCAGCACAGAGCAGAGCAAGTTTTTATAAGGTAGATAAACCTAAGGAGCCCCAGCTCCCATCTTCCCTGGAGAGAAGGGATAGAGGACAGGACAGGAGGCAAAGAATCAGGGGCAGAGTGGACACCTGACACAGCATCAGAAGGTAGGAGATGAGTGAATATTATTTATAGTAGAGCTTCTAACTACTCAGTGATGTGTATAATTCACTCATTAAAATGCAGATTTGTATTTAGCAAATCTGGGATGGTGCCTGAGACTCTGCATTTCTACAAGAGGAGAAAATTGGGCTAGATAACAAGAATTTTTTAAATACTTTCATATATATATACATATATATATATATATATATATATATATATATATATACACACACACACATATATATATAAAGCTGGGTTTTTTAAACACTTATTCATAGCGGGGTGCAGAGAGAGAGGGAGACAGAATCTGAAGCAGGTTCCAGTCTCTGAGCTGTCAGCACAGAGCCCAATGCAGGGCTCGAACCCATGAACCATGAGGTCATGACCTGAGCCAAAGTCAGATGCTTAACCAACTGAGCCACCCAGGTGCCCCTAAAGTACTTCCTAATTTCAGTTCTTTTTTAAACATTCATTTGTGGGGCGCCTGGGTGGCTCAGTCGGTTAAGCGTCCGACTTCGGCTCAGGTCATGATCTCACGGTCCGTGGGTTCAAGCCCCGTGTTGGGCTCTGTGCTGACAGCTCAGAGCCTGGAGCCTGTTTCAGATTCTGTGTCTCCCTCTTTCTCTGACCCTCCCCTGTTCATGCTCTCTCTCTGTCTCAAAAATAAATAAATGTTAGAAAAAAATTTTTTAAGTAATAAACATTCCTTTGTTTATTTATTTTGAGAGTGGGGAGGGGCAGAGAAAGAGAGAATCCCAAGCAGGTTCCATGCTCAGCACAGAGCCTGATGCAGGGCTCGATCCCAGGACCACAAGATCATGACCTGAGATGAAATCAGGAGTCAGATGGTTAACCGAGTGAGCCACCCAAGCATCCCAAGAAGATTATTTTTGATGGGCTGGAGAAAGAGGAAAATTTATCAATGCTGGAAACTTAATAAATTTTGTCTCCTTGCATAGGAACATGTCCTAGCACTATGCTTCATACAATGTATTGCTTAATAAAACGAAGGATAAATTATAAAATAGTTTGTAGGAAAAACACTTGTAAATTAAATGTTACCATCATAATCATCACCATGTTACCCTGGGCTCTCCCTGGCATGTTGTATTTCAGAGTGCCAATCAGTCCTCATCTATTCAACATTCTAAGGCTCTCAGGACCTCAAAATGAGCCCTAATTTCAGCCCAGAATATACCCTGAGCCCACACTATTGTTTATTCCATACATATTTGTGCCTAAAGCTAAGCAGAATAATTTTTGGCAATGTTATTCTACATATTTTTCATTTCTGGTGATTTGGTGGCTTGTGTTGCCCAGCAGCCCTCCATCCTCATAGACTGAGTTACCCATGACGTGGGGTGGGATGGAGTAGAAGAGAGAACAAGGAATTAAATTTTCCAAGAAGAAGACTTTGACGTTCAAGTTCAATTTTTTAAGTTCACAGAGAAGACAATAATCTTGAGAGACCTGGTTTTCCAGTGAGAGAACTTGGCACTTGAGAAGATGAAAGTGTCTTTCTGAATTCTGTAGAGTAGGCAGGATGGAGACATGAGGTGGGAGCAGTTTACCTCCACTGGAGGGGGAGAAGCTCAAGGAAAATCATGGAGTAGAATTTCGTGGCATGAGTGTCCTGATTGGACTCAGCCTATCCCTTCTGGGGCACCTCTCCAGGTGGTTGCTTACAGAATTCCAAGTGGAAAGAAAGGCCCCCTGTCATGAGTTCATAGGGCATTGGTCAGGGTCACTTGTTCTGAACCAGAAGGACAGGCCACACATTACATGGGCTGCAGATATGGAGGCCACCAATGCAGTGAGAACAGAGGGTAGTGCTCCCAAACCTGGTAGGACCAACTGCTCCACCTCAGAGGCCAGCCAGGACCAGAAGCCCGAACACAAACCAGACAGGAACCGTCCTCCCTCTTGCTGACATGATTCCATAACTCCTTCCTGCAGGGAGTGCCACCCCAGGTAGGAGAAGAGAGAACACTTGATGAGAGATAAGGATGCCGATAGAAAGTTTGAATTTAAAATAAGTGAGTTTGGGCGTGCCTGAGTGGCTATGTCAGGTTAAGGTCCAACTCTTGATCTCCGCTCAGGTCATGATCTTGCAGTTCATGGGTTCAAGCCCTGCGTCAGGCTCTGCACTGGCAGTGCAGAGCCTCCTTAGGGTTCTTTTTCTCTCCCTCCCTCTCTGCCCTTCCTTCACTCTCACTCTCTCAAAATAAATAAATAAATAAACTTTTTAAAAAGTAAAATAAATAAGTTCGTTTTTACTGTCTGGGTAGTGAAAAAAGACTACAAACCGAGACAGAATTTGACTAAGCTACCTTTAATTGTCAGGAATAAGTATTTTCACTATAGCAAAAAAAATGATGCCTAGTGACAGTTTTAAGAAAATAACAGTACAGTTAGCACATCTGAGTTGTGGCTAAGTTTCAGACCCACTACATGTCTTGGTTTTGGGCAACAGTAAGAGCAAAACAGATCAAATCTGTACTCCCCTATGCAGTCTACGGTTCAGTGGGAAGGCAGTGGTTAAACAGGCAATCCAACAGATAAAATACAAGACAACTGTTGTGCTCAGTGCTATGAAGGGAAAGTACAAGGAGGAAAGGAAGACCGCTGTCCCAAATCCTCCTGCCTGCCCATCTTGATGCCAGAAATTCAGCATCTAGACATGAATTCTATTGGTTCACCATCACTTTCTCCAAAGACTTGTGGAAGGAGTTGCTCGTGAACTTGCTAACCTTTGCATTTTGAGAGTTTAATAATTGTCATTCTGTTCAAAAGATCAAAAAGAGGAAGGCTCCAAAAGTCTAGTAGGGGACGTAGGGAGGAGCAAGCAGTGGGGACCCCGTAGTAGCTGGAAGCAGGAAGTGGGCAGCATATGGGGAGGAGCACGTAGGAGGATCACTCACCGGGGAAACTGCGGAGGAACCCAGGGGGTTTGCGGGGATGGGGATGAAGGGAGGAATAGGGGGAATAGTGGGGGGGGGGGAGGCAGGGGGTCACAGGCAGGAGCACATAGGAATGGAGGGAAGAATGGGGGGGGGGAGGCAGGGGGCACAGGCAGGAGTGCATAGGGACGGAGGTTTTCACAACAAACTTGCTTGGCAGTCTTGCCCAGGGTTGCCCCGCCCTGTACAAAAGCATTTGGAGCTTAGCAGAAGTTTAACATGATCCTGTGAGTATGGTCTGATGCCTGCACTAGGGCAGCATAGAGATCACCTAGATGTCAGGTTAGCTGGGACACCTGGAAAGAAGTTTAGTCTCTTTTCTAGACTCAAGGGACCTCAGCTTTCATCTTAGGGCCCAGTGGGAAGCAGGGTCCTTCTTCCAATGACGACAGGAGACCCGGTTAGCCAGAAATCCCTCTCACTTCCAGGAAGGAGTATGGCGTTGTGGTTAAATCCATTGCTCTGATGTCCAGCAAAATTCAGACTCAGCCACTTACCAAATGAGGGACTACGGGTGAGCTATTTGACCTCTCTGCACCATCACTTTCTCGTCTGTGAAATGGAAACAATAAACGTAGTTATCTCCTCATAAGATCAAACGAGACACCTTATGCAGCATGCTTTTTACAGTTACCTGCTACTCACTGGAGTTCAGAGAGAGGCAATGGTGTGAAGCTGGTCGCGGCCATCCGGACAGGTGTTCGCCAGCATCAGCATCACCTGGATGCTTGTTACACCTGGGCTCCACCCCAGACCTATGGAACCAGAATCTCCAGGAATCTGTATCTTAACAAAATTTCCAGGTGACTTTTATGAACCTGGGTTTGAGAAGCCTGACTCCATGATCACAGATAGGCCTGAAGTCATCCATAGTGTGTGAGTAAAGCACTGGGGGAGGGGCATGGGTGTTGAATTCTTGCTGGCAGAGTATCTTATGCAAGTCTTTTCTTCTCCAGAGGCAGTGATAAGATTGATGAGAGCACCCCATCATGTGCCGGAAAGGGCTTTGCAACACATCAAACAACGTGAGCATGGAAGAGATTGTGATTCTTATCGCCACATTTGTAATAGGGTTTTTTAAAGGGAAAACAGCCAAGTCCTTGGCTTTCCTTCCCCTGCTCTTGGCAAAACCTCCTACTGCTCTAGGAGGATTGCAAGAACATTGACCCAGAATTCCCTGCATGTTTCCTGGGAAAAGCAAGCTAACTCTGACAGCTAAAACTGCTACACGGTGTATCATAAGATCCCTGCTGCTCAGACCCGACAGCTATTCCCTCCGGTTTCTGGCCTGCACAGCTGGCCCACAACGGTGGGGCTTTCTGTGCCTTGGGAGCTTTCTGCTGATGGAGGATAGCTTCCAGGTAGCCCCAGGATTTGAATCAAGACCAGTAAGTGGGTAAAAGCTACAAAGAGTCGGGTTTCATGCCCAAGTAAGGAAGAACTTTGCAGGGATCAGAGCTGCCCCAAAGTGGCCTAAGCTTCCCTAGTAGGTGGCAAGTGAGAACCCTGACCAAAGAGATGGTCACTCACAGGCCAATGACCCTTTGGCGGGGCTATTTTATCCTTTTTCTTCTTACCGAGGTCTAGGAGCAGTGTACTCTGCCTGATACCTGAGAAGCCTTCTTCAAAACATCCCTAAATCCCTTCTTTCATTCAGCTGGTATTTGCTCATCACCTACCACAAGTCAGGCGCTGGCCTACACACTCAGGATGAAGGGCCTTGCTCTCGGTTTAGACTAGGTGAACAAGGCAGGCCTCTCTGCACAAGTGATGTTGTAGGCTGAGATCTAGATCACAAGCAAGAGCCAGAAGTGGGAAAATTATGTGGATGAGCACATCAGGCCAAGGGAACAACTGGTGTAAAGCAGGTCCTGATGCAGGAGTCCTGGAGCACAGTCAGTGGGGGCAAACCCCAAGAGAAGGCAGGGAGAGACCAGATCCTGTATGGAAGGCCTTATTAGCCAGCGTATGGGGTTTGGAGGGGTTTTTCTTCTGTTTTTTCTCTTTCTACTGCAGCACTTAAACAGGCCTGCTGACTGCCAGCATCATTGAAATTTCTTCGTTGAGCACCTACTTCCTGCTACAAACCTCAGGAAACCAAGGTCCTGTCCTCCCCCAACCAGCTGCTACTTCCTCTAAACACCGAGGAGCCTGGCCTTTGCTTTCAGCATCTTTCTTCACTAAGTATCATTGAAAAACTTGGATCTGACAGCCAACTGCTTACTTTCTGATCCACCAGCTGGTTACAGAACCAACATCCTTTTTCTTCTTTTATCTGTCTTTTCCCTGTGATGAAACACAGGTGCAGAGTGGATACAGGTCCAAATACAACCAGGAAAGAACAAACTCAATCTCTCCAGGGGAGGGGGGTGGGTCAGGGGGGGGCGCCAATGTAGCACAGTGGTTAAGGCACAGCGTCTGAGCCCAAATACAGGTTCCTTCTCACTTGCCAGCTATGTGACCTTAGGCAGGCCATCTCTCAGAGCCTCAGTTTTGCCATATGTAAAATAAAGATAATGATAGTCCCTACTTCACTAGCGGGTGAGTACGGACTGATATTTTACAAGTAAAGAATTTAGAGCAGAGGCTGATTCTTAGTGAGTGCTTAAGAAGCATAAGGCCTTATTTGGCCCAGTCATTGGCTTTTTGTGAATGTTAGCAATTGTTCCACACCAAACACATATTCGTTGAATATCTACTATGGGCCAGGCATTGTGCTAGGCGTGGTTTCACAGAAACAGCTTTGGTCTAGAAGTCATACAACCTGACTCTTTTGCAAGGAGTCAGGTGACCAAGGATCAGCCTCGTCATCTCTGAAGTCCTCAGCTCTCTTGCCCCGAAAGGAGTGCACTGGGATCACATGACTTCTGAGGCCCTTCTGGTCCTGGCTTGACAGAGTGACTGTCCTCAGGAGGATGCAGCCTTCAATCCTGCCCAGATGGGGCTGACCCCCCAGTCACTCACATCCACCAGTCCCAGTGTGTGAGCACATGCCCTGGAGAGAAGCAGGCCTGATCACTGTCTTGTGTTCGCCATAAAATATTGATTAGGGAATTTAAAATTTCGAAATGATTTAGGAGCCCCGAGACGGGGACGTAATGTGCTGTGCCCAGCTGCGTTATGAGCCATCTATCTCCTGTCAGCAAGCAGCACGATACTGACAGAATCAATACAAACGTGTCTGAAGAAAAGCTTAACTCATTTCCTTTCTCCAGGGGCAGTGGTTGGAATGGGTCAGCCTTGGGAGATCAGCACTGAAGCTGGAGCCTAGACACCCATCTGCCAGGTGCAGGGAAGGCAAGACTGTTGGGGTACTGGCTATTTTCACTTTCTCCATTGGCTGCTACATGTGTCTCTGCTAATACATCAGGAAAATTAATAAATCTAGAACTTACATTCTCTCCTTTCCTTTTCTAAGGTTTTAAATAGGATCTCTGGGCTGTGTCCTGAAGGGAAAATAATAATAATAGCTACCAAGAATCTTTATTTAGCATCAAGAATCTTTTAAGAATCATCTTACTTCTCAGAGCCTCAGTTTCCTTATTTGTGAAAGGAAGAGAATGATCACACGGTCTCACGGGGTTGATGCCAGATTAAAGCAGAGGCGTTGTGATTGTACTTAATGCCACTGACTTCTATATTCTAAAGTGGTTAGGGCACCTGGGTGGCTCAGTCAGTGAGGCATCTGACTCGGTTTCTGCTCAGGTCATGATCTCATCATTCGTTAGATCAAGCCCCGCGTTGGGCTCTGCACTGGTAGTGTGGAGCCTGCTTGGGATTCTCTCTCTCTTTCTCTGCTCCTCCCTTTCTGTCTCTCAAAATAAATAAATAAACTTAAAAAAAATTTTTTTAATGGTTAGAATGACAAATTTCATGTTATGTATATTTTACCACTATAAAAAAAAATGAGAAGAACCTAACAAGGTTAAAGCAGAGAAACTATAGTGCATAGTACATAAAAGGTTCTCCCAAAATGGCGACTATTGACAAGACTGGGGGGCAAAGTGTAACAAGTGACGTGTCCAAGGTAACAAGTTTCAAAACCACAGAGCTGGCATCGGAACCCAGGTCTCCTGATACTATAACAGAAGCACTGTCCTTCCAGCTACACTGTGCTACAGGAGACAGAGCAAGTGTGTTACAGGAATCCTCTGCATCCTTCTTTGCCAGGTTCTCCTACTTCCTGACCAGCATCCCAGATGCAGGTCCTACATTCCTCAGCAAGGTTAATAAATATGTCACTCCCAGCAAATGGCTTTGCTCCTTCCTGCCTCAAACGTGGTTCTATGCACCTGAAACATTTATTAAACCCACTGAGAAGCTTGAATACGAATTTAATTTTTCTAGCTAAACAATGGTATGTGCAGCAGGCCAAGAGAATTACTTGTTTAATCTTACCTTTGCATGCCTACTCAGTTTCAGGGGGTTGTCTTACCCCAGGAACAGCGTGACATCTCAGAATCTAGGAGACTAATTAGCACATCCGTAAAGGACCTATTTACTACATAAAGGAAAAACCAATCTGTAGGTCTTTGTAACTCAGGATTTTGTGTGTGTGTGTGTGTGTGTGTGTGTGTGTGTGTGTGTGTGTGTGATAAATTTATCTTCCTAAGGACATATATACACTAAAGCCACTTTTCCCCAAGGCAGTGTTGACCCCCTCACGGTGCAGAGTACAGACCTACTCTCTGTTTTCTCATCCTAAGGCTTAAATTCTAGAATCTTTGTGTGGCTTTTGTTTATCCTATCTTACCTTTTATTCAACCCCTTCCTGTAGTCTATCATTTATCACGATTATTGATTGAAAAAGCACTTTTTGGGCCCCTACTACAGGCCAGGCAATATGTACCATATGGAGAGATAATTAAGACAGAGTTCTTGCCCATAGAAAACTAACGGTCTAGCAGAAAAGACAAACATGAAAAGAAAAGAGCATAACTTAGTATTTGAAGTGTGACTCAGGGGTGCCCGTAGAGGGGACAGTTTATTCTCCTGGAGGGCCAGGAACAACGTCAAGACTGAGTAACTTGAAATGCATATTCATGCTAAGCATGAAGGACCCAAGTAGACTGAGTGAGGAAAAGCATTCTAGAAGGCACATGGCCAGTGGCATGGAGCTGAAGAACAGGATGGCTGATTAGAGAACTGAGTGTCATTTGTCAAAGCTGGAGCATAGAGTGTGGGTACGGATGATGGGGGTGTAGATGGGGGGCCCAAAACTGTTGCTTTGGTTGTGAGCAGCCAGAAGATCTGAGCAGACATTTTTCCAAAGAAGACATACGTATTGGCCAATGGGTACGTGAAAAAGTGCTCAACATCACCAATCATCAGGGAAATGCAAATCTAAACCACAATGAGGTATCGCTTCTTACCTGTTAGAATGGTTATTACTAAAAAGATAAGAAATAACAATTATTGGTGATGATGTGGAGAAAAGGAAACCCTTGTTGGTGGTGCAAATGTAAATTGGTGCAGCCACCATAGAAAACAGTACGAAGCTTCCTCAAAAAATGAAAAACAGAAGTACCCTACGATCCAGTAATTCTACTTCTGGGCATATATCTGAAGAAAACAAAAACAGTAATTTGAAAAGATATGTGCACCCTATGTTCACTGCAGCATTATTTGCAATAGCCAAGATATGGAGATTACCTAAGTATCCATCAGTGAATGAACAGGTAAAGAAGACAGAATATTACATGTCCATTAAAAAATAATGAGAGCCTGCCATTTGTAACAGCATAATGAAACTCAAGGGCATCATGCTAAGTGAAATAAGTCATTCAGAGAAAGATAAGTCATACAGAGAAAGACAAATACTATATGATCTCACTTAAATGTGGAATTTAAAAAGAAGAGAAAAAACCCACAAATAAAAAACCCAAGCTTGTAGATATAGAGAACATATTGGTGGTTGCTAGAGGTGTGGGCAGATGGGAGAAAAAGGTGAAGGAAGTGAAAGATACAAACTCCCAGTTAGAATATAAGTAAGTCTTAGGATATAATGTACAGTATGGTTAATAGTACTATTGCATTTTTGAAAGTTGCTAAGAGAGTAGATCTGAAAAGTTCTCATCACAAGAAAAATAATTGTAATTATGTAAGGTTACAAATGTTAACTAGACTTATTATAGTGATCATTTCACAGTGTGTACAAATATGGCATAATTATGTTGTACACCTAAAACTAACATAATGTTACACATCAGTTTTACCTCAATTTTAAAAAATGATCTGCTAGATTCTATTATTGTTCTCAATTGTCCCCTCTCCCTTTCTATAAGAAACATGCATCCCTTTCTACCGCCAAACAACATCAATTTACAAAGACTCCTTGCGAAAGAAATATATTCCTTGCCCCCACTGACCACAGGCCACATGAGACTTGCTTTAGCCAACTCAGTGTGAACCAAAGTGACACATGCCACATTCTATAGAAGAACCACCGTGTGATTCAGCCATGTCTCTTTTTCATTTTCCATAAGAACCGTTATCCCAGATGGTGGCTGTTTCTTCAACCTAGTTAAAGGAAGAATATATTTGTTGTAGGAACAGTGCCCTTCCAACCCACAGACGATCTGAAATGTGATCAAGAAATAAACTTTTGTTGTAAGCCACTGACATGTGGGGGTTGCTTGTTACTGCAGCCTAATCTAATGGAAACTGCCTAACACAAGGCTCCAAGAAACAGGCAAATGGAGCTTTAATGTTTAAAACTCTGCCAACCAGAATGGAAGTTGTGGACAAATGACTAAAGGAAAAGGGGCATTCATTCTCCCAAAGTCACAGTCCATTTCAAACATGACACCATTTCCTCTCTTGCATTCACTGCACAAAATCTCAGAGTTCTCACAAAAGACCTTTGATCATCATCTTTCTACTACGGGAGAGACACTAGTAGGGTCTCCAAATTCTCTAAATTGAAATTATTCAATTAAAGTCTAATACCAAATAGATCTAGGAAATTAGATGGAGCTAGCTGATTTCGTGCTTCAAGTTTTTTTTTTTTTTCATTTCCAAACCTGATGGTTTCCATCTGTAAAACACCAAGGCAGTAGACCATCTGCCACTTAAGTTTCTGCAGTAGTACTTAAAGCAGACAATGCTTTTTGCCTGAGGAAAGTTATCTTCCTTCTTGTGTTAGCTTATCCAAGAGAGACAAAGATAGAGTTCTCGTGTTATTCAGAGGAAGACATTGCTACAAGGGTTTTCACAGATTATTCGAGCTTCCTTTTTAGAGATGAGAAAATTGAAGGCATAATGTGACTTATACATAGCATGTGGCACATAATAGGTACTCAATAAATAACTATTGAATAAATGGATGAATTACAAACTGAATGAATGAATGAATGAATGCTCACCCAGATAGCTGATGGCAGGACTGGTCCTAATTAGGCCTAGTATACCATGTCAAATGTACTTTTCCCTAGGATGAATTGTGTTTTCCCATTCATTCATCCATTCAGTCAATATCCAAATTGTATTTTGCTGCTCCTGTGTGCTAGATATAATGCTGTACATTGGGGAGGAGAAAGATGGCTTGGGCAGGTCACAGCCTCTGCCCTCCAAGAGCCCTGGTCTAATGTGAGCTCCTCACCAGCCTAACTTCCTCACCAATACCACCTTTGCATTCTATTTCTTTAATTCTTCAATCATCCTCCCCTTCACAAAGGAAATGTTTCTACGGGTTTGCTAGTAGTTATGAAGTGGCAATTGTCACACTTTGGGACCTCTGGATCTTTTTACATTCTTAAGCAATTATTGTAGACCCCAAAAGGCTTTTGCTTAATGTAGGGGTTTTTTTGTTCATCTTCCATAATAACTGTTAACGCTAACAATATTTACCATATTTAAAAGTAAAAATAAGAAATTTTTGATATATGTATTGATTTATTCATTTAAATATGACTATAGTAAACCCACATGTTAACATATCATTTTTCTTTTTGAAATATTGTATTTTTCAAATAAAAATAATTTCAGTAAAAAGAGTGGCAATGTTTTACATTTTGTCAAATATCTTTAATGCCTAGCTTAAAGAAAAGAACTAGATTCTCATGTCTGGTTCTATCTTTCATCTCTTGTGACACCACATGTCTTGTAGCCTTTGGAAAATTCCATGGTACACTAAGAATATGGAAAGTAGAAACAATAAACAATGCCTTAATATTGTTTTGAACATAGTTTCAATCTCAGGGACTCGCTAAGTGGTCTTAAGGACATCCCCCAAATCCCTGGACCACACTTAGAGAACCATTGTCCCAAAGACAATTTAATCTTCCTTTCAATTGGGGATAAGGGGAGGAGGGAAATTGGAAAGTTAAAAGGGAAAGGAAAATGCTAAGGGACCTGGGTGTGTTAAACCTCTGAACAGATGCCCATTTAGGATAGAGAGTCAAGGTGGAACATGGTTCCCCCTGTAACCACTTAATTATTTTTTTAAGGTTGGACAGCAACTCCCCAGGAACATTTAATACCCTTTACATCAGGCCCCATGAAATTTAAGGCAGGGTCATTGCTATACCAGTGTTTCTCCTCCATTAATCCTGTTTCATCCTCTTGAGGACCAAATGACTTACAAGGATAAAGCAAGTTGTTTTAAAGGAAAAGGTACAATCAATTACCCATACACCAATCCCATGTCAAATAAATAAATGTCACCTTTACACTAGTGAAGACAAGAATAATATACCCCCAAAACATGTCTAAGCCTATGAAACCTTTCTTTTGTGTATGTATTACTCAAAGGGTAACTCATTGTAGCAAAAAAGGATTTATGGGAAGTTATAAAAACATGCAAAATACATAATAAAAATAAAAACAAAAATAGTAACATTAAAAAAAAGAAATAACATCTAACAGTAACATGAAGGCATGGAATGATAGGAGAGAAAAATGCAAGATTAAAAGACACGCACAATGATCTAAATCATTTAAATTTGAGGTCCTGATTCCTATAAACCCGAGCAAAGGCAGAAACACAATTAGCTACAAGAAAATATATGCTAACTTTATCTAACATAGCTTTACTGGCACTGAAACTGTGGGTTCTCATAGAGGTGGACAGTACATGGCATAGAGAAAATACATTTCTTATAACCTCCCTCAATACAAGCTGAGGCCATAACAGAAAGGCCTTTAGGCCACAAATTTAATATCTGTAATATATTGAGAGTCTCATGATTCTCAGTAATTCCTAAACTTGTACAAAGGTTTCTGGTGGCTTTTCACCTTCAGTGACTCACATCCACACTCCCTAGGCCGGCATTCAGAGCCACAACCTAATTTCCTGAAGTTATCTCTCACTGCACACATACTCAAACCCTCTACCCTAGGCAGACTGCTATAGTCACCCCTTGAAACTTGATTCCTGCCTCCACACTTTTGTCTATGCCATGTCTCCCATGGAGTGTGTGCCTGGTAGGTATTTGTTACTTCAGGGCTTATGCCATGATCAGAGAAATACAGATGAGTAACCTTTCTTCCCTTTAAGCTCTTTCTCATTAATTTTTGTTGGTTTGTTTAGTTTTGTTGTTGTTTCAGGAAGAAGAGAATGAAATGGAACAAGTCATGTGGACCAGAGTACCACATCTGTGATTCATTTGGCGTCTCTACACAATATACCCACCCACCCCTTTCCCTTTCCTATCCTATCCCTATCCTATTCCTATCCTATCCCTAGTTCACTGATTAAGTTCCATGAAAAGTCATTCATTCCATCATTTATCCATTCAACAAAGATTTAAGAGTCAGGTGCCGTTCTGAGCTATGGGGATATAGCAGTGAGTGAGGAAGACATAACCCCAGCCCATGCAGACAAAACACAAGTAAACAAAGAAATTGCAAGCAATAATTGATGCTATAAAAGCCAAAACAAGGTACTGAGAATGAAATTAGCACTTGGGATAGGGGAGTCAAGGAAAGCATCCTTGAAGAGTGATGTTTCAGCTAAGACCTAAAAGAACAAGAGGAAGTTGTTACAGGAAAAGGGGGAAAGAGCATTCAGATGACTAAATATGAGTCAATTTTCTCATCTGTTAAATAAAAGAATAACAGTTCCTGTCTTACGTGGGTGATGGGAGAATTTAATGTGTTAATCCATGGAAAGCACTTAGAACTGACTAGGCTCATAATAAATGCCATTAAATTAGTGATGTAAATTACCATTCCTGGCAAAGGGGACAGCATGTGCAAAATCCCTGATGTGTAAGGGAGTATGATATGTTCAATGGATTAAAAGAAGGCTGGCATGACTGGAGCATGGTTAATAAAGATGAAAACATTGAAAACATAGTATGAAAAAATTAGAGAGGTAAAGGCCAGAGCAAGGAAGGTCTGGTATATATGACAGGAACTTGGGTTTTATTCTAGAGTTGCCACTGTGTGTAGGGTGGACTGTAATATAGAATAAGACTGGAAGAAGAAAAACCAGTTGGGAGGTGGGTGCACTAGTCCAGGTGGAAGATGATGTAGGCTGGGACTAGGAATAGCAATGGACACTGCAAGGTATATTATCAAATTTGTAGTGACAGGACTTATTGATGGATATCATGTGAAGAGTCGGGAAAGAGGCACCAAGAGTACCTTTCTGGTCTTACTCAGTAAGAAATGTCTATAGGCAACAGTGTCACGTAGACAACAGGATTTATAAGTCTAGAACTCAGAAGAGGTGAGACAGAAGGTATAAATATTGGGGTGCCTGGGTGGCTCAGTCGACTTTGGCTCGGGTCATGATCTCACAGTTCATGGGTTCAAGCCCCACATTGGGCTCTATGCTGACAGCGCGGAGCCTGGAGCCTGCTTCATATTCTGTGTCTCCTCTCTCTTTGCCCCTTTCCCACTCGCACTCTCTCTCTCTCTCTCTCAAAAATAAATAAACATTAAAAAAATTTTAAAAAGAAGATACAAGTATTATGCACATCAGTGTAAACATATTTAAATACATGGCATTTGAGTAGGTCAGATAGGACAAGACTTTGGAAAGAAAAAGAGAAGAAGAGCCAAGTCCAAGCTGTAAAGAATCTCAGTATTTAGAAGTTGGGTGTAGGAGAAAGAGCCAGCCAAGGAGATTGGGGGGTCATGGTCAGTGAGGTCAGAGGAGTCAGGAAAAGAATTTTTATGGAAGCCAGGAAAGTAGAATAGGGAGGAAATAGTCAACATTGTCCCAAGATGTTGAAGGTCCAAACAAGGTGAGAATGAAGAGATGCCATTGTATTTAGTAACTTGAAGGTCACCAGTTATCTTGGCAAAACTGAGTTCAATCAATTGGTAGGGTCAAAAGTTTGACTTGAGTGAGTTGAAGAGAGATTGGGAAGTTAAGACATGGAAACAATGTGTACAGACAACTCTTGAAAATTTTGTGTATGAATATCAGAGAAATGAGACAGTAGCTGGAGAGCATGTGGAGTCAAGGAAGGAGTTCTGTCATAACATCACTGGTATTTATAGGAAGTGAACTTTGGTTTCCATGACTTTGCCTCAGGAATTCTAAGCTCAGTCACCAAATGGCTTACATCTTTTGTCCCCTAGGGGGAAGCTTGAAGTTGTAGGAAAACACTGACATATGTAAGTAGTCCATCCTGGGCACTCCTCCTACTTTCTTCCCCCCACCCCCAGCTATTATTTTACTTTTCCAAGCCTCAGTAGGATATTCCTAAACTTTCTTTATCCCAATATCAAAATAACCTTATTTCAGAAATTAATTCAAATCGCAACTATTCTTGGCTGGGAGACATGTGTTCCATATGTCCTCACCCCTGCCTGAATGCCACAACATCTCCCTCTCTCACCTGGATGCAGAGTAAGTCATTAAGTTTCAATGCACCAAAGCAGCGTTCATTTAGATAGACACTACAGTGAGCCAAATATACTCATTTAAACATCAATAAACTCGACTTCCAACTGAGTTCATTTGTGCAGAGGGAGGTAGGATAGATTTGAGGAACATCAGTGAACCCCGTTAGCTCTCAAGATGTTATTAAAGCAGAGGAAGCACCAACCTCCCACCAATAGTTCCTAAATGTGATCACTTTCAATTTGTTCAATTCAGCGGATAAGTGATATACAGATTCGAGGCTTGGAATAAATCGTAACAAGAATTCCAATGCTGTAATGTTCTAGCAGGAACTAAGAGCACACATCCCCATCCCACTCTACTGAATTAATTTGGGCCTGTTGTGGCTGGGTAGTCTGCTAGTATCACAAACCAGTAAACTTGTGAAAAGCAAAGTCTGCTTCTATCACCAACTGACTAAAACACTAATGGCCCTACAACCTCCAAATGCAGTTTGATTACTGATTTTTTTCTAAGGGCTGTACTTTATCTAAGGGCTGTACAGTGTCTGTTGTATATAACGCCATAACAGAAGACAATACAAAGCCAATTCCCTAATCAAGATTCTGTTTAAACTCTATATATCGAGATAATATTTGGTTGATTTGGAGATAGAGGTGTTGCCTTGGATGGGTCAAGCACCTTTCATTTCATCCAAGAGCATAAGCTCAGTAAACATTTTCATTAAAGCACTTTATCAAGACAGAGGTTTATTCTAACCTAAAAATGAGTAAAACCATAGTTAATTAATGTGCTGGATGTTTATCCTTGGTATAAAGATTAATCATTTGAAAATAATATGGCAGGGAGAGAGACTGAAACAAACCCACTCTTTGTTTGGATGTCTAATGTGGACTAGGAGCTGCGTTAGGGGCTTTCCTTTTAGTAACAGACTTAATTCATGCACCTGTCATATAAGGAATGTATTATTACCACTGATTAGGAAGTGGGGTCTGGCATGTTAAGTGATTGGCCCAAGGTCACCCACCCAGTAAAAACTGATTCAAGATTTGGCTGATCCCAAAGTCCATATGCTCTTCTCACTCTACTGAGCAACCTCCCCCACAAAATGACCCAAACGTATTACAAATGAGAAAGGGGAGGAAGTCAAAACAATTATTTGTAGGGTCAAGACCCTAGAGCATTCACCTTTACAAGAAATAAATCATGTTACCACACTGATCCATGCCAGTGAGTTAACTTCTCATTTATTCATTCCACAAAATAATCTAATTATTTCAAGCCACCAGAGAACATGAAATTATCGCTCTAGTGCACTAAATTGCTCGCCAGTAACTTTAAAAAGCTAACCAAAAGGTCTAAGTTATTCCTGGAAAACCCATCAGCCTATTAATCAGGGAGAACTCATCCACTGCCCACTATAAATTGAGGCATCGCTTCCTATTCAGCTTCTGAAATCTCACACACTCTAAACAGCTAGCCCTGTGCAGCCACAATACCAGGTAGTAGTTTTCTCAGAAGATGGTACTTGACCAGTCCTACTTACCTAAACCTGCAAATGGAGAGGCAGGAAGGGAGGGAAAGAGGAACACAGAAAGAAAGAGTGCCAGTAGGCTGCATATGTGCATGCACATGCTTAGACACTATTTATTTTTCTCTGTGTTGATATGTTTAACCATCTCTAATAGACTCCATAAATGCTTTCAAATCCAGTTTCAATGGTCTATTTGCTGCCTAGTATAGCATATAATCTTTTCCAAAAGTGGTATTGATCTTGTTAAGTCTCCTCATCATCTAGACTTCGAGCATCCCTCTGCAACATCATTCCTGTGGGCAAACCAGGCACTGCTTCCATGCAGCTGTCCATTCCCAGTGTCTGAGACCTCTTGCCTACTAAATCGGATCAAGAGGCAGGGGGTAATCATGATAATAGCCACCAGGTATCGAGACATACTATGCCAAACACTTCACATGCATTTTCTCAAACGAGCCTCACGACAGCCTATGGCGGGGTACCTAAGGCCAGGTATTATATGTTATCCCTATTTAAGACAGGGAAACCAGACTGAAAGAGTTTAAGTAGCTGGCCCAAGCCCATTCATTCCACTCGAAGGCACCATCCACTGGCTCCTGCCATCTGTCCTCTCTTTCTCTACTGCTTGCTCATCACCGCCCCCCCCCCCCAGTTTTTGAAGCGTCTAAGAGAACTATGTGATTATTTCCTTACTCATCTCTGAGGGAAGTATCCAATTCCATTGAGAAACCTGCAATGAGAGACAAAATGGAATGTGAAGTAGCATCCTGTCCCCCAACCCAAAGCTGAATATGGAATGAAATTCAAACTCCTAAGGCTGTGCCCAATGTTTTCTCCCAACCAGACATTCTCTTCCTCTTCCACTTCCTCCCTACTCCACACCACACACACAGGCATATCTGGCCAAGTCCAGACCCCAGAACACTCTGCATCTCTGTTCTGGTTGAATTCCTACTCTCCCCTCTACAGCCTTTTCCATGACATTTCAACCCATCCAGACCCTCTTCAGCCTTCAAGGCCCTGCCAAATTCCACCTGTTCCTCGAGGATGTCCTTGTTCCCAAGTCAAGGTTAATCTTCCTCCTTCTGTTCTCACTGTACCCCTTTACCTCTTGTTCATGGCTGGCCTTATACTATAGCTACTCAGGCATGTCTATCTTCTCAGCTAAGCTGTGATTCCCCAAATGTGACATGCCCTGGCTTATTCATCTCTGCAGCCATTTCTCTGCCTGCCCCCACCCCATAGCCGTCAGCACATGGCTTTACAGAAAGTAGATCTTCACTACACATTTAATGAGTTGAATTGACTGTTTGGGCCCCAGGTGGCCCATCAGCAATAGATATTAAAGGCAGAGACCCAGAGAATATTTCAGCTCAGAATAACACCTATGAGTAAAGGAAAACTTCTCTTTAGGCAGAATGAAGAAGGAAATTGAAACTGAACCATTACCACCTCAAATTTAAGAGGAAGGAGTGGAAAGATCCATTGCCCGGGCTGATTGGCAAGGCCTGGGAGGGGTTTCTGCATGAGAGATGAGGTGGTCCTCCTGGGTATGTGGAAGGACTGATGGGACAGTCTAATCGAACAGGCAGGCCTGGAAAAAGATGAGGCTGAATGTGAACCTTTGCCTAGATCTTTGCCTAAGACCAACTTTCTTTGCGAGGTAACTCAGTTGTCACTGCTGAGACAGCAGGAAGCTCTGCAGACAGCCTTCTTCCTTGCCCTCTGCCACTGACGGGGAAGATTCATAAGGCCTGGTGAGGAGCAGTGACCTGCCTGCTATCTCTTTATGATCTCCAGCAACATGCTATGTACGTGGTAGAGAGGGAGGGGGAGCCAGCAGAGGAGCAGACACCACCCTCACCCCCTCGACATTCACATGACCCGATTGTGTCAGTGCCACTTGTCCCCCCATCTGTCACAATGTCAGCTCCTGCTGGGGCCCCGGGATCCACAGAGGTTGCTCCATGTGTCGCCCCATTTATCTTTGCAGGCGGCAGTGCTGATGTGTTTGACACTTCTATTTGTTATCCTACAAAGCAGGGTCCCCACTCTTCAAAGCAAAGGGGGGGGGTGTGGGGGGAAAGTCAGGCATGGCACAGGACCAGGACAGAAATAAGCACTAGGAGAAATCTGGAGAAGGAGGTCTGCAGCATCTGTACATCTAAAGGAGATGAGAAGAGACATCAGGCAATTTGGGAAAAGCAAGCCATACGCTTTGCTTTCTGGAGGATGGCTCAACCAGCAGAACGTGTGTGTGTGTGTGTGTGTGTGTGTGTGTGTGTGTGTGTGTGTAGAGATTGTGGCATGACACTATGACTCTCCAATGACAAGAACGGTCTGGTGTGCCTTTGTGAGAATGTCCAATGTCTGGTGGCCACCACATTCAAACTCCCCTTCCCCATCTTCTCCTCCCCCACACCTTCTTCAAAGAGGGGAACTAATGGAGACATGGGTCTTCTGCCAGCTGATACCTCAAGCTAACCCTTGCTAGGCTATGGCATTTGTCACAGTCTGTGCTCAGAACACAGACTCTGTCTTTGAAAAGATGCTAATCTTGGAGCAGCCCTGGGTCTCCCCAGACTCCTTGGAGCTCACATTGTCATGAAAAAGCCCTCTGCCTGGATAACACACCCCACAGGAAGCTACCTGGCAGCTGTACAGATGGGCCCGTGCTCTGTACCAAACGCTGACACCAGAGGGTCTAGTGGGGTCTGGGACAGACTAGACTCCAGAAATAGTCCCCATGGGACTGGGCTGTGAGGTGTTGATTGATGTAGAAAGGAAACCCGGTGTGACTACCAGTTAATGAGACTAATTTCTTGTGGCTCCTTAGCTGATTCCAAATGAATAAACGATCTGAAACTCCAGGAACTGGGAATCCTTAAGAATGAATGGTGCATAAGGAAGGGGGGCGGTGATCGGGCCCCCACATTTGGTCAAGGTTTAGTGGAACAGACGTGGTCTTGGAGTCCAAAAGGATTAGAATAAGAACCTAATGAATTGATGAGGGAAAGCACCAGAACACAGCAGATCTTCTGTAATTGGTATCTATTATGACATTTCTGTCATTATTGTTACTAAAACCATCTGCAGCCTGGCCAAAAGGCTTCTGTCTGGACACCAAATATCCCACACTCTATTGCTTCACACTGAGCCTGGGGAAGGAGTGGGAGGGAATGAGAAAAAGCATCCACATTTGGGAGTGTCTGGAGCCGGCTGGCAAGGCAGACTGTAGTGCATTCAGAGAGCTGAGTGATCGTCAAGGGGACAAGAATGGACAGTTCCTCAAGGAACTGTCAAGGGAAGTCCAGCAGTGAGGGTGTGATAAGGACTGGGGCAGGGTGGGGGACAGCCCAGGGAGAGTCAGAAAACAAGCTCTGCTCTGGAGCCTGGGGACCAAGGGGTGGGGTTTTCCCTCATCCTCACCTTCATGCAGCCGCGCTGACCACCATAGTAATATTAAGTATAATGATTGCTGTTTTTGAGTTCTGATTATAGCCAATCACTCAGGTAGGCATTCTCCATATATAATTATTTCATTCCTTATCTTAGATAGGAAATTACTTCTCAACAGTTAAACTGGTTTGTTCAGTGTCACTCAGTCAGCAAAGGAAGCTGAACCTAGAGACTTCTGATGCTAGTTTGGGCTCTTTTCACAAAGCCACACCGGCTCTCAACAAAGGAATGGCTTTTCAACTGTTTCAGACCAAGCTAAAAAGAGTATATGGTTTGGAAAATCAAAAGACTAGAGCAGGAGCTCCTGACCATGGATCGTGGGCTATGAAGAACCACGGGCCTGTCTCCTGCTGCTGCCCAGTCCATGAAAACCCAGAGGGCTTCAGGGAGAGGTGACCAGGAATCCAGCTGGCTGCTTTGTGCTTCTTCCATCCTTGAGGCTCTTCTTGGACACCATTTGGTAAGGCTTTGAAACTGCCATGGCTCCCACATATGTCCCTCCCCCAGGATGTTCTCAGGTATCCCAATGACATCCCTGCTTGAAAGGGTGAACTACTGAGAAATTGAGATGAGACCATAAAGTAGGCCTATGGCCTAAAGAATACCGAGATACTGGTTCTTTGACTACTGGCTCAGCGGTCCCCTACCTGTCTACTGACAGTCAACCTCCAGGGCTCTGAGGGAACCACTGGGCAGGGAAATATAGCCCAGGAAGCCACTATCACTTGGCAATTTCTTAAAATGGAGAGGATCTTGCCCCAGAATAAATAATAAGAATGGTACTTATTCTCATGAGAATATGCCCATTTGTTCATGCTGGAACTTGGTGTTGTATTTTTCAAATTACTTTAATATGACCATCAGTTATTCAAAGAATGCCTCTTGGGAGCCAGTTTTCTATATGTGTGTGTGTGTGTGTGTGTGTGTGTGTGTGTACTATAAATATTTTGTATACACTCAACACTCACATTGAGCATCCTTTATCTTACAATCACTAAAGTCCTCTAGAATTATATTTCATTAGCTTCTCCCCTTCCTTGCTACCATAATAGACTGTCTACTGTATAATACCATTCCCATTATATCACTGAGGACATGGAATTGGCCAGCAAATGTTTGTAACATATCCTTTTATTTTATTTTTTTAAGTTTATTTATTTTGAGAGAGACAGAGCATGAGTAGGGGGAGGGGCAGAGCCTGCCATGGGGCTCAAACTCACAAAATTGAGATCATGACCTGAGACGAAACTAAAAGTCAGATGCTTAACTGACTGAGCCACCCAGGTGCCCCTGTAACATATCCTTTTAAAATATACCCTTTCGCGGTGCCTGGGTGGTTCTCTCAGTTGGGCGTCTGACTTCGGTTCAGGTCACGATCTCATGATTCGTGGGTTCCTGCCCCACGTCAGGCTTTGCTCTGACAGCACAGAGCCTGCTTGGGATTCTCTGTCTCCCTCTCTCTCTGCCCCTCCCCCACTCACTCTCTCTCTCAAAAATAAACAAACATTGAAATAAATAAATAATAAACATACCCTCTCCTGAAAACTCTTTGTAAGTGCAAGTCAGGTGGCACACCAAGGCTCATCAAGCAAGTAACCAAGGAAAGTGAGATATTTTTAGCCCATCCTTTTCCCCTGCTGACCCCTGGCCCTGTTAACTCAGGCTGTAAGTGAAGGGCTACCAAGCTGCCCATCTGCTTTGTCAGTTTCAGACATGGAGTCTGGCCCTTGGGTTAGTGGTGGTACTTGAGTTTCACTAGCTATTGAGCTGGAAAGAAATATGTGGCAAGGAAAAATGGTACCTATGCATAAAAGCAGAAAGCTATCGTATATATGTGTGTGTGTGTGTGTGTATATATATATATATATACACACACACATATATATACACACACATATACATATATATGTATATATAGCTAATATAATTTATATGATGTAATTATATTTATATTATATTATATTATATTATATTATATTATATTATATTATATTATATTTAGTGCTCCCAAAAGAATTGTAGTGATTCCATTCTATCCAGACAGCCTTAGTAAAGGGCCTAACAGACAAATGCAACACCCAGATGCAGCCTCTGCCCAGTGAAACAACCAAGGATACAATGGGAAAGGCTCAGTTTGGTAGGAGAGGCTGACATCACCTAGGTCAAATCACGACATGCTTATTTAGAAGACCCAATTTCATCCCTGTGGAACTCACCGTTTCTTGGCTGTTCTTGCCCAAAGAAGGATAAGGTACTGGGACAGAGGGAACATTGGACTTGGGCAAACAGGCTTGGCTGCATGTTCCGGATCTACCGTAGTGGTTAAGTCACACGCTTTCTCAGCCTCAATTTCTTCATCAATAAAATGGAATCTGTATCTTTCCCGTGGATATTCATGGACTGTTGTGAGATACAAATCAGAGTTGTAATTTATAAATTATAAAATGTATAAGGCCATAGAAGGAAATTTCCCTGCACTACAACTGGAAAACTATGTAATAGCTTTCAGGTTTGGAGGCAGATACAGACAAACCCATGCCTCTAATCTGCAGGATGATGTGTATGCAAGTGTGCTCATCCTGTGTTTGGCAACATTTTATAAATAGTCATTTGTGGATATGCGCTGTACACATGCTGGTCTTTCCAGGGAGGATATAATGCCATGTAGGAGGTGCTAGAGACATGTACAATACTCCATGTGAGCATAGAGACTGTTTCGAATGCATTTTTCACTATTTTTTTTTGGAGATTTGGATTTTGTCAGGGATAGGGAGGCAGGGATAAAAGCAGACAAGGAGAGAGAGAGAGAATATAGGAATTGGAACAACCCAGAAAATGACTTCAGGGTATACTTTTTCAGGCTAAATGTCTAAGGATCCTCCAACATGGCATATCCTAGGCCAAACTCAGCATTTTCCCAACCCTAGCCTGCCCATCCTTTTCTGTTCGCTGTGTCAGACAATGGCAGGACCAGCCACCCATTGTTCCAAATCTGGGCATCACCCTGGATTCCCCGATCCAGTTAATCCAAATCCAGTGACAGTAAATGTCTTCAAAATGTCCAGTCTCATGACTACACATGGGGCCCTCTTTTGGCCTGAATTACTACAATCCCCTCTCAAAGCTCCCTGTTTTCTCCCTTGAATCCATTCTCCGCATTCTTGATTCCTACAACCACATCTGATCTCATCCCTTCTCTCAGGCTCCCACCTTCTTCTGTGAATGTATTTCTTGCCTTTCTCCCACACACATCCAGACTTTTCAGTCTTGCTTCCGAGTCTTTCCATATGTTCTTCCCCCAGCCTATAGGCACCTTTCCCCCCTTCCCCTAGGTAAGTTCTTCTCATCCCGGCTTCCAGAAAACCATCCCATTCTCACAGAGTGAATTCAGAGTCCCTCTCCAGTGCTTCCTGTTCACATCCCTGTTGACAGGATCAAGTATGGAGAAACTGAATGGTAAGAATTGGTTTGCCAACAGATTTCAAGACCATGAACACCTCTTAAGCAGGGCCCAGATCCTATTTCAGTTCTGTGTGTTGAGCACCCACAAAAGTGACTGAGCATAGGAGGTGCTTGATAACTCTTTGTTGATTTCGGTAGCACTGAACTGAAGTGGATCTGGTTTGGTTAGTCTGAAGAAATCAAAAGGGGCCTTGTTCTGACTCTACCCAACTCCAGAGGCATGCCTGCATTCCCCAGCCCAGCAAGTTGGTGACTGACTGGAGCCTTTCCATAAGTCAGCCCTCTCCAAAAAGTCATGAAACTTACTCCAAAGCTGGCCCAAATATGTTGTTTGCCCCAGTGAACCTGGCTTGTCTTCTCCAAAATAATCCGTCTTCGGAGGTTGGTGTTCATGGTCCTAGGCCCAGAAAGGGACTTGACAATAGTCCTAAAACCATCACTTCAACCTCTTGACAGCCCCATTGAATGTGTGTTTCTCAAATCAATTAATGAATATAAATAAGGTTTTGACACAGGCCCTATGTATTCTGCAGCATAAAGGAATAAAATTTTTCCCATTCCTTCCAAGCTCTGTTCCTTGCTACTTCAGTGGGGCTTGGGGGGGGGGGGGGAGAGCATGCCTCTGCTATCAGTAAAGTATATGGATGGCCTTTGTGATAGCTATTTTCTTGACTTTTTTTTATGTGAGTGATAGTCTATATGGCCAAATTTGCCAGAAGCCAGGCCCTATTGTCTATCTATATTGTTATATGAAATACAATCATTAAGATTTCTTGGGTTTTTAAAGTGTCACTTCACCTTTCTTACTGACCTGAATTGCCCATGTTAGGAGGTTGCATAATGCAGTAGCTTGCAAACATGGCCACATGGCCTCATTTCTCCCTTTATTCCAAGCACTTTTCAATGTGACTTTTAGCTCCTTCCATCCAAAGGCAGTCTTTTTCCCCTTCCCTTGAATTGGTCTGGCCTTGTCATGTGCTCTACACAACAGAACACAGTGAAAGTGACAGTGAGCTAGTTTGGAGCCTAGGCCTCAAGAGACCTTTTGTGCATCTGCAGGATCCCTGCTAGTTCCTGCATGCAAACAAGCCCGGTCCAGCCTGCTGAGTGACACTGTAACTCCATTCCAGTTATCCATTGCTGCATAACAAGCCACCTCAAACTCAGTGGCTTCAAACAATTATCATTCATTTTCCTTACAAATGAGCACTTTGGGCAGGTCCTGGCAGAGACCGTTCATCTCTGCTTCACATGGCATTTGTTGGAGCAGCTCGAAGGCTGGGGGTGACTCATCTGGGAGCTGGTGTCATCTAGGCGTTACTCATTCACCTGTCTTCTGGTTGATACTGGCTGCCGGCTGGGATCTTGGCTGGGACTGTGGGCTGGACAGTCCTTGTGGCTGCTGGACTTCCTCACAGGATTGTAGGTGGGCTCCAAGAGTAAAGTCATGAAAGGGAGAAAATGGAAGCTGTCAGTTTCTCAAAGCTAAACCTAGAAATTGGCCCAGCATTACTTTTGACCTATTCTATTGGTCAAAGTTGTCACAAAGCTCTTCCCAGATTCAAGGGAAAGGGATAAAGGAGAAAACCATGATATCCCACTATAAAAAGGACATATAACACAGGATATATTGCAGTGGCTATCTTTGGAACATACAGTCTTCCATACCTTCATACTCTAACCAACAGTTAACCAACTGCCAGACACACAAGAGGCCATCCTGAACCAGACACAGATACACACACACACACACACACACACACACACACACACACATCAGCCAACTGGCCAACTGGCTGCAAATGCATAAGCACACTCAACCACATTTAGCTGAACCTGACTCAGATCAGCAGGACTATCCAGCTGCCCTGACAACTAATACTGGCCATAGACTTGTAAGCATTACTAGATGGCTATCTTTGTAAGCCATCAAGTTTTAGGGTGGTTTGTCACACAGAAATCATCCTAGCTCTACCATCAACCAGCAAGTTAACCACTTTGCACCTCAGTTTCCTCACTTGTGGATATACCTATTCATAGGATTATAACTCATTAGTATTCAATGACATAACAGGACTTATGTGACGAGCAAAGGGCTGGCAATGAATTCATATGTGACAGTTCCCTTCCCTTCCCTTCCTCACATATTCAAAGCTGTAATGAAGGTCACATTCTCATCACTCCCTATGCTGCATAAACCAAGGTCGTAGAATCTTGACTGTATGTCAATCTCAGTTCTGCTCTGCAGAAGGTGACTTTCAAAAATAACTCTCCTTACTAATCAATTAAACTAGTGAGAATTTTCAAAATCACTCAACTATTCCAGGAGAAAGGATAAAGGGCAGGACAAGAGGTGAACTGTATGATCCTCCTAATGAAAATTTCAAGGAGTCTTGGTTTATAAACACTGCAAAAATCCATTCTAAACAAAAACATCAGCTTTTCACTGTGACTTGGATATTAGCCAGCAATGAAGGAGAGATTGACCTGATTTAGGGTTGGTTGCACAATATGAAAAGTGATTTTTTTCCCTTTCCCTAGACCTAGAGCTAATAGCTTTGTTTGTGTCCCTGATCAACAGAACGTTGTGCTTGTCCCCTTTAAAATCGTAAAGTGCACAAATGGAACTTTGCTTATACTTAACTTCACATGCACTTTGGAGCTACTGCAGTTGACATAAACTCAACTAAAGCAAGGGGTCCAGAATAAATCCATCACATTCTGATACTCTCTGTGCCTACACTCCCAAGGGGAAGGAAGTAGAAAATACAAAAGCAAACGATAGTCAGTTGTCTCAACTTTTACCCCTGAGGATAAAAACATAAGCTTATATTTGCAGGGGAATTTACATTTGGCAGAGGGCTGCAGGTGCATGATTTCCTTTTAACCTGTACAACAGCACTGTGTGACAGCAGAGTGTTAATATTCTCCTTCTGTAGATGAGGACAGTTCTGTGATTTGACTACTTGTTTAATGGTCATCAAACTTTTAATGAACTCTCAAACTGGGGAGTTGGTTAGAAATTCAGATTATAAGGTTCTAACTCAGAAATTTGGACTTAATAAAGTGTGGGATGGGGCTCACAAATCGGTATTTTGAACAACCTAGATGGCCCGCTGATAACATTGCCTCAGCCTGATACTCTTCGTACCATGAAAAATCAAAGGATGATTTTTAGAACTCATGCATACAAATAAATCCTATTTTTTCATGGCTTGTTACTCTTGAGAATTTGGAAATACCATGGGTCACATCATGCCCTCTTGAAACATAACTATTACCTTCAGTGAAAGCCTCATAGAGCACAGTTAATGCATGAGGTTGGTGCTTGATCTGACTGCCAACACCACAGTATTTGGCTTTGGAATGCAGATTTTTTTTTCCAGTAGATTTGTCTTCCTAATTATGTCTGACTTCAGATAACATTAAAATTAAATTGCTTTTCCTTTTTCTTGGGCTCACACCAGGGCAGGGAAGAAGTAAGGAAAGCTGCTCCTTAAGTGTGCTAGATGGCAGAAAAAACAAATGACCAACTCAAAGAACTATAGTGATTATCCAGTCCAGCTTCTCATTGACTGAGGTTGAGAAACAAAGGAATAGAAATATGAAAGGCCAAGACAATCCAGCCTTGACCAAAATAGTACCCAGCCATACATTATATAGCCCAATTGGCATTTGAAACCTCTGTGAGGGCAGTCTCAAGTTTTTCTTCTCAAAGTTAATCAACACTCTGCCATATTTGCCCACCCTCTCATGGAGCTAATAACTCAAATGAGATGCTAGCAGCCATATAGCATAATTATTCCTATAGGACACTGTGTTGTACCTTTACAAGTCACTATTATTGAATAGATTATTTCTTGAACTGAAAGTTTCTACCCCTTTGTAAAGCTATCTTACTATCTGAAGATATAACCAAAAACTATTCTTATTGTCTTTGCACAGTAGATGCCCAATAGCTGTTTGATGGATGAATCATTGAACGAGGGCAAGGCAAGAACCATTTGGATGATCCAGACAGACTCACGTTAAGGGGAAATTCTAGAGAAGAGATAAGCAATAACAATTAACATCAAGTTGAATTAGATTAGCCAGAGAAAAGGGGTTTCAATGTACCTGGAGTTTATCAGGAAGGGTCTTGATGTTATGAGAACATCTAGAAAGCATAAGGTTACCACCACTTCCTCAGCATCTTGACCCTAGGAAGCAGAAAACGAGTTTTGCCTACCCAGTGGATCAGGGGGCATCCTACTCAAAGAGGTCCTCACTCTGCTGTGCATGTTAATGTGCACATTCACATTTTAAAGTACAAAGGGCTTTTGCCTTGATCCAGTGGCAAGGTCTCCAAACTTCCCTTGTTGCAACCCACCCTATAAAGCCTTACCCAATACAAAAACTCTTTCTTATTTTTTTATTTTTTATTATTTTTATTTTTTCAATATAATTTATTGTCAAGTTGGCTACCATACAGTATACACAGTGTGCTCTTGGTTTTGGGGAGTAGATTCCTGTGATTCATTGCTTACATACAACACCCTTCTTTAATTTCACATCAACGAAAGTCATGCAGCAGAGGCTAACTAAATGCTCGCCAGTCCCTTTTTCCCCTCATGGGAATACAGGAAATCTACATTTCCTAGATTCCCTTCCAGTTAGGGTGGGACGATGTGACCAGGTTCTGTCCAAAGGAATATGAAAATAAATGATTGCCACTTCCAAGCCAGGTAAAATATCCCACAATCATCCACATTCTATAGCTTTGCTCATCAGTGAGGAAAGCTGAAGCCCCAGTGGAGAACATCAGAAAAGCCATAGGAAACATGGGAACCACAGGACAAAATGGGTCTAGACCCCCATATCAACACTGGAGCAGAGCCCTCAGAAGATGTATCTGATCTCCAGGAAGCCGTGGCACAAGGGAGAAGTAAGCCTCCACTAATATAATCCACATATTATATATTATATACATTATATATATATCCGCATATATTATGATGAGGTGTGGGGGGTGTTGGTTACAACACACAGTTTGTGCTAATATGGGTCACATCTTCATGACTCAAGAATTGAGTCTATAATAGGCATATCTATAAACCAATACAAAACAATATAATCAAAAGATGAAACAATCTTTGTGGAATTTTTTTCTCTCCTGGAGAAAAAGGAGATTTAGTAAACTGCACACACACACACACACAAAACAGAGCAAACTGAAAGTCACTCCCTCTATTTTGTAGAACTAAACACTTTCTTTGTCACACTTCTGTCTTGTTTGTATCTGAAACTGAGTCAGTTATTTATTTTTGTGACTATATAATCAAATCCAATCAATAAAAAATTTGAACTGCTGTCTGTTATTAGCTTGGATCCACTGGCTTTTTCTTACAGATGCTCTTTATTTGAAATACTCATCTTTGTATCAGACTCTTGGTGCCTCTAGGAGAAAAAAAAATTATCACTAGATTTAGTAATACTTACTAAGCATTTACTTTGCATCAAAGACACTGCTAGCATTGTCACGAGCACCCTAGGAGGTAGGTCCCAATTGACAGGTGAGAAAATGGAGGCGGAGAAAAGTTCTACTTGTTTCCTAAGGCCACCTAGATCATAAATTATTTAGGCAGATTAGGATCTGTTCCCTCGCACTATAGAATCTGCTCTCTTAACCACCTCAGCTTATTTTCTTCTTTGATGAGGGTTTGTGCGCTCATTTTCTCAGGGTTGTCTGTGACTGTCTCATAGTAACCACTTTCCTGGAGACAGAACTCCAAATTGGCTGTGAAGCCAGTTACTTTAATTATGCTCTGGTCACCTTCCTAAATGTACCTCCGAATTGGCCCTTATTTTATTACTCTAAGCTCTACATATTTATGAACGTAACCGAGGTTCTTTTGAGTTATGAATTCTTCAAACTTTTCCAACTATTTTTCAAAGGCTTGGGGCTACTCATACCCCTTAATGACTTAAAGGGAAATTTTCCTTCCATTACAAATTTCAAGCCTGCTTACCTTTTTAAATATTTAATATTTAGGTATTATAAGAGCAACAGGACTATTTGATGCCCTAATTGCCTCAGGCCTTGTTTTCAATGCCTTTGTAGCAAAGGGTGATGCCAGAAGTAGCATCTATCCTGCTGCTTAGTTTAAAGAGCATCCAGACAGCCTGTCTGATGTGGGACCCAGGGTTGAACTCACGGGAATATGAAGGTGCAGAATAACCACCCTGTGGGGAGTCATACCCTACCCCTCTCTCCCCACCACCTCCAAACACACACGCACACACGCACACACACCTGCTGGTAAAATGAAATCACAACACACATCCAGGGCAATATTAAAGAGGAAAGAAAGAAGGGCAGTATGAGGCACAATCCCCTTACCTACTTTTTCTTTGTTACTGGGGATTCCGCCGACTGATGATATTTATAGATAAATGTACATCCGTCTGTCCATTTGTGTGTGTCTGTACAGAATGAGAAAATGGGGCTTTAGGCTAAAGTCTTGAAACACAGATATCACTTTGCAATGGTGTCAAATTTCAAAGGAGGGAAACAAATCTATTCAACCCTTAATCCCTTCACCCACATCAAGGTGTAAGATTGCACCATTAGAGACAAGTAAGCTATATGTGTGTATATGTGTATGTATGTATGTATAACGTAGATATATGGATAAATATGTATCCTATTGGTTCTAATTCTCTTGGAAGCCATGATACAAAGGGAACTGTTAATGACGAGGCTCAGACAACAAGCTACTGGGACCAGCCTGAGTAAATTGGGATGCATGATCTTCTTCATCAAAAGCCAAGAGTTGGAGGAATGTGGAAAAAGGATTAGAAGTGCCAGGGAGGAGAGGGGAGAGAGAGAAGTCTGAGAACACTCCTTTTCTCTGACCATGGCCTCCTGCCTGGAATAAGCCTGAAGTGAAAGAAAGGGAGAATTTTTTTTTCTAATGTTTATTTTTGAGAAAGAGAGAGAGAGTGCGAGCGGGGAAGGGGCAGAGGGAGAGGGAGACACCGAATCCGAAGCAGGCTCCAGACTCTGAGCTGTCAGCACAGAGCCCGACATGGGGCTTGAACCCATGACATGCAAGATCATGGCCTGAGCTGAAGTGAGACGCCCAACTGACTGAGCCACCCAGGTGCCCCAAAAGGGAGAATTTTTAATTTTATTTCATTTCGTGTCATGTCATTTCATTTTATTTATTTTATTTTTTAAGTTCATTTATTTTTGAGAGAGAGACAGAGTGTGAGTCGGGGAGGGGCCAGGAAAGAGAGGGAGACACAGAATTAGAAGCAGCCTCCAGGCTCAGCTGTCAGCAGAGAGTCCAATGTGGGGCTCGAACCCATAAACTGTGAGATCATGACCTCAGCCGAAGTCGGACACTCAACCAACTGAGCCACCCAGGCGACGCAAGAAAACTTTTTATTTTAAAACAAAATTTGAGTTTTAACTATAACATAGGATCAGAAATACTAATTTCCATCTGGAGATGATGCTGGCACCTTGAAATGATGAGGGAACCGTTTGAGTTACTCTGGCTTGGACAGAAAGGTCACAGGGCACGTCTATATTTCACTGGGTGAAGACAAGAAATCAGTCCCACAGAGTGGACTTCACAAGTCAGTAGAAGAAAAATGCAGGTGACTACCTGACCTCCCTCCCTGGTTACGTGTATGCATATGTCCTTCTCCTTAGTTGGAAGTCCGCCTGAGTTACACCCAGCTACCAGCCCCTGCAGGGCAAATTCGCAGCCCTGGAGCCCGGGCACGTGCCTCTATTCTCCATACTCCAGGGGCAGCTCAGGTGGGTTCCATGACCTGGGATGAGCTCAGCCACAACTTGGTATTTTGGCAGTCAGCATCAATTCTGCTCATACCCCAGTTAACATGATTAGCCCTCAGGGTATATAACTGCAAAATCTGTTGAACACATTCAACACATACTTTACACATTCAATATGTATTCATCAAGCATCGGCCTGTGCCTAGTGCTCCTGGAAAGAGGTACAAATACAGAGCTCTGACTTCAAGAAACTTGCAATCACATGTAAATATACATACATATATATATATATATATATATATATATATATATATATACACACATATGGAATACATATTCATATATATGAAATATATGATAACTGTCATAAATATCTTCTTATATTCAATATTAATCCTCTTATGTATCTTAGTCAACATTTATTTTAAGTTCTAAGAACTCTGAATTTGACTTACTTGCTTTTCCAAACTTAACCCTGTAAGCTCTGTTCCCGACTATAAAAATCAGAGCAAAGACTAGTTATGTGGTTTGAGTGAGAAATCTAACATAAAACACCACAAACTTTAGATTAGGAAGACTTTTCTTTTAGTAGAGCTTAGAATATGTGCAAAACCCTTTTATTATGTATAGTACACACACACACAATTATTATATTTAGATTTTTCAGGTTGCATTTACGTGATCTACTTTTTTTCCCTAAATACTGAAAGAGGGCCTAAGGACTAAAATAAATTGCTCTTCCTAAGATATGGGAGTAGCACTGAAATTATCCTTTTGAAAAGCAGAGGACCAGATGGCCAATGTATACAATTCTTTGAAAACACTTAATTCTACCACTGAGAGCTCATGAAATGGCCTCAGATTTTCTTTCAGGAAGTGAGAGAAGATGAAACCAAGGGCTAATATTCTTAAGCACAAGATCTATGCGGCGAAGGAGGGAAATGAGGGGCCAGAGCTTTGTTCTGAGCTACAAAGTTCAAATGGCAGTCAGTGAGGAGAGGACCAGAAGCAGATAGGGAGGTCCCCAGGGCTTCATATCAGATCTGAATGAGACCTCGTGGGCTAAGCCGGGCAGAAGGGACATTGTCCTAACCGTGGTACAGGCTTTTAGCACTTACTGACGTATTTGGGGGAACAATGAGCTACTGATGCACTCAGTTCCCTGCCACCTGCCCCTTGCTGTTCCCAGTAAGCTGCACTTTAGTTCCTGTTACAGCCAAAGCCAGCTTCCTCGTCACTGAAGCCTTGCTCTGCACCAGCGTTTCCAGAATTAAATCTGAGACCATCCAGAGACTGATTTCATAAAGGACATGGGAGTGGGGGGTGCTATTGTTTTACCTAAAACTAAATGCATTTCCTTGCTCCCTGCCTGGCCATTGGTTATTGTCCATAAAAAACCAGCAAATTTCCTTGAACGGATCTTTGCTTATCCCCTGTGAAGCCTCACTACCCCTGCCCCAAATAAACCAAATTACCCTCAGCCAGCTCAATGCCACTAGCAGCTGGCCCTCCCCCCCATCCCCATCCCCATGTCTCATGAGAGTTTTCCAGCCTTGATAAGCCTTCCTTCCCTCAGAATTCAGTTAATTCACCTTTTCCCCCTCAAGGATACACATGGCTTCTGTCTCACAGACTATCCTTGGCACCTCACTGGCCCACGCCTGTTTTGTACCACCAGAATCTCCTGAACTTTATCAGAGATGATACAGATGTAATTAAACCTGAATTCTACTCTCTCCTTGTGACAACTCAGCGGACAATTAATGATGATAAAAGAGCCTGCCAGCTGCTGTCTGACATACCAATGTGAGCTTCCAGCTCCAATGAAGATGGAGGGTGAAGGGCAGGTCCCTCTGGCTCCATTTCAATCTGTCTTTTATCTCACACTGGCTAAAAATTAACACTCACTTTGGGGAAATTTAGACTCTTTCTTCTCCTTTCTTAAAAGCACCAAATAGACAATCTGGGGTAATGCAATGTCTATGAGATAAACAAGAACGCTTCCGGGAAGAGTAATTTAAGCTTTATCGCCAGGGATTGTAGATTCAAGCCTAAAGCCAGAGGAGCAGGCCCTTAACCACTGACCCAGTAGAAGAGAGGATGTGCCCACCACCTTTTGGTCATGGTCATGGGAACGTATCAGTTGGGTATGGAGGGATTTTCATAGGGAAGACACTTCGTGGGTTTTTCCACAACAATGCTGTTCCCCTGAAAACCAACTTTGATGTCATTTGTCCCTCTCTCTCCAAAATTTCAGGTTCGGTCACGACTGCCGCCTGGTGCAATAAAATGTTTGGAGCGAGACCAAGGCTTGAGGGAGACATGGGCTGTGGAGGGAGATGACTGGAGAGAAAATAATCAAAACAAGGAAGATGAGAGGGAATAAGAGGAGCCTGTTCAACACTCACACTTCAAAAACACGTGCTGAGGCTCCGCGGCAACAGAACAGCGCTGCTGGCTTCCCGCGTTGCTCTCTGTTTAACAGTTTGGTGTTTGGGGGACTTGAGAATCCATTTAGACAATTCCCAGA
The DNA here is from genome assembly GCF_022837055.1 of Prionailurus viverrinus. Lineage (NCBI taxonomy): Eukaryota > Metazoa > Chordata > Mammalia > Carnivora > Felidae > Prionailurus > Prionailurus viverrinus. The sequence continues at coordinate 17,125,708 of NC_062577.1, forward strand.
AGAAAAAATGCAAATGACTCATAAACATATGAAATAAATGTTCACCATCCCTTGTAATCAAAGAAATGCAAATATAAAACAACAAGAGAGCGTTTTCACCTACCAAATTAACGGAGATTAAAAGGAATTCTAGCCGTCACCGGAGGTGGAGAGATGGCCCATGTCTCCTTGCTGCAGTGCTAATTGGTACAACCTTTCTCCTGGGCAGTGTTGCAATAGGTAGCAAAAGTCTTAAAAATATTTATACTTCTTGGCCCAGTAATTCTCCTTCTAGCTTCTACCCTAAGGACATAAGCAGCAATCTGAGCGAAGATACGAAGATACGTACTAATGTATCATTGGGATGTTGTTTACAACAAGAAAAAAAAGTAAAATGTTATTTTGTTATTGAATATATAACATAAATAGGAAATACACAAATATAAAAATAGATTACAACATTCCTTCGCTAATATTGTGCCACAGATGATATATTTTAAAGACTATTGATATAATATAAACCAAAAACACCAATAGTGTATATATAGTGTGATCTTAGTTTTATGAGAAAAAGAGAGAAAGAAAATACATCAAAATATTAACAGAAATTATTTCTGTATAGGTAATTTCAGTGCATGTTTATTTCTTTTTGATACTTTTCTGTATTTTCAAAGTTCCCCATAATGCACATATGCTGATCAGAAAATGTAAGCAGCGTTTTAAATGTGTAAATAAAGAATTAAAAGCACATTAGTCAGTATGGGCTTTGTAACAAACCCCAACGCTCAGTCGCTTGAAACAATAAAGACTTGCAAGTCCACTAGAGACTCGTCCCCAAGTTGTCTCACTCAGGAACAAAAACAAATAGAGCCTCCATCATTGGACGCGTCATGGTCACCATGACAAGGGCAAGGAAATGTGGGAAATTATAAACTGACTCTTGCTGACTTTCATCCAGAGGTGATGCATGTCACTTCCACTTATGCTTCATTGGCTGAAGTCAGTCATATGATGAGTCTTTTCTAACACAGACTGAAAAGCTCAATCCTACAATGTGCCTAGAGGGAAGAGAATCAGAAACATTTGTGAACAGAACCAATATTTGCTACCCCCCAAAAAAGATCATTTTTTTTCTTAAGAATTAATTAGATGTCGGACTGAAAGTCTTTCCTCTCTGCTTCATTAGCCATCAAGATGTGACATTATGCATCATTCATAAAACCCTGAACAACTTGGTTCTGCCTATCAATTCAGCATACAGAACTTAGGTTATTTGAGAGACGTCACTATTGCAGGCAAGAGGCTATTTAAAAAGGTAAACAAGCTGCAAACATACCAGAGCTACACGACAGAAACATCCTTTCTTTCCAGGGCTCATGGAGTAGCCAGGGGAATGTCAGCACTTTCCAGCCAGCATTCTAAACACAGAAAAATCAAAATAAGCCATGTTGGAAATGTCTCCCACCTTTTCTTCAATGTTGGAGAACAGGGCATATATAAATATATATATACGTGTACACACACACACACACACACACACACACACAAAAGTTGTTAACCCAGTCACTGGGAACATTTTTCTAGTCAATATAACCTGTTTTCTTTTTAAATCTGTACTTTGCAAATATAAAAGATGAGAACACACCAATACCAAAACACAACTACCAATGTTAAAGAAAATACCATTAAAATCCCCTGCACATACAGTTTATCATACTCCATTAAGTACTATTTTAAAATGTTTTCGTGCTAACAAAAAAAAACTAATATGACTTTATGAATAACAAAAATGGAAGGCAACATCACTTGGACATTAATTCGCATTCGTTTTTTGAGATATATGTTTTTACCATGTTAAAAAAGAAAGCTAATTACATAGGTAGGGGCACCTGGGTGGCTCAGTTGGTTAAGTGTCCAACTTCAGCTCAGGTCATGATCTCATGGTTCGTGAGTTCGAGCCCTGCATCGGGCTCTGTGTTGACAGCTTGGAGCCTGGAGCCTGCCTCTAATTCTGCCTCTCTCTCTCTGTCCCTGCCCCGCTTGTACTCTGTCTCTGTCTCGCTCTCGCTCAAAAATTAATAAACATTAAAATTTTTTTAAAGTTAATTACATGGAATGTTAGCTTGTAGCTTGCATTGATAGACCTCTCTAAAGGACTCAGGTAATGATAGAAAATCCCATCCAACCTTAGAATTATCATAGAATCTTTTCATCATCCACTATATAACTAATTGGTCTTCAAATGTTATAGATTCTAAACTTCCTAAGTATGTGTTTATCTAATTTTTCTCTCCATTGACAATTACTACACTCAGGGCTTCTTCATCTTTCACCTGGGCTATTGCAATCACCTATTTTCTTGTCTTCTTCCTTCAGACTCCCCTCCGTCAGCCACCTTCCACACTGCCACCAACATTTGTAATCCTGATAGTTCTTCTCTTAACATCCCTCAGTGGCCCCCTGCCACCTGGAAGATAAAGTCCAAACCCTTTAGCAGAACAAGGAAAGTTCTTCACCTTATGCCCCCAGGCTACCTCCCAAGCCTAAAGTGGCCTTCTTCAAAATGAGATCAATGGAATATCATTTCCATGATTATGAAGATGAATGTGGGTTCTATGGTCAAATATAATGGGAAAAGGCAAGTTCAACCTGTTTTGTTTCTTCGGGGATTGTCAGAGTTGAGAATTTAAGGGTGACTCTCCATGACTCCCAGGACTTAGTCCTGGCTCTCTTCTCTTGCTCACCTACACTCATATCCTGGGTGACCTCACCCAGTCTCCTAGCCTTAAGTACTGCATATATGCTGACAACTACTCAATTTGAATCGCTGGCTCACACTTCTGCTCCGAACGCCAGACTGCCTATTCCCAACTCTCGCAAGATATCTGAGCAACATCTGAAACTTGACCTTATTTCAATCTCCTCCCTCAGTCTTGCCACCCCACTTAACAGCAACTTCATTCCATAAGTTAATCAGGTCAAAAAGCTTAATGCCATTCTTGATTCCTCTATTTCTCCCACGCCCATATTTTGTTCATTGGCAAATCCCATCAGCTCTACATTCAAATTATTTCCAGAATTCAATCACTTCTCATAGCCCACTCTGCACCTGGGTTCAGGCCACCATCATCCTTCACCTGAATTCTCTGAAGAGCCTCCTAACCAGCGTGCTTGCTTCTGCCCTTCCCCGATGGCATCTAATCCCAACCCAACACCTAGGTGGAGTGTCTCATGGACTTCAAGAGGTCACCACACCCCTTTCCTGAAACCCTGCAGCTGCTTCCCCTTTTACTCAGAAAGGAAGCCAGAGTCCTATGACCCCAAACCCTAAATACTGCTCCTGCATGACTTTCTCCCCACATCTCACATCTTCTCCCCTCCCTCCCTGGGCTGTGGCCACACCGGCCCCCAGGCTCTGTAAACCCTGGGCACTCACAGCTCCCTCTCCTCTGATTGCTCTTTAGCCAGAGATACACCCACCTCCCACCTCGCTCCTTTTCTTTTTCCGGGTCCCTCCCCAAACATAACATCTGGAAAGAACTTCCTTGACCTCCCTTTCAAAATCCCAACACTCCCCTCCCCCACACCTCCAATATTCTTTCCCACTTTATTTTTTCCTCTGTAAGAGTTAATACTCTTGTCTAAAATACTATACGCTTCAATTTCTCATTTTATTGGTTGCCTGTCTGTCACACCAGGTAGAATGTAAGCTCCATGAAGACAGGCACTTTGAAATTTGCTGGTCACTGTTGTGTCTCCAGTGCCTACAACAATGCCTGGAACATAGTAGATATTTCAAATATATTCATTAAATGAAGGGATGAATAAGTAATAGTGAATTAATAGAAAAGAGTAAACAGCATTTCCCCAAATTATTCTACCTATTCTAATTGTAATTCTAACACAGATCTCTTTTTCATGGGGCATTCCTTATGAACAAGCATCTGCACCCTGTCTGTCTCCTGGTCTGCTCAAGAGGCCATGGCTTTGTCTGCTTGGCTTTTTCTCTCCCCCTCTCTTGCTAAGCATTCTTCCTTTGGCAGTTCTTGAGGTCCACTAATGCAGATTATGGAGAATGGACCTATCTTACCATGGTAGGTATTTATATATAAAAGATGAAAAACATTTCATTATTCCTTCCTTAAAGTAGAGTCTTTCACTGAATCCACTTCATTTAGTAAAATATCATTCACTAAATGCCAGGTGCCAGGCATGTGTTCGGACCCTAAGAGCTAAAATGACTAATATAGCCTGGTATTTGACCTCTGGGGAGAGAGGCATAGAATAAACTACTTGGAGAATTAGAGTAAGTATGAAAACAGATATATGACCAGATGTTATGGAGATTCAGAGGAATGCTTCACTGCCTACAAAGGCCAAGGAATGCTTTCCAAAGGAGGTGGCCTTTGGGCTACATGTTAAAAGTAGAAACTTTCTGTGAGGGTCATTCCAAGCAGAGAGAAAGGCAGTGCAAAGGCATGGAGGTGTGAGAAGAAACTAATAGCAGCTTACATCAGTCAGAGGAAAGTGAAGAAGGTTCTGGGAGAGGAGACAGGGATGGTAGTCAAGGCCTAGGTTAAAGAAAGGCCTTGTAGGCCATGCTCAAGAGTTTGCCTCAAGGGCAGCTAAAACTTTTCTTTGTTCAGACACTCTACGGAGGAGTGAATTCCTCAAGGGGAGCAAGAACTGTAGGACAGGCGAGGGACTGAGGTGGCTGGTGCACATGGGTCCCTAGTGCCCACTCTTCATACTTGGCGAGCTGGGCCACCCATACACATATATAGGACAGGCTCATGTTGCACTGGTAGGGGTGGCACATGAGTCTGTTGTGCCTGCTAATGGACAAAGTCTTACTGGATACTCAGTCAGTATGTTACTTCTCCTGATCACGCTGCCACCCTCTCTCCTGCAGCTGAAGTCACACACCATGTTTCTAGTAATGCTCAGAGTGTAAGTAGGAGAGGAAGACACCAGTGAGGTTCTGGCTGCATCCCTGCCTGTGAAGCCCTGCCTGATGCCCACCACACCCCCCCCCATGTTCTAATTACATCACCTTCCGAAAATCATGCATGCTGCACATAGGAAATAGCTACCATATGCCAGACATGGAGACAACAACTGGTCCAGTACTGAGTCCTAACTCTTTAGCCATGCCTCTGCTAACATAGCACTTAAAAGTCCTTGGGGTTGTAGAATTTCACGAGTCAGCTTCCCATTCTTCTTCTTTGTGTATAAGTCTGTCTTATGCTTCTTGGAAATCAGAAAGCATGTTTTAGGCATCGGTGAGTCTATCAGGGACTGCCCATGATGTCTGGCACACAGTGGGTGTTCAATAAGCATTTGCAGAATTGCAAGTAATTGTGCAAGGGTGGTCAATCAAAAGTAGCCATTGCGAACGGGCTTCACTAAAACTGTTCAATGGCCCACGCGAGCCTCACACCTGAGCTGACTGTCACTCCAAAAGGGAGCACTGAATCCAAAGGAAATTAAGATTCCCAGACTTCCAATAGAGGGCAGCACATTTATAACATCTAGACATAATCTAATGCCTAATCACTGGTCTGTGATAGTAGGAAATGTGCCCCAGCCCGATAGACAGAAGGAAAACTGCAAAGAAAGCATTTATGGTTATAAACAATTTTTCTTTATTCCTCATCTGGGTCCTGAGGCCTGTGATTTGGCTCCAATTTTTCATTTGTGGTTGTTTGTTTCAGATAATAAAACTGTTCCTTTAAAATAATGGAGACTATATTGAACCTAAAAATAACTATCAAAAGACCAAAGTCCCTGAGTGGGAGCAATTATTGCAAAAGGACTGGCCAAGCTCAAAACAGCTGTGAAGGGATCCTGGCCCAGGCTGATCTGGAGTCAACGTGAGCAGGTTGACAAAGCAAAGTAGACAAAATTTTAAAACACAGAATACACACACACACACACACACACACACACACACACACACACACACACACACAGCAATGGCAAACACCCCGCCCTACGCACGTCACTCTTACTTGATCATTATTGACCACTAACTCCTTGCAGTATCGTTAGGACACATCACAGAATAGATAGAAAATGAGCAGTCGACATGTGAAGGAAAACAACACCAACCAAGAAGCAGAAGGAGGAGCTACTTGTGAATTTCCGAAAGAAATAGCGCCAGGGTCCAATTTTGCTGTTAGATACAAGAAGACCCAGTAAGGAAGCAAATGAGAAGTAAGCCAAACTGATGTGGCTTCATTTCAATACTGTGTGTGTTTGTTCGCAGATGCATTCAGAGAAAAAAAAAAAGTGACAGAATCATTCAATAAGCTCCAAAGGCAATAGTCACCAGGAGCCTGCAGCAATTTTAGAATTGCCTTCCTCCACAAGATCTGGGCCTAACTGGCTCGAAAACACAACCAATATTAATTTTTCAAGAGACCTGTATGTAAAGACAACACGCTTAGAAAGTACAGCGTCTATTGGCATGCGTCGTCCCCTTCTTAAATGAATGTTTCAATATCTATGTTGTTTAAGGGATGCATTCCAACAGTAATCACCTGATCAGTTCTTTTTAATAACAGATTTTCTCATCATTCATTTATTTAATAAACATTTATTGAGTACCTACTATGTACCAGCCGCTCTACTAAATGATACCAGAAAAAAAAGTGTTTGTTTCTGTCCTCAAAGAGCTCAGGATCTGGTGGAAGAGGTTCAAGGAAAGAGATATGAAAGATTAAGCCAGGTAAGTATTGTGATACAGGAACACAGAGGCTTGGCACTGAGTCCAGCTGGTGGGTAAGGGCTGGGATCAGAAAGGCTTTCTGGAGAAATCTAAAGAGGGGTAGTAAGGGAGGTATCCCTCAACCAGTTGACCTTGCTAGGACCTGTGGAGAAAATAAGAGACTTATTATCATCTGTTTATTGAAAGCAAAACCAGAAACTAATATTGATCAAGAGCTTACTCTATGCCAGGCGTTAAGTATTTAGATGATTAGATCTTGTTGAGGAGACATTATTAATACATATGGAACAATAGGCTATCAACATATGACTGTGGTAGGAAGAGTAATGGCACCCAAAAACATGTCCATGTTCTTACTGCTGGAATTTGTGAATATATTACATTGGCACAGTATGGTCACATGCAAAAGGGGTTTGCCGATGAAATTAAGGTTACTGACTTTTCAGACAGGGATATGGATTAGCCCAGATTATCCAGGTGGGCTCAATATAATCAAATCACATGGGCCCTTAAAAAGGGACCAGCAAAGCAGAAAAGGAGGACAGAGCAATGCAGTGTGAGAAAGGACTCCCCCAGGTGTTGCTGGCTTTGAAGGTGGAGGAGGGAGGCCACAGGCCAAGTGAGTTGGGTGGCCTCTAGCAGCTGAGAATAATTCCCCAGCCTGCAGCCAGCAAGGAAGTGGGACCTCAGTCCTACAACCACATGGAACTCTATTCTGCCAACATAATGAATGAGCCTAGAAGCAGATTATCCCCCAGAGGCTGCCAACCCCTGGATTTCAGCCTCACAAAACAGGCGAGAACCCAACAGAGCCCCCTAGACGTCTGACCTACGGATCTATAAGATAATAAATGTGTATTGTTTAAAGTCACTAAATTTGTGGCAATTCATTATGACAGCACTAGAAAACTGATACAGTGGCAAGATCTGATTAAGTGACAAAGTAAAAGGAATGGGAAAATATTACCGCACCTACGATGTACGTGGAGCTTCTCAAATATCGTCCCCTTTAATCCTCATAAACATGCAAAGTTAGTGTTAGTCTCCCCATTTCACAGATGACAAACTGAAGCACAGAGATTTTTAAATAACTAAAGTCAGAGTTAATAAATAGTAGAATTAGGATTTGAGCCCGGGTCTGTCAGCTACCAACAATCCCGTTCTTTCCACTCTGCCGTGTGGCTCCCAGGTAATTATTCTTTATATGTGTATGTGCTGGGTCAGAAGCACTTCTCTGTGCATTAACTTAATTGAACCCCACAATGGTCTGTGAGGCAGACAGGACAGGAATAATTTACCCCCTTTTCCAGATGATGACACCCAATGTCCACAGAAATTGCCAGCTGCCTGTGGGAGCTCACAGGTGAGAACACAGACCTTCCAACCACCAGCTCCACCCTCTTTGCTTCACCACTTCAGTGGCACAGAGATTATATGAATTACACTCTCCTCCAAAGTGACCTCAGACTGGTCACTTTGCCTTGATGACTTGGCCACAAGTGGCAGGAGTGGGTCACTGTGAGGAGAGACAGTGCTGTGGTGGCCTGGGTGATAAGTCAGCATTCTAAGTAAAACAAACCTGCAACTACATTGCTAGAGCTATACAAGCATTCTTTGCTCCAGTTGTGATGATAATTATTTTTAAAAATGCCATAATAGGACTTTAGTGCAGAGAGTTATGTCTTCAATGTCCTCCACAACTGTGCTAGGGACCAGCAATGATGCTCCAAATGTCTCATTTTTACTCAATTATTTAATATATGTGTTCCTAGAGTCATTTTGCACCCCCCTGTGCTTTAAAAAAAAAAAAAAATCTTGTTTTTGAGAAGGCTCCAAAGAAATCTGCTTTCTCTGTAGCAGAATCCAGTTACTCGAAGGTCTTTCTGGAATGCCTCTACGGGCCAGGCAGGGTGCTAGGCACCAGCAATGCTGATCCCCGCCCTAATGGACCTTACGTTCTGTCAGGAAGACAGACATTTAGCAAGTTAGCAAATGAATAAAAGAATCATATAAAGATACAGTGAAGGCAATAAATAGGACCAAAATAGATGGGAGGTACCTATTTTAAGAGTACATAGGGGCAGAGGCTCTAGCCACAAGGATTAGAAGCCTAGAGCAATAGGGCTTCTGCACATAGCAGTAATCTCTGCCAACCGTGCCCTGAGAGGGGTAGATTCTAAAACAATGGACAGATCCCCCATAGAGAGCCTGGTGTTACAGGAAGCCAGGGATAGAAGGTTTAAGTAATTCATTTCCTACAAAATATATCTGATCTGCTTCTCTTTCCTTATCATGTGAAGTTGGGCTGTTAATTGACCTCTCTGGGCCTCAGTTTCTTCAAAGGATTATATCAATGCTTGTAAATCACCGAATAGTGTCCAACACACAGAAAGTGCTCAAAAAATAAATAGCTCCTGGTACATAGTTATTGCTTGATAAATACTGGCTGTCAGTACTGAGACACAAAATACTGAGGGTGTGTCAGCCTGAAAAGTGAAGAAAAGGGAGCTATTCCCCACACTAGGTCCACAGTGAACATATATGTATACATCTCTCACTATCTTTGTCACCTTCATAAAAGGATGCATATAGGTTGAACTGTGTCCCCAAAACACAATATGTGGAAGTCCTAACCCCAGCACCTCAGCATGTGAATCTTATTTGGAAACAGGGTCAGGGTAGATATAATAAGTTAAAACTGTAGCAGAGTAGGTCCCTAATCCAATATGACTGGGGTCCTTATAAAAATTAGGAAATTTGGACACATAGACATGCAAATAAGGCAGACAATATGAAGACATTGGGAGAAGACAGCCATCAACAAGCCTAGGAAAGAAGCATGGAACAGATCCTCCCTACAGACCTCAGAAGGAATAATTCCCACCAACTACTTGATCTCACAGTTCTAGCCTCCAGAACTGCAAAAACAATAAATTTCACCCATTTTATGGTACTTTATTAAGGAAGCCCTAGCAAACAAATACGTATTCCTTAAGGGTAAGAAGTATATATTGTCACTTAGGAATAAACGTCGCCAAGGAGGTGAGAGACTTGTACTCTGAAAACTATACAACACCAGTGAAAGAAATTGAGGATGACCCAAATAAATGGAGAAATATTCTACACTCAAGAACCAATACTGTTAAAATGTCCATATTACCCAAAGCAACCTACAGATTTAATGCAATCCCTGTCAAAATACCAACAGCATTTTTCAAAGAATTAGAACAAATAATCCTAAAATTTGTATGGAATCACAAAAGACCCCCAATAGACAAAGTAATCTTGAGAAAGAAGAACAAAGGTGGAGGTATCATGATCCTAGATTTTTGTAGATCACTGCAAAGCTACAGTAATCAAAACAGTATGTTACTGACACAAAAAGGACACATAGATCAATGGAACAGAATAGAGCCCAGAAACAAACCCACACTTACACGATCAATTAATCTATGACAAAGGAAGCAAGATTATACAATAGGGAAAAAAACAGTCTCTTCAACAAATGGCACTGGGAAAACTGGACAGCAACATGCAAAAGAATGAAATGGGGCCACTTTCTTACATAATACACAAAAATAAACTCAAAATGGATTAAAGACCTAAATATGGGACATGAAACCATACAGCCCCTAGAAAAAAACACAGGCAGTAATTTCTTTGATGTTAGCCACAGAAACATTTTTCTAGATATGTTCCCTCAGGCAAGGGAAACAAAAGCAAAATTAAACTATTGGGACTACACCAAAATAAAAAGCTTTTGTGCAGTGAAGGAAACTATCAATAAAGCAAAAAGGCAGCCTACTGAATGGGAGAAGATATTTGTAAATGACATATCCAATAAGGGGTTAGTATCCAAAATATATAAAGAACTTATAAAACTCAACACCAAAAGCAATCTAATTTAAAAATGGGCAAAGGACATAAATAGACATTTTCCCAAAGAAGACATACATACAGATGGCCAACAGACACACAAAAAGATGCTCAACATCACTAATCATCAGGGAAATGCAAATTAAAACTACAATGAGGTATCACCTCACCTCATACTGTTAGAATAGCTAAAATAAAAAAGACAAGAAATAACTGTTCTTGGTGAGGATGTAAAGAAAAACCCTTGTGCGCTGTTGGTAGAAATACAGATTGGTACAGCCACTGTGGAAAACTGTGGAGTTTCCTCAAAAAATTCAAAATGCAATTACCATATGATGTAGTAATTCCATTACTGGGTATCTACCTCCCCTAAACAAATGAAAACACTAATTTGAAAATATATATGAAACCCTATGTGTATTGCAGCATTATCTACCATTGCCAAAGTACAGAAGCAACTCAAGTGTCCACCCATTATATATACACACATATATATAGAATAGAATATTACTCCACCATTAAAAATAATGAGATCTTGCCATTTGCAGCAACATGGATAGACCTAGAGGGCATAAGACTAGGTGAAATCAGTCACTCAGAGAAAGACAAATACTATATGATTTTACTCATATATGAAGCTTAAGAAACGAAACAAATGAACAAAGAAAAAAGAGACAAAAACCAGACTCTTAAAAACAGAGAACAAACGGTTGGTTACCAGAAGGCAGGTGGGTGGGAGGATGGGTGACATAGATAAAAGAGGATTAAGATTACACATATGGTGATGAGCACCAAGTAATATACAGACTTGTTGAGTCGCTATATTGTACACTCGAAACTAATATAAGACTGTATGTTAATTATACTTCAATTTTTAAAAAAGTCAAAAGCAATAAAATGGGGGGAGGGGAATACATATTGTTTAATTCTGAGTCCCCAGCAGCTGAGGGCCTGGCAGATACTAGGTGCTCAATAAACATGTATTAAGTGAAGGAATAAATGAATAAATATCTAAGTAAATAAATAGACACTTATGGCTCATATTCTCAGCAAGATATGCCAGAGGAGACATATTTAAGGCCAATATCCAGGCCACTGTTAAGAAGATGTGGCTGACACCCATATGTGGGGATCTACCACATATGAAAGTCACTAGTCAAGAGGCAGACGAGTGTTGGACACGTGGCGAAGAGGAAATTCTTGGAAGCCCTAACCTGTTAGGAGAACACGGACATACAAAGAAGGTCTGTGGCCTGCATCTGTGGGGTCTGGGCCTGAGAGCAGGCACCCTCGTCACAACGGGCTAGGGTGAGGCACCAACCAGGCCCTGGTGAGGGAAGCTGGCAAGAATAAGCATCATCCCCCCAGGTGTAGAGTGAAGAGCCAACAGGGTATGCAAAGGCAATCTCAGAATGAGGGAACATTCCAGAAGCCCAGGTCCACAGTCTGAGAGGCCCGGGGGGATGTGGGCTCCCACCTGGGAAATGAGGTGACAGTTCAGGGGTCAGCCTGACACGAAGGGGTTCTCAATTCTGAGCCCACCCTCTCTGGGGAGGATTCACGTGAGGCCTCTTCAGGGGAGGAGTGGAGATGCGTGCAGAGGAGCCCCGGGCACCTAGCTGAGAGTGCTCTGGGGTCAGCAGAGCCAGAAGGATGAGAACGAGGTTCAACACGGGGCAGTTGGAGAAACAAGAGTTAAGGTGATAATTCTACAGAGCAAAAGAAGAAGGGAGAAAAAAGGATTTTTGTAATTGAACTATTCTAATTGACTGCTGACTCTACACTGTTCAGATTCACCAGGTAATTGCTCAATTCCCCATTTCATTTCGTCTGTGTAGCCGTAGCTGCAGCCGTTAGTTGGAGGGGGGAGGGCGGGTTTAAGAACTGATTAGGGGAAATCACTCCTTGCAGGCCTTAGGTTATTCTTGTTAAAAATGATGCCAGGAAAATCATAATTAAAATGGGAACATGGTGAATAACAAGTGCCCCTTTCCTTGAATGTGAAATAAATTTTAACAGCTACCTTAGCTAAAGAACCCAACACATTCGACCTTCCAATAAGGGTAAGCAGAGTTTTCTATCAGAGTGAAATAGAAACTATAAATCAAACGTTTCATATCTAAAGTCCAAGCTGGCTCCAGTGAGTAAAATTCCACTCTCCAATAGTCTTACATCCCCCTCCCCACACACACACACCCCAACGGCTGGCTATCAGACTTCCTTGACTCTGAAACTATATGGATACTGTTTCTTCATCTTAAATCTGTGAAACTACCTTCAAAAGCTATAGTCTTGACTACTTGTGACATACTATCCAAGATAAAGAAGCTGGTCAATAATAAATGTGCCTGTGTGCGAGATTCTATCAAGTGCATATGGCTGAGATGGAATCATCCAGAGGGAGGAGAGTGGGAGAGAGGTAATGGGGGGGGGGGGGGGTTGAAGAAAGATTCCAGAAAAGGAGGCAGCAGTAAGAAGCACAGAGTTTGCTAGAATGCATTGTAGAGAAGGGTTTTTGTTGATAATCTAATTCTCCTGCTTCAAGTACAATGAAAATTTTCCTTCCCTGAGCCTACATTTTCCCTGGTATCCTCAAACGCAGTAAGGGATCCAAGAGCATCCTACGCTGAGGGAGAGTTTACATCTCAAAGGAGACAAGCTGCCCATAGAAACTTCAGGTAGCTTTTCTAGGATGCTGTTTGCTAACCAGAGGAGTGCTCAGAGCTGTATGGCTGACCGATACCTTAGTAATGTTGAAAATACAAGTGGGGCACCTGGGTGGTTCAGCTGGTTAAGCAACTCACTCTTGATTTCAGCTCAGGGCATGATCTCATGGTTTTGAGATCTAACCCCATGTCAGGCTCCACACTGAGTGTAGAGCCTGCTTAAGATTCTCTCTCTCTCTCTCTCTCTCTCTCTCTCTCTCTCTCTCTCTCTCTCTCAGAAAGAAAAGAAAAGAAAAGAAAAGAAAAGAAAAGAAAAGAAAAAAGAAAAGAAAAGAAAAAACAAAAGTGAATCATCCCTCAGCTGTGTGGTTCAGGGCCAGATGAAATATGTTCCTATGGTCACAGTCACACTTTGCAAACTCTTCAGAGGCTCTCACAGCTCTCCAGTGACTCTTTGATCATCTTAATGGGCTTCACAGTAAGAGTCCCAGGTCCTGATGCAGCTGCTGAGGGGAGCTAGATCTCAAGGGAACTTTTTCAGCCTTTCCAAGAGGCAGTGGAACCTTCTGCTGACCCAGCCCAGCTCCTTCAATGAGACAAGGTGTGGGTCCCAGGATACCTCAGTGCCCTTCCCCTTCCTTACATCCCCACACCCCCACCTCCTTCACCAGGTACCTCATCTCAGGCTAAGAGAAATCTCAAAATCATAGCAGTGAAGGATTTGAAAGCCCAGTGCCCATTCCAATTACTAAAGCTTACCTCCTTTCTCTGCAGCCATCCTTCCAGCACCTTCCCTGCCCCCATGCTGGGCTGTCTTCAGTCCAAGCTCAGAGAGGTCTCTTAGAAATAACCCTGGATGGGAATGCAAGCTGGTGAAGCCACTCTGGAAAACAGTATGGAGGTTCCTCAAAAAACTAAAACTAGAACTACCCTACGACCCAGCAATTGCACTACTAGGCATTTATCCATGGGATACAGGCACGCTGTTTCAAAGGGACACATGCACCCCCATGTTTATAGCAGCACTATCAACAATGGCCAAAGTATGGAAAGAGCCCAAATGTCCATCGGTGGATGAATGGATAAAGACATGTGTATACACACACACACACACACACACACACACACACACACACACACACACAATGGAGTATTCCTCAGCAATCAAAAAGAATGAAATCTTGCCATTTGCAACTACATGGATGGAACTGGAAGGTATTATGCGAAGTGAAATTAGTCACAGAAAGACAAAAATCACATGACTTCACTCATATGAGGACAAAACAGATGAACATAAGGGAAGGGAAACAAAAATAATATAAAAACAGGGAGGAGGACAAAAGAGAAGAGACTCATAAATATGGAGAACAAACTGAGGGTTACTAAAGGAGGTGTGGGGGGATGGCTAAGGGGCACTAAGGAATCTACTCCTGAAATCATTGTTGCACTATATGCTAACTAATTTGGATATAAATTTAAAAAAATAAAAAAATAAAACAAGTTAAAAGAAAAAAAGAAAGAACCCTGGAAACTTAAGGGGTAGCCAACACACTTCCACCCTCATCCAGGTGAGACCTGCAGTGTACCTCTGGCCAACCACAGACCAGGGCTTCTGGCAGCTGCCTCCAGCCTTCCCATCTCTGGATGCTCTTGTCAGGTGCTTCACACCCCTGGATCCCATTAGAATCGACTGGGAAGTCCTTGTAAAGAAAAATGCCAACACCCAGGCCCTGCCCTCAGAGATTTTGATTTGATTGATCTGGAGTGAGGTCCAGCCTGGCAGCCATGCGTTTCAAGAGCTCCCCAAGTGATTCTAAGCAGCAGCCAGGGTGGGCTACCAGATGCCCCTCCAAGTCCTCTGGGTCACTCTTTGCAAGGATAGATGACTGCTCTCAGGGACTTCTGACAAAGGTGGTCTCGCCGATTCCTTGCTGCCCTGGATAAAACCTCAGAGGGTAAACAAACCCAGAATCTGCAGGTCATAGAGGTTATCTTCAACATGTGACCTACAATATACCCCATTTATTTATTCAGAGTGAACAAACATTTGCTGAGTGCCGGCCACACACCAGACAGGGGCACTGCTGGGAACGAAGGCGTGAGCATAAGCATCAGTTTTGGACCATGTGTTACCCTCTCCTCTGCCCCTTAGTATCCAGAAGCCGAGCCTTCTGTGATGAATTCCTGCTTCCTCTCAACTATGTTGACAATCAACATCGACACATCTACTTCTAAATCTTACAGTTCGTGCTCATCAATCAAGAGCTAATCTCCAACACACTCCTGAGGTTCCATGAAACTGGAAGGTGAGAAAACACCCACAGAGAGTATGAACACACCTCACGCTCCCTTAGCGACTTCATCTCCTGATTAAATTTCTAATATATTAGGGGCGCCTCAGTGGCCCAGTTGGTTAAGTGTCCAACTTTGGCTCAGGTCATGATCTCACAGTTTGTGAGTTTGAGCCCTGTGTGGGGCTCTGTGCTGACAGTTCGGAGCCTGGAGCCTGCTTCAGAAGATTCTGTGTCTCCCTCTCTCTCTGCTCCTCCCTCGCTCATGCTCAGTCCCTGTCTCAAAAATAAATAAAGCGTTAAGTTTCTAATGTATTAGCCTAAGGATCTAACCAATGGTAAATATTCAAGAAGCCCCAATAAAAGACTGGGCTCTACTCTCTCCTCCGCCCTTTAAAGGGCTAAAGGTTTACCATGCTGTCAGGAAAAGCACAATCATGAAACTCCCCAACCAGATTTCATAATTCTTGTGTATGCTTGCAACCTGAGGGAAAGGAAAGAAAATCCTGCTGCTGTAAACACACTCCTACCAGAGCCTAAAAGACGGAAGATCTAGGACCACAAGCGCAAATGGCCCTCATTAATCACGAGTCCCTCCGCCTCTGTGCTTCCGCTCTGCCTCCTGCCTGTTTTCACCATTGTTTCCTATTTGAGTAGGTCTGCGTGTCTTCCCCCCTAGACCACAGCTGATCCACGACCTGTGACTTATTTTCTGCTGTACCCCCACCCTCCAAAAGAGACTGCATCGGGTAATAATTCACACATATTGAGCTCTCACTATGTGCCTGCCACTGCCTTACATGCTTTTCATATATTACTTAATCTTCACCTCTGTGAGTTGAATACTTTCTCAACCGAGTACAGAGTTTTAAGCAACTTGCTCACATTTGTGCAGGACCCAGGAGTCAGAATTCTGATTCAAACCCAGGCCATCTACCTACTGATCCAACTCTTAGTCATTACTATACAATACTGGGTCTTAGACCACAAACAAACAAACGAAAACAAAACAAAAAACAAAACCCCCCCAAAACAAAAAACAAACAAAAAAACAAAGAAAAAAACCCATACAGTTGCTTCCAAGGTTTTTATTCAGTAGGAGGCAGCTGTAGTAATTATTAGACACATGACCTTGAGAAAATTACTAAGCCTCTCTAAGCCTCAGTGTCCTCTTCTAGAAAATGAGAGTAACGCTGAGCTCATGCAGTTACATGATGATGAAATTAGATAATGCATATAAAGTGCTTAGCACAGTGCCAGGCATTCAGTAAATACTTTAAAGCTAGACGTGGCTGCTGCTATGGGTATGTGGCTTTCCATCATTAGGAGCATCTTGGGCTATTCCACAAGTGGAGTGGCACTGCCTCTCTACACCAGCAGTGGACAGTAGCCACTAACCTTTTTATAACTTTATTGAGATGTAAGTCACATCCTATACCATTCACCCATTTAAAGTATACCATTCCGTTGTTTTTAGTATATTCACAGGACTGTACGACCATGAGCACAATCAATTTTAAGACCAATTCTCTTTTAGAATCAACTTAGAACCAAATTTAGAATCAATTCTGGGGGGGGGGGGTTCATCCCCCAAAATGAAGCTCTGTAACCATTAGTAGTCACTCGCCATTTCTCCCAAACTCTCCCCCCACCATCCCCTGGCAGCCAATCTATTTTCTCTATATTATGGACATTTCATGTAAATGGACTCATGCAATATGTGGTCCTTTATGACTGACTTACTTCACTTAGTACAATGTTTTTGAGGTCCCCGCAGCCTCAGCATGTATCAATACTTCAAATAATATTCCACCATGGGGGTAGACCCCATCGTATTTATCCCTTCACTAATTGATGGGTATTGGGGTGGCTGCTACTTCTTGGCTATTATCAATAACGCTGCTAGGAACATGAGTGTACAAGTTTTTGTACAAGTTTCATTTATCTTAGGTATATACTTTCATTTATACTTGGGTATATACGGTCAAATTGCTGGGTCATATGGTAACTCTATATTTAACCTTTAGAGGAACTGCCAGACCATTTTCCAAAGTGAATAGTCACTCATCTTGCACTTGCCTTGAGGTGACTGGGAACAAAATCGCACAACCTCATGAAGCCTCGATTTCCTCATCAGCAAAGTGAGGGCATTGTCTACCAGAGGAGATATTGTAAGTACAGTGCCGTCTACTGACTGACACTCGTCAGGTGCTTAATAACCGGTAAGTACTCTGTTGCCCCTGGCAAATGGTTGGTTCCCTGCCTGTCCCTCCCTATTTTGGATTCAAACTGGAGTGCCCATAACCATGGAAGTCTTGAGTACAGCCTAATGAAGGTGTTAGGCGGAGAAAATCAGAGTACAAAGTCACATTACCTTCGTAGATCATTCATCCCGTCTCTAACATAAAGAAAATAAAGAAATAAATAAAGGATCGACTCTCCACTCAAGTGTGTGTATGTTCTCTTTGCTTCTGTAAACTGGACTTTTGCCCAGAATTCACAACAAGTAAAGAAGAAATCAATAATCCAAGTTTTATATGCTAATGTAATTTGGTGAAAAATGTACTACAATGGGCTCGGTTAAAACAACATTCTCTTGATTGCCAACATTTCTTACAGACTGCGTCTCCAGAAGGACCCACAAAAACAAGATTCAGCAAAACCGTTGTCCACGTGGGCCTAAGAAAAGCATTAGAAGTGTGAGTCCCAAGTCCCATCGTGCTGAAGGCCTGATTAGCATTTCTGTTTCCAGCAGAAAAGACTGACAGTCCATCAGTCCCAAATAACAATAAGATAGCTCTGCAAAAAGAAACTATTCAGTTCTTAGGGGGGTTAGTGTTTTTTCAGGGTAAAAAATATCCCTTGGGCAGATTCACTTCACTGCAGAAGCTGGTTTCAGAGTTACTCTGCAAAACCTGAGGGGAAGAAGGAAAAAAAAAAAAGCAAAGCAGAAAAAGTTGTGTGTGCAATATTTCACATTGTGAGGAATATTTTTGCTTTGGGGACAACAGGACATTTGGAGAGACCTCTCCTAGCATATGAGAAAATAGAAGAAATTGTATCATTAGCCGCAAAGATAGTTAATAGGACAGACTTGAAGATTCAATGCAAGGGGGGGCTGCCCCATTAATTGGTGGCTCCACGTGGGTGTGGAGGTCACACACAGGCTGAAGCCATTGTCCCAGGCTTGCTTCCGTGGCTTCCAGCTTCTGTGTCCCTCTGCAGTAATGCTAATTATGGGCTGAGAAAAATTAATCTTTTCTTTTTCTGAAGACATTAATCAAACCTACCAAAGAAGTACAAAGAAAAAACCCTTTCAGCTGGGGATTGCAATGAAAGATTTAAGAGAAAAAAACTATGTAGGATTTGCTTACTATTAACCATGTGAAGGTTAAGAGGAAACATGACAATTAAGTCAGTAGAAGCTACCTGGGATGTTCTTTATGTGCCTTATACACACACACACACACACACACACACACACACACACACACACACACAAACACACCATGTTAATTGAGTATCTGAGCACTCAGTTGTCACTGAGTAAAAATATGTGTCAGGTAAATACAGTGGCAGTTCCTGCACGTGGTATTACTGTTTTGAGACTGAATTCTATAGGGAGCAGGTGTGCCATAGAGCCCATCAGTTACTAAAGGACTAACTGATCTCATTAGGAGTCGATGCCTGAGAGGCTGAAACACTACCTGTGTGGTGGTGGGGGGTGGGGTGGAACACCTGATCTTAGGGCCAGAGAATAAGTACAGTGGCCTTATTGAATGAAATTGAGGCATGGTGGTAGGGGGAGGGGTGGATTTTTCTCCCCTGAAATATTGCAGCTCTGAATCAAGAGAAAACTTCAGTCTCTAAATCTAAAATATTCTAGGGGCCCCTGGGTGGCTCAATCAGTTAAGCATCTGACTCTTGGTTTCGGCTCAGGTCATGACCTCACAGTTCCTGAGTTTGAACCCCACATCAGGTTCTGCACTGATGGCATGGAGCCTGTTTGGGATTTCTCTCTGCCCCTCCCCAGATTGCTCTCTCGCTCTCTCTCTCTCTCTCTCAAAAAGTAAATAAACATTTTTTTTAAATCTTAGTAAAATACATCTAAAATATTCTCTGTGCTCTCTGGGGCTTTGTTTAGGTTGTTCCTTCTGCCCTACCCCACACTAGCCTACACATCCTATGGTCTTTGCACAAACACCACTTCCTGTAGCCTGAGTTTCCCAGCTTCTCAAAGCTGAGTTTTGTGACACCACCATGTACTTATCCAGCACCCTATAATCATGTCCTCATAGAAACTCTTTACTTCTTTATCTCCCCTGCTAGATTGTATGTTCCTAGAAGAAACAGAAGAGGCACATCTTATTCATGGGGTACCCTCAGGGTCAACACAACATGTATTTAAGGGGCTTAATACCTGTACTAACTTCACTGAAGTCTCTAGCTGAGTGGGAAAAACAGAACATCTGAACCCAGGAGTGGAATAAACCCTGAAATAGCCCACATACAAGGTAAACCAGGTCAAGTACTAGGGGTTGGAGGGGTTCTGGAGGGATGGTTATAGAGAAAAACATCTCAAGGACGAGATTTTTCCCCTTGCCAATTAATGTCTGTTGGAGCTTCCTTTTAAGAATCTGTGGCTCCTTCAAGAATGGATTCAAACTTAAGTGACCATCAACTTATTATAGACTACTATATGCAGATGGTATATACAAACTTAATTGTAGCCACAAATGAAAAACCAGTAATAGATATGCAAAGAATAAGGAGAAAGGAATCTGAGTATATCACTAAAGAAAACGAGCAAACCATGAAAGAGAGCAAGAGAAGAAAGGTTCAGAGAAAAACCATAGAAACAACCACAAAACAAGTAAAAAAATGGCAATAAATACATATCTATCAATATTTACTTTTAATGTAAGTGGACTAAATGCTCCAGTCAAAAGACACAGGGTGACAGAGTGGATAAAAAAACAAGACCCATCTATATGCTGCCTACAAGAGACTTATTTCAGACCTAAAGACACCAGCAGATTGAAAGTGAGGGGATGGAGAAACATTTATCACGCAAATGGATGTCAAAAGAAAGCTGGAGTAGCAATGCTTATACCAGACAAAATAGACTTTAAAACAAAGACTGTAACAAGAGACAAAGACATACACTATATAATCGTAAAGGGGACAATCCAACAAGAATACCTAACAATTGTAAATATTTATGCACCCAACATGAGTCCACCCAAATGCATAAAACAGTTAATAACAAACATAAAGGAACTAATCAATAGTAACACAATAATAGTAGGGAATTTTAATACCCCACTTACATCAATGGACAGATTATCCGAACAAAATTAATAAGGAAAGAGTGGCTTTGTGCTTTTTAAAAATTTTTTTAATGTTTATTTATTTTTGAGACAGAGAGAGACAGAGTATGAGCGGGGGAGGGGCAGAGCGAGAGGGAGACACAGAATCCGAAGCAGGCCCCAGGCTCCATGCTGTCAGCACAGAGTCCGATGCAGGGCTCAAACACACAGACCGTGAGATCATGACCTGAGCCTAAGTCAGAAGCTCAACCAACTGAGCCACCCAGGCGCCCCAGGAAAGAGTGGCTTTGAATGGCACACTGGACCATAGACTTAACAGATACAGTCAGAACATTCCATCCTAAAACAGCAGAATACGCATTCTTTTCGAGTGCACATGAAACATTCTCTACAATAGATCACATTTTAGGCCACAAAGCAAGTGTCAACAAATTCAAAAAGATCAAAGTCACATCATACATCTTTTCTGGCCATAATGCTGTGAAACTACAAATCAACCACAAGAAAAAACACAGAAAGAGCACAAATTTGTGAAGGCTAAATAACATGCTACTAAACAATGAATGGGTCAACCAAGAAATCAAGGAAGAAATAAAAAATTACATAGAAACAAATGAAAATGAAAACACAATGGTCCAAAATCCTTGGGATGCAGCAAAAGTGATTCTAAGAGGGAAGTTTATAGCAATATAGGCTTACTTCAAAAGCAAGAAAAATCTCAAATAAACAACCTAACCCTACACCTAAAGGAGCCAGAAAAAGAACAACAACAACAACAACAAACCCAAACCAGCAGAAGGAAGGAAGGAATTAATAAAGATTAATGCAGAAATAGATTATATAGGGGCGCCTGGGTGGCGCAGTCGGTTAAGCGTCCGACTTCAGCCAGGTCATGATCTCGCGGTCCGTGAGTTCGAACCCCGCATCAGGCTCTGGGCTGATGGCTCAGAGCCTGGAGCCTGTTTCCGATTCTGTGTCTCCCTCTCTTTCTGCCCCTCCCCCGTTCATGCTCTGTCTCTCTCTGTCCCGAAAATAAATAAACGTTGAAAAAAAAATTAAAAAAAAAAAAGAAATAGATTATATAGAAACTAAAAAAAATAATAGAACAGATCAATGAAATCAGGAGGTGGTTCTTTGAAAAAAATCAACAAAATTGATAACCCTCTAGCCAGCCTCATCAAGAAAAAAAGAGAAGGAGTACCTGGGTAGCTCAACCAGTTAGGTGTCTGACTTCAGCTCAGGTCATGATCTCATGCTTTGTGGGTTCAAGCCCCACATCAGGCTTTCTGCCATCAGCACAGAGCCTGCTTTGCTTTGGATCCTCTGTTTCCCTCTCTCTCTCTCTCTCTCTCTCTCTCTCTCTCTCTCTCTCTGTCCTTCCCCTGCTCACACACATGCTCTCCCACTCCCTCTCAAAAATAAATAAACATTGAAAAAGATTTTTTTAAAAGAAAAAAGAGAAAGGACTAAAGTAAATAAAGTCACAAATGAGAGAGGAGAAATAACAACAAACACCACAGAAATACAAACAACTGTCAGAGAATATTATGAAAAATTATATGCCAACAAATTAGACAAACTAAAAGAAATGGATAGATTCCCAGAAAAATACAACCTACCAAAACTGAAGCAAGAAGAAATAGAAAATTTGAACAGACTGATTACTGCAAGGAAAGTGAAAAACTCCCACCAAACAAAAGTCCAGGACCAGATGGCTTCACAGGGCCATCCTACCAAACGTTTCACAGGACAATCCTACCAAACGTTTAAAGGAGAGCTAATACCTATTCTTCTCAAACTTTTCAAAAAAAAAAAATAGAAGAGTAAGGAAAACTTCTAAACACATTCTTTGAGGCCAGTATTACCCTGACACCAAAACCAGATAAAGACGCCATGAGAAAAGAGAACTACAGGCCAGTATCTCTGATGAATATAGATGCAAAAACCCTCAACCAAATATTGGCAAACCAAATCCAACATTACATTAAAAAAACAATTCACCACAACCAAGTGAAATTTATTCCTGGGATGCAAGGATGGTACATTATTCACAAATCAATCCACATGATACATCACATCAATAAGAAAAAGGATAAAAACCATATGATCATTTCAGTAGATGCAGAAAAAGCATTTGACAAAGTACAACATCCATTCATGATAAAAACCCTCAGTAAAGTAGGTTTAGAGGGAACATACCTCAACATATGAAAAACCCACAGCAAACATGATCCTCAATGGGGAAAATTTGAGAGCTTTTCCCTTAAGGTCAGGAACAAGATGCCCAGTCACCACTTTTATTCAACATAGCACTGGAAGTCCTAGCCACAGCAATCAGACAACAACAAAAAGATAAAAGGCATCCAAATTGGTAAGGAAGAAGTAAAACTCACTATTTACAGATGACATGGTACTCTGTGTATAAAACCCTAAAGACTCCACCAAAAAAACTACTAACTGATGAAGTCAGTAAAATCACAGGATACAAAATCAATGTACAGAAATCATTTGTGTTTCTATATACTAATAATGAAGCAGCAGAAAGAGAAATTAAGAAAATAATCCCTCTTATAATTACACTAAAAATGATAAAATACCTAGGACTAAACTTAACCATAAAAGTGAAAGGCTTATACTCTGAAAACTATAGAACATTGATGAAAGAAACTGAAGAAGACACAAAGAAATGAGAAGCTATTCCATGCTCATGTATTAGAAGAATAAATATTGTTAAAATGTCTATACTACTCAAAAGCAATCTTCACATTTAATGCAATCTCTATCAAAATACCAATAGCATTTTTCACAGAACTGGAACAAACAATCCTAAAATTTTTATAAAACCACAAAAGATCCTGAATAGCCAAAGCAATCTTAAAAAAGAAAAACAAAACTGGAGGTATCACAATTCCAGACTTCAAGTTATATTACAATGCTGTAGTAATCAAAACAGTATATACTGGCACAAAAATAGACACATAGATCAATAGAACAGAATAGAGAGCCCAGAAATAAACCTGCGACTATATGGTCAATTAATCTTTGGCAAGGAGGAAAGAATATGCAATGGGAAAAAGACAGTCTCCTCAACAAACGGTGTTGGGAAAACTGGACAGCTACATGCAAACAAATGAAACTGGACCAGTCTCTTACACCATATAGACAAATAAATTTGAAATAGATTAAAGACCTAAATGTGAGACCTGAAACCACAAAAATCCTAGAGGAGAGCACAGGCAGAAATGTCTCTGACATCAGTCATAGCAATATGCTTCTAGATATGTCTCCTGAGGCAAGGGAAATAAAGGTAAAATTAAACTATTGGGACTAAATCAAACTAAAAACCTCCATGGCAAAGGAAACAACAAGACTAAAGGCAACATACAGAATGGGAGAAGATATTTACAAATGACATATCCAGTAAAGGGTTAGTGTCCAAAATATATAAAGAACCGATACAACTCTATGAGAACTGTGTGATGTATGGAATTGTTGAATCACTAGATTGTCTACCCAAAATTAATATAACACTGTATGTTAACTATACTTGAATTAAAATTTTAAAAAATAACTGATATAGTTCAACACCCACAAAACAAACAATCCAATTAAAAAATGGGCAGAAGACATGAACAGACATTTTTCCAAAGAAGACAGTACAGATGGCCAACAGACACATGAAAAGATGCTCCACATCACTCATCATCAGGGAAATGCAAATCAAAACCACAATGGGTTATCAGATTACACCTGTCAGAATGGCTAAAATCAACAACACAAAAAATAAATGTCGTAAGGATGTGGAGATAAAGGAAACTTCATGCACTGTTGGTGGGAATGCCAACTGGTGCAGCCACTGTGGAACAGAGTATGGAGTTTTTTCAAAAAGTTAAAAATAGAACTATCCTATAATCCAGTAATCATAGCACTGGATATTTACCCAAAAAATAGAAAACCACTAATTCAAAGGGATACAGGCACCCTTAGTTTATAGTAGCATTATTTTCAATAGCCACATAAAGAAGCAGCCCAAATGTCAATCAATAGATGAATAGATAGAGATGATGTGGTACATGTACACACACACACACACACACACACACACACACACACACACACACTGGAATATTACTCAGCCATAAAAAGAATGAAATTTTGCCATTTTTTTCATTGACATGGATAGAGCTAGATAGTATAATGCTAAGTGAAATAAACCAATCAGAGAAAGACAAATACCATATGATTTCACCCATATGTGGAATTTAAGAAACAACAAACAAGCAAAGGGGAAAAAATGAGAGAGAGAAAGAGAGAGCGAGGCAAACCAAGAAACAGACTCTTGAGAACAAATTGATGGTTACCAAAGGGGAGGTGGGGGGGGGGGGGTGGGTGAGATAGGTAATGGGGATGAAGGGGTACATTCACCATAATGAGCACCGGATGTTGTATGGAAGTGTAGAATCACTATATCGTACAGCTGAAACTAACATAACGCCGCATGTTAATTATACTGGAATTAAAATTAAAACTTAATAATAAAAAAAAAGAATCTGTGGTTCCTTCTTACTCTACCTTAGAGCAAAAAAGCCTCATGGCTGTTACCTTTAAAAAGTAAAAGCCCTTTTCAACTGTGAAGTGTTGTTATTAAATAGGAGCTTAGATCCTGAATACAGATTAAAAGAACAGAGGCAAATAGACCTGAGTTCAAATCCTGACTTTGCTTAATAACTCAGTGCCTCAGTTTGTTTTGTTGAAGTACTGTTGACATGTAATGTTACATTAGCTTCAGTGTGGTTCAGTTTTATCTTGCAAAATAGTGATGACAGTAATAGTTTCATTGCAGAGTTCTTGTAATGATTATATTAAGTAATGCAAGACATATTTGCCACTCCCTGCAGTGATATTTGTTGGTGATGGATGTGTGTGTACGAGGATGTGTTTCAGCAACATTTAAAGGTATGAAGTCCTAAATGCTTACTAAATTTGCTCCCGTTATGTCAAGCACTATAAACAAGCTATATTTCCCACCCTGGGGGAGGTCATAGTGTACGGACTTCAACTGACCCAGGACCAGCTGCAGCAGAGAGGCTGAGACGCTTGCCTGAGGCTCCCAGGTGACAGAAGTGGGACACAAATACGGGTCTAGTCATTCCCAGACGCTGCTCTTTCCAATGGCTTACATTTCAGGTGAAGGGGAAAGGGCATTTCTTCAGCTTCCATGCCCCCTCTGTAGAAGGTAAGTAAAAGAAAAAAATAGTACTACATCAGATAGTATCTGAGACCACTCAGGCTGCTCTGAGAAAATAGCATAGACTGGCTGGCTATCAGTAAGACATTTATCTCTCATGCTTCTGGAGACTGAAAAGTCCGAGATCAAGGCACCAGCAGACTGAGCATCTAACAAAGACCCACTTTCTGGTTCATAGACCCTTCTCTTCCCTGTGTCCTCATGTGGTAGAAGGAAAGAGGGATCTCTCTGGGATCTCTTTTGTAAGGGCACTAATGCCATTCGTGATGGCTTTACCCTCATGACCCAAACACCTTTCAAAGACCTCATTTCCTAATACCAGCTTGGGAGTTAGGATTTCAACATATGAATATTGAGAGGACCAAATATTCAGTCCATAGCAGATGGCAGACAGGGTGTTTCCTACTAAGCATGTAATGAGGTTTATTACAAAAAAGGCAAAAAATAAGTTCGAGTTTTATTTAACAGTGTTGCCTCATGGGTCACTCAGAGCTTAAAAACCTGGACCAGTAAAGACCAAGGAGCTATATTTCAGCAGTAGAAAGAAATGCAGACAGCCTTTCATTTTCACCCCTGCATTTCAATGACTCCTCTCTCAAAAAAAAAAAAAAAAAAAGAATTGCCTGTTGCAAAAACTCTTCCATACCCTGACAGGGAAAAATTTATGTGTAAAAGGAACAAAATCATTTATTAACATTCTACCTCCCACTTCAACCTGCCACCCACCCAAAGGACTAGATCCTGATAGCCAGAAAGTTCTCTGTTTAATGGGTAGAGTAGGGGTGTTCAGATATGGGTTAGGGGAAATAGATTACTCTGCATAGGAAAGAAAGAGCCACTCCCACGGCAAGCAGCTGCGCAGTATACACAGCTTGCAGGAGCCAGGCTGGGCAAAACTGACCCTGTCCTTTGGATATTGTGAATCAGTGTTCTGATCACTGAATGCTACTTTTAATCCCAGAGGTGCGGACAAAATGGCGGGCAGTTATTGTTTTTGTGCCTCCCTCCAATGATGCAAGCCTCTGGCCTACAGCAGAAGTGACTTCCAGGGGATTTAAAGGACAGGCTCCCTTCTCTCTCTCCTTTTATTTTTCTCTTTTTCCAATTTTTTGGAGCCAGACATCAAAGACTAAGATATTCAAAAGCAACTGTGTATATGGGGGAAATCAGAAAGTCACTGCACGTGCACAGGGAAAGATACAGCCTCAAAAAACACCTGAGAATATCCTAAGTTCACAGCTCAGGCTGGTCCTCAGCAGAGGCAGCCGACAACAATCAAACAAAAATTTAGCAAAAACAAAAACAGTAAACCCTAGGGAGGGGAGGAATCTGATTTTTAGAGTTAACACATTAGATTCCAAAAGACAAAACAACAACAAAAAAGGAAGAACTATGAAGAGGGACCTTGAGGGGGCACCTGGGTGGCTCAGTGTAGGTTAAGTCTCTGACTCTTAACTTCAGCTCAGGGCATGATCTCTTGGGTTCATGAGCTTGTAAGTTAGAGCCCCTCTTCGCTGCCAGTTTGGAGCCTGCTTGGGATTCTGTCTCTCCCTCTCTCTCTCTCTCTGCCCCTCCCTCATGTGTGCTCTCTCTAAATAAACAAACAAACTTAAAAAAAAAAAAAAAAGGAGGGACCTTGAGGAAAGTTCCCAACCTAACCCCCTCCAATACATACACATTGGGCATCTACTTTGTATTTGGCATTGATGAGCTGGGTACACACATGGTCCTCACTGCAAGTCACAATGTGCCATGAGCCACAAACTAGGCGTCATTGTTGTGTTTCATTTTTTTTACCTGTGGAAACAGGCTGAGGAGGTGAAGTGATTTCCTGAAGGTGAAACCGTGGCCTACACAGGCCATGGTGGAAATTAGTTTAGACAAAGTTCAGGCTTCTAGGGTAACAGAAGGCTGAGCACAGAGCTTAGCAGGAGTGGGAAAGGAGACCCGGGCACTGGAGGAGGAACAGGGAGGGAATGGGAGAAGTTCCTGAGAACTCTGTGCAGTTAGGATCACCCGGCATCTGGGGAACTTCTAAAGGCAGCAACGTGAGTTGGGAAAGCAGAGGAAGAGAGGAGCCTTCTGGAGAAAGAACAGTGCAGGAAGGAAGGCCAGGCCTCCATCAGGATTTTACCAAAGGCCAAATATGGGTGAGAGCGAGCCTGACTACAACCACAGTCTGCTGCCTTCGGTCCTCACTGTGCTGTATGCCTGCTGCTCCCCCTTAGTCAGGTGGGTCACTGAATCTCCTCGAGTTTTGCCATTTTCTCACCTGCAAAACGGGCACTATTTGCTTCACAGCAATGATGAATGAATCTCAATCTCATTGAAGGCGGCTTGAAAACTGCCCGGGTCTCAGAAACATGGCCTGTAGTGAAGCATTCCCAGTGGTTCCTCAACCACCATCTCTACTCTGATGCCTCTTCTAGGGACACGGTCTACATCTTGAGATTTGTTCCAACTCCAATTATTTCATAATCGTACCTAACCAGAAACTAATGTAATATGGTATTATAAGTTACACTTGAATTTAAAAAAAAAAAAAGAATTGTACTTGACCACATTTATTTCCTTTCCTAGACAAGAGAGATGCTGGGTAGAGAGGAGAGCTCTCACCCACACTGAAGATAATCCTTGTTCTAGTCCCAGGTGTGTGAAGTCATTGTCTCCTTTTGACTGAGTTTCCTTATCCTTAAATGAGAGGGTTGGGACCAAAGATCTCTAAGGTTCCAAAGGTGTGTGGTCGCTTGCAAGACTCCTCCTGAGGCTATCCTACCAGCCCAGTGTTCTAGCACTTTCTATTGCCCAATTAGCAGCATTTATCCAACTTTTTTTGTCAGGTATGTGCTTCTATTCCAGGCATTCTGAGCCAATTCTGCAAATCAGACTTCTTGGAAGACTCAAATGTTTTAACATTCTTCAAACATATGACATCAAACGTGCCATTTTCCCTTCATCCACCAACTTTGTACTTTTATCCAAAAAAAAAAAAGAAAAAAGAAAAAAGAAAAAGAAAAAGAAAGAAAAGAGGTACTGAGTCCATCTGGCATGATTTGCTTTGAATAAAAGCCCATCTGCTTATTATTTCTAATTTCATTGTCCTCTAGAATGTTTACAGAAGTTTCTTTCAATATTTATTGCACTGTGTTTCTAATTACTGATCCGGACCATCCAGGCAGACTTGGTGGGGTGCCGTGCTAGGATGTAGGTGTCTGTCTCAGTTTCATCTCCACAGTGCTTTACTCTGGGGGCACCGTGTGGCCCTTGGCCGTCATCATGCTGCCTGGGTGTAATGCTGCAGAGGCGGATTCTGACAATCAGCCCCTTTATCGCGAGTCTCCCCGGGGACTTCCAAAGCCTCCTCTGATGAATTTTTGCCTGCTTCGACACCATTATTGTCACAGAAAAGATGGAGATAATTACCTGGTTTATTATCCTGAGGCTGGCTTCATCTGGGGGCCCCATGATCACTGGAAGCCGAAGGCTCATCTCTGTCTTCACGAGTCCTGAATAGATGGGCAAAAGATTCACATTTCCCAAATTATGGTGTCTCTGAAAGGCAAGGGATGATCTCCGCAATGAAAACACTTCCAACTCGATCCTTTTAAAAATCCCCCCCCCAAAACCCCAAAATGCTGTTTTAAGTTAAGCTCTTTTTCTCCCCAAATGAGTTCCCATTTCTGATTTCCCCAGTTCTGTTTCGATGCTTTATTCTTCTCATCTCATGGTACTATCACCCCCACGACCAAGCAAATCCTGTTCCTCTCTTTGTAGCATCTTAATGCCGTCTCTGTCTCTTCCACTGTCTCTTCCAGTGTCTGCCCATATCACATTGACCCCATTCCTGCAGGGCCTCCTTCCTGTCTCCTAGCATCTCCCCAACCCCGCCCGCCGAGCACCTGAGTCCGGAATAACCGACATAAAATATGAATTGATTTCATCAGTCTCCAACTCAGCAATACTGTGTGAGCGCCCTTTGCCTTCAGGATGTCGTGCCCACACCTGCTGACCGGCAGGGTCTCCGCTGTTGGGCCTCCCACCGCCAGCTGGGCTTCCCACTGAACCCTCCTTCCGGCCACACAGGGGAGCTTGGGCTCTGCAGTCTCACCTCCCACCCACACACCGACTTCCCGGGCATGTGGAAAAGCTGAGAAAGAAAGACGGTATTTGAGGTGATTCTCAGTAAAGACATCTAGGAGTTAAAAGCAAATTCGACCTTATTTTTATATGTGCATATCATGATCCTCCATATTCTAACACTCCCCCCAGATCCTGGGAAAATATTTCCACCGTATTGTCCACTAAATAGGCCATGGTTCTCCCTCGGCCCTCAGGAATTCAGAGGAAATTCTATCCAAAAAAAAAAAAAAAAAAGGAAAGGAAAGAAAAGAGAAGACATGATACAGGAAAGGCAGCGAGTATGGGTTAAAAAGATGGGATCTGGAATCAAGTAGAACTGGATTCAAACCCCAACTCAGAGACCTACCAATGCTTGGCATTGGTTGAGCGCATCAGGTAACCTCCCTGACTGAGCCTGCCTCCTTACCTGCAAACAGGGTTAGTAATCACCTCGCAGGGCGTGAGAGCTAAAGTCAACGCACCTAGCCTCCCCCTCTGGGTTACATCACTCCACTGCCATCTCCAGCCTCGGTGGGTTCACTCCAAGGCTCCTCACATGGAGGGCTCACTCCACCAGCCCCTCACAGTCCTAACTAGGGCGAGAGGGCACAGCCAGAGTCCGGTACCCCGTCCGTGCTCTCGGCTCTTTCTTCACAGATCACAGCTCTGCATGTGCTCCTGCCGAGACTTCCCTGCATCTCCTCGAAAGGCAATGCCCCTTGTCATTCCTAGTGACCGGTTGTCAACCGGGGCTCCTAGAGAGTGAGCAGCATGGACTGTGGACTGTGACGGCAACCAACAGGCAGGAAGGAAGGGTCTAGGCAGGTTAACCTGAACCTGAGCTCCCAAGTCATGCTGCCTGGGGTCACCCCTGCCTTCGCTATTTCCCAGCTGGGTGATCGTGAGCATTTCGTTTCAACATTGTGTTTCCGTATCGGTACAACAAAGACAATAGGGCTGCGTGCTTCATGGGGTTGTTGTGAAGATTAGATTCCTTCATACACACAAAGCACTTAGAATACGGCCGGGCAGGTAGTGGGTGCTCAGTGAGTGTTAGCTGTGAGAATTAATGAACAAAGGCCTCCATCATCACGGTCTCGGGAACCTTGCCATCAGGCTGATTGAGATGGTTCTGTTTGCCCAGAGGTTTCTTCAAAACTCCTTATTTGTCATCAAAACCACCATGTGCACACTTATGATACACACACTCACACACACACACACACACACACACACACACACACAGCCCTCAGCAGTCCCCCGACACAAGAGACAACTAACTCTCTAGAGGCTTTGATAACAAGCACAGCTCACCAGCTCCTCCTGATGAAGCTATGTCAGTCTTCAGAAGCATCCTAGATCTGCTCTGCTCTTGGACCCCTCAAATTCCTCCAGGTGGGCAGGAAAGAGGTCAGAGGTCCAATGGAATCTTCTGGCTTAATCCTTTGTTGAGAGATCATAAACATTAGTGCCTTGGGGCCCAAAATGTCTAAATTGTCCGTACCACCTCAAATTGCCAGATGTTTCTCAACTTCACACTTGTCTTTGGTCAATCCCACTCAGAAAGTTTACAAATTTGAATTCAACCTTTCAGAAAACATTCACCAACCATCAGTGTTATGGCAGGTGCTTGGCTAGAGACTGTGGATGTAGAGATGAATCAGAGACAGACTTTAGCTGACAGGTCACAGTCAAGAGGGGAAGGCAGGCAGCTGGACAGATCACTCCCATGCAGTGTATGAAGTGCTGCATCAGAGCAACGCACAGGGAGCTTTCAGAGAACAGAGAGGCATCCAAGCCAGGCACGGAGATCAGGAAAGGCTTCCAGGAGGTGGTGACCCCAGAGAGGGGTCTTAAAGGATGAGTAGTCATTAACAAAAGAATGGCGCTCTTAAAAAGAACACAGGCATAAAAAATATAGAGGGTGATTTTGTAACTCAGTCATTTTGCCGCACTGGAGGGCACAGGGTCTTCTCAGAGACTGAGAAGATGGGCAGGTAGCAGATCATGAAAAGGCTACAGTCATTTAGATGTTACTCTGGGATGAAAGGGGAAACATTGAACAGTTCTTGCAGGGGAGTAACACGGTAAAAGTTGGCTTTGGATAAAAGCGAGAGAGTTTTCTGGAGGGGGAAAACAGGGGAGAATGTTTAGAAGCAGAAATCATTTAGTGATTATTTGTAACAATCCAAGTGAGAGCTGGTAAGAACCTGAACTAAGGACCTATTGGCAGGATTGAAAGAAGTGAAGCTATTTCAGAACTATTTAGGAGGTAAGGTCATCAGGATATGGCACTGGTTAGGAAGAGAAGGGAGGAAGCAGAGATGAAAGAGTCCCAGATTTCTGTCATCAATGAAAAGTGAAGCTTTGATTTATGAGTTAGAAATTCTAAGAGTATTTAGATTTATATGATACTTTCTCTGGGCAATATTACAGATATTCTCGATTTTTGGACAATGCTAAATAGAAGATTCATTCATCATACCAAATGGGTAACAAGTACTTCCTTTCTAGACCCTGAAGCCTCAGATGGACAAGTTTTTCAGGCAGCAATAGAGCTTGTATTCAACTGAAACATCTACTACTAAAGTCCAGTCTGCTGGAAATGACAACCTATACAAAGACCAGATGGAAGGGGGTGGGGGGATACATATGGAAGCAAAGGCTCTCATACAGGTACAAGACAAATGCCTGATGTCCTGATGGTGGGAATGTGATCAGAACACTAGAGAAAGTGAGAAAGCAACCCGCTACAACTCGGGGGCGCTTCAGCTAACAAGCACTAAAACCAGAGTGATGAAGGACTATGCCTTAAGATGGGCCCTATTTGAAACTCTTCATTAAAATTTTCAACCACAAAATAGTCCGACATCAGTTCATTTCCCATCTTAGTCTTTCTGGATTGTTCAAGTTTCTTTCGTCAGGCTCTCCTAACTAGAACCAGAAAGGTCCACATGAGAAAATGGAAGATGGGGGGTTGGAAATGAGCTTTGGAGGTAAGGCAAATGTCAGGATTCAGGATGTGGTCTGCATTTGTGAGCAACAGGGAGCCATTGAAGGCTTTAGAGCAGAGCCATGATGAGATGAAAGCAAATTTTTAAGAAGAATAGTCTGGCACAACTGTACAAAATGAACTGACTTGAAATCCACTCAAATACTGAATTACTGTTGTCATTCTAATTAGACCTTTCACTTTCCCCATTAATTGCATCTTCAAACTCTGGTCTTTCTAACTCCCCTGAAAATATTATTTCCTAAGGGTTCCTAGCTCTCTGACTCAATGATTTTCAACCAGAGGAGGGGCACAGGATTCGGAAATCAGTTGGCATTTTTTAGCGAGGGTGTTGCTACGTTCACAAGAGGTAGGTAAACTGGGGTTTATTTCCACAAAGGTTAGTGATGCCAAATATCCTCAACAAGCTAAGAAGCCATGTACAAAGACGTGTCCTGCCCAAAATGCCTGCAATGCCCTGGGCGAGAAGCACGGGATCTGGTCTCTTTCACTGCCCCTATCTCTGTCTTCCACAAATTATCTTCTTCCGTCTATCACCAGGCATCCCGCCAGTTGCCTGATTAGCAGGTTAAATGGTCACTCAACTGTCATTGAACTCCTCCCTTTCAGGGGCAACTGGAGAAAAGCCAATATGCATTATTGACCTAGTTCCACAGCACTTAAGATTTCCACAGTGCTTTGCAATGGCTTCTATTAGCTAATTCTCATGTCAACACATCCATTGAGTTTTCTTATTAGGGGTTTGCAAGTGGAGAGATTCAAGTACAGAAGATTTGGAAACTTGTTCATGTCTCTTGCATTAAATTCACAGAACCAAATTGTGTGAAGTTATTTTCAAAGTCACAATAATTCTCTCATACCTCTAGGACATTCACTTAGTAGGGTGCCATTTGTGACAAAATTTTAATATAAACGTTCCTTGCTTTTTAGAATTTAAATACTTTGGTGGCCTAGTGATGAAAAGTGAATCTCCCTCTCCACTGGTTTTCATTATATTGAAGATATATTCAAGTTTTTTTAATCTCTCTTAAAAGCTGAATGTTTTATTGCCATCTCTGTGGACCTCTCTTTTGACATCTGTTACATTTCAGTTTGTATCATTGGACCTCTTCCAGGGACTGTTGTGGCTCCCGAACAGATAGGAAGTGGGTTGTTTTTTTTAAAATATTTGTTTATTTATTTTGAGAAAGAGAAAGGGAGAATGTGAGTGGGGGAGGGGCAGAGAGAGAGGGAAAGAGGAAATCCCAAGCAGGCTCCTTGCTGTCAGCACGGAGCCAGACATGGAGCTTGATCTCACCACCCTTGAGATCATGACCTGAGCCGAAATCAAGAGTCAGACGTTTAACCGACTGAACTACCCAAGCACCCCCAGATAGGAAGTGTTTTGAGGGCAAACTGTCTCATTGTTTGTATTTCTCCCAACACCAATAGTGCCTGGCCTACAGTATATTTGCTCATGGATTGGGGCTCAAGTTGTTGGCCAGTTCCACAGTATACAAGGTTTTACCTACTGGAAATCTACTCTCTGAAAAACAAAAGCCTCACAACACACTAGTGTATTTTGCCCCTATGACGTCCCTGTTGCAATTAGTTACCTTCCACCGATGCCCATCTCTAAATTATGGATCTTTCTTTCATGGCCAAGGAGTACCTGACTCCACAACTGCCACTCCCATCATCTTTTTTCCACCCCAGAAATTTACTGTGCCAAATATTGCTAATAACTTACCCAGTGGGGGTGTGGTAGATAGATGGTCACAGTGGGCAAAATGATCACAGTTTTCCACTGGCCACTATGTCCTTGACCTTCAAACTGTAACTTTGCATCTACTCCTATCACAGTGTAGGGTCTATTTTTCCATCCCTTTAAATCAAGAAGGAAATGAAAATCCCTTAAGTTGACAAAGGAAAAAGGAGATATACCAAAAAACCCACCGGAAGCCTCACACATAATCAATGCATTTTTTTCCCAATTTTTTGGAGTATTTTGATAAACAATATTACATTTGTTTCAGGAGTACAACATAGTGATTCAACTTCTCTCTACCTTGTGCTATGCTCACTGGAAGTGTGGCTACCGTCTGTCCCCACTATTACGATATCATAATCAATGCGTTTTAAATGCATTCCTTTTATTTCTTTTTAAATGTTTAATGGTTTATTTATTTTTGAGGGAGAGAGAGAGGGAGAGACAGATAATAAGCGGGGGAGGGGCAGACAGAGAGGGGGACACAGAATCTGAAACGGGCTCCAGGCTCTGACAGCTCAGAGCCTGACGCGGGGCTCAAACTCATGAACCACGAGATCGTGACCTGAGCCAAAGTCGGATGTTTAACCGACAGAGCCACCCAGACTTTCCTAAATGCATTCCTGTTAATATCAGAATAAGACAAAGTTACTTACTATTACTGCCATTGCTTTACATGGTTCTCAGTGTCTTGGCCAATGCAATGAGACATGAAGATTGTAAGGGAACAACAAAACTGTCAATGTTTTCAAATAACAAAGAATACACAGGATTTTATAGAGAAATTTTTAAAACCCATTAAATCACACAATCATTAGTGGAGAAAAACCCAATGCTCTTGAATGAGATTATTCAACACTGTAAAGATGTAAATTATCCACCTATTATGCCCCTGTCTTTGCATGACCTTCTCTTCTGTATGTCTGCATCTTTCCCTCTTCTGCCTCCAGAAAGGGACGTTTGTCATTGAATTTGGGACCCATTCAGGTAATCCCAGCAAATTTCATCTCAGGATCCTCAATTTTATGGTGTCTGTAAATACTCTTGTTCCAAGTCAAGTCACACTCACAGGTTCTGGAGATTTGGCTGTAGATCTTTCTGGAAGCCACCATGCAACCCACAGCACTCATCCTACCAGATATGCAGGTGTGCTGTAAAGCCACAGTATGATCCTATCGTGCCCTGGCACAGTAATGGATTCATAGACCAATGGAACAAAATAGAGCCCAGAAAGAGTTCCAAGCTGAGAATTAAATATATGGGACAGTTGACATGATAAATCAGTGGGGAAGGATTAGTTCAGGAAAGGAGTTAAAAAAAAAACTATATGGATATACTTCTAATTTGGGCCCTACTTCACGTCTTACACAAAGGTAAAATCCAGATGAATTAAAAGCCTAAAGATTAAAGATGAATAATGTATTAGGTGAGTATGTGTGTAAAGCAGATATAGAATATCTTTGTGGCAAGATTTCTTAGACAAGACCTAAAAAGGACAAGCCATACGGTAAAAAATAGGCAATTTTGGTTCCGTTAAAATTAACAATCTCTTCTTCCTTATGGACTTCCTAATAATATATGTAGATATTCCTCTGTCTAGAAGGTGAAGCTTAATTCCTTCTCCCCTTCAGTGTGAGCTGAACTTACTTACTTCCAAGAATAGAATATGGAAAGGAAAAAATTTTGACCTTACAATGCAGAAAACTAGCAGACGTCACCAAATGTTCAAGGTTAACATTTACCAGTGATAAGTCATGCTGATATTGCTACATGATGAGAAGCACACTTTACTTCTGGGGTGTTCTCCCAAGAAATGCATAAGCCCAGTCTGACCATAAGAAAATAGCAGTCAAACCCAAACTGAGAGACGTTCTACAAAATGTTTGACCGGTATTCTTCAAAACTAAGAAGGTCATGAAAAACGAGGAAAGACTGAGAAATTGTCCCAGATCAAAAGAGACCAAGAAAAAAAGAGAGAGACTAAGAAGAGAAGGCAATTGACCACAATGTGGTGTCCCGACTGGATCCTGGAACAGTAGAAGGACATCAATGGTGAAAAAACGTGTGCAATCTGAATAAATCTGTGGTTTGTTAACAGTATTATACCAATGTTAATTTCTTGGTTTTGACAGATGTGCCAAGTTATATAAGATGTTAACATTAGCAGAAGCTTGGTTAAGGGGCCATGGGAACTCTCTGTAGTGTCTTTACAAATTTTAGTAAACCTGAAATTATTCCAAAATAAAACATTTGCCATTTACAAAGTAATTTCAAGGAAAGCTATCAGAGTAAACTCGTATCAACTAAAACGGACAGAAATTAATGTCTAAAATATACATGGAACTCTAGGGGTGCCTGGGTGCTCGGTCGGTTAAAGGTCTGACTCTTGATTTTGGCTCGGTTGTGAGCCAATCTCGCAGTTGTGACATTGAGCCCTGAGTCAGGCTCTGCACTAGGCGTGGAGCTTGCTTGAAGTTCTCCCTCTCTCTCTCTGCCCTTTCTGCTATTCATGAGCTCTCTCTCTAAAATTACTACTACTACTACTACTACTACTAATAATAATAATAATAAATTACTCTGAAAAATTATACAGAGTAGAAGCAGTAAAACCAAAAGGCATATACTAAAGTACCATCATGTAAATCTAAAGATCAGACATTTCAGGGCGCCTGGGTGGCTCAATTGGTTAAATGTCTGGCTTCGGATCAGGTCATGATCTTGCAGCTCATGAGTTCAAGCCCCATGTCAGGCTCTGTGCTGACAGTTCGGAGCCTGGAGCCTGCCTCAGAATCTGTGTCTCCCTGTCTCTCTGCCCCTCCCCTGTTCACTCTCTGTCTCTGTTTCTCTCTCTCAAAAATAAATAAACATTAAAAAAAACTGTTAAAGATCATACATTTCAATGACATATTGTCAACACATTAGGATGCATGTTTACTATACATGAAGGAGACAATAGGTGTACAGATGGGCATGAAGGGGAGAAAGACTATAATAAACTAACCCAAGTGAGAGACCATGAACAGGTGCATGCCATGAGCTCCTCAGGATGATGGCTGCAATTCTTTGCATCTAAGGCCCAAACTAAAGAGAAAAGAGCAGAGGGCAATTCTGAACAAGGACTTGAGGAGATTACCTTTGAGCTAACAGCATGAGTTTTAGTGTGGATAGATGTGGGAACACCTATATTATCTGCTCGGCAGCACCCTTTTATTTTTACAGAGTGATTACAAAATAAGTCATTTCTTAATGTCCAGATAAGGAGGGCATCGCAGAACTTGTTTTCATTAGAGTAAGATATGCCCCACAGCATAGCCTGACACTCAAGCGTAATTCTTTCCAAGACCTTTACAAGTCTCCCCAATTCACTGTATCACATAAGCTCCCCCATAACATGCATATACAATGGGGGAAAAACACTTTCTTTGAGCGGCTGGGGGCAGGGTGTTAGACTCATTCACCAACACTACACTCCAGCATCCCGGCCAGCAAGTGCAATTCTAATTCATGCTTCAACAAAAATACAAATCATAATATATTTTGAACCTGGAGGGTCATTTGCAAATAATGAGAAATGCAAATTCTAAATCAATGAAAGTCCAGAGAGTGCTATACCATCATGACCACTCCGGTGCCCTGGAAGAGTTACTGCAGCTTTTTTTAAGTGTTTAATATAATTTCTGAAACAACAGAGGCCGTGAGCAAACCCTGCTCATTTTGATTGACCATTTGGCCTGTGGCTCAGACCACTGCAGCACTGACTCGAAGCAAATCACAGAAGATTGAAATTCTAAAAGAAGCTGTTGATTTCAAAGCTCTTAATGATTCAAATTTTCAATCAGCAGTTTTTTTCCCAGTTCATTACCCACAGACTCTGTGGATCAACCAATGTGTGCAGCCCATCTCCTCCTTAATTCCTCTTGTAATGCAATCCTGTCCATCACGTTACCCGGCTCCGAAAAACAAAGCCAAGATATACATGTTAATTTTACCTTCATTTGCTTTGGCAGGGTTCCAAAAGCATGGGAAAGAAGGAAAAACACCCCACCATCTCAGAAAGCTTCTAAAATGAAGCTGATCAAGCCACTGATTCCTTAACACAACTGGACTGGTGGGAAATTGAACGTGAGCTGGCAGCTCCAGGTGAGACAAATGAGAGATGCATGTGAAAAAAAGAGGGGAAGAGGAGAGAATCTTCAGTCAGAATCGTGTCCATCCCATGGTGACATCTGGTCTCGGGAGTCTGGAGATGAAAATAACTTGGCTTTGAAACACACACAGGCTATTCAGGAAAGCAGCCGACAATTCCAAGTATAAAGGGGGATACGGGGATGGGTTCTTACTGTGTAAAATTACATGTTATTGAGTGGATTGAGTTGTCATTCAGAAAAGGTGATTTTGGAAATGAAGCTAGCGGGGAAATAAATAAAGTAGAAATTCAGATAAGATTCATTCAAGTCTTGCCGCTGGTATCTGTGAAATCAAAGGGTTGCAACTTGTGAAATAATATGATTAAACAATGGGGCGGAAGGTCATTCCTTATTACCCTTTTCTATAAATTATCCCATTTCCTCTTTGGCTCAGTGACTGTCACCCAGCAGAGTGGCCTGCTCACTGACTCACCTGGAGTTACAACCAGCCAGACCTTGGTAATATTAAGAAATCCCCACGTTGTCTTAAAGGTCTCCTAGAACCCATTTCCCATGTTCCATCCCCAACCATCACCTACCACGACCTCCAGCCTTCTCAGTGTCCCCCCCAAGCTGTTAGGCCCCGTGGGTTGACAGTGAATGGGAGATGGAGGGACCCATGGCCCAGCCTTAGGGCATCTGGTGAGCTAGTCAACAATAGCACACAGTACAGTTTCTAAAGGTGGGTGGCAAACTCCTATTTCAGTAGGATTACCTTGAGAGCCACGGGAAATCAACTCCAGACTGTGTCTTGTATGTAGTAGGTACTCCATAAAAATGAGTTCAGGGAATGAAGGAACTGGTAGTTCCTGAAAAAGCAGGAGTCAAAGGGAAAAGGCAACAATCAGCATCCAATTCTGACAGATTTGCCCAGAGAAATGAAATCCCAGCTGAGGGTGAGAGCAGAAGGAATGCAGCTTAGCTCTCTCCTGGGGGGAGAGAACTGGCAAGGAAGTGGCAGGTTTCCAGGACTTTATCCAAGGACCTGAGGGTTGGAGCGGGGCTCTGGTCCCAGTAGGGACTGTGAACGTGGGATGAGGTGAGCTCGGCAAGCTTGGAGGAAGTGCATATGCACTCTCACGGTCCGCTGGGGCAATGGGCAGGGCCAACCGGGGAACGGGCAAGGGGCACTGCACAGGAGGGGACCTCAGCGCCTGCCCCAGCTGAGTAGGGCCCAGGAAGACTGCTGACCCAATGCTCCCGTTCACATCTCCACCTTTCACAACTGGCTCTCAGGCTCGTATGCGTTTACGTCGTGGACTTCCTCCTGTAAGGTATTTAACGCAAGAGGCTTGCTCTCGTGGAAACATCACGAAGGAGGCAGTTCTGCCATGCCCTTCATGTGCCCTCAGACAAAGCCACTTCTCCAAGTCACAGGACCCTCCTCATAATTGAGGGCAATGATCCAACTTATTGGAGTGTTTGAGGAGAAAGAAGAGGCCACGTATGCAAGCGCTCCGCAAAGAATGCAGCTATTTGTGTATTTCATGTTGATTTCGATGTTGAATTGGTCAAATTGAATTTTCTGTAATTATAAGGATAAAGCTTTCCTTTCAAGAAATGTGAAGCATCAAGCAAGCAAAATGAGTTTTGGAGGGAGCCAGAGAGGCCTTCTCTGAGCCCCTAAAATCACACTGCAATTGACGTCTACCCAATCCAGCACAACTTAATCAGGCTCTGCTTGAAGCCTGTGATCGGCAGATTCATAAGAAGTACAGTTAAGTATCTGCTGGAGGGCATGTAAATAAAACCTTCACTGAGGTAAACAGTTCAGTTTTACAGCCTATTCACGTGTAACTTTTACGCTCCATTATGATATACGACTTCTATGCATTTGGAAGTCTTGAAACATCGTTCCGTGTGGTGTCCTCTAAGTGACTGGCTGATAAACAGATATTTTCTCACTAGTTTTCAAGGCTCACGAAAGCCCCGAAACTGGAATGCCGCCCCTAACTACCCATTAGTGATCACGGTAATTCCTCCTAACAGGATGTGAGCCAGTTACCCTGACAGCCTTAGTAGCTCAGGGCAGAAGGTTGGGTGGGCAGAGGAGGGGCCCATGATTCCATCATGTCTAAACCAAAGGCCGTGTCTGCCACTGGTGTGTCACATGGTGACAAAACATGGCATGGCTGCACTCTTAGCACATGGCCCGCGTCACAAATACGAAGAGGTTCCAGGAAAGAACTTGGGTGCTATAAACAGCACCTGTTACCGAATCAAGTGACTGAACCCTCAGTACTCACCTTCTGCTGGTTTCACACCAAAATGACTGTGCTCAGCTGCTCGACACAATTCTAAGACACAGACAAGAAAGTCAAGTGTGTTTGTTCCCCTTCCTGCTGTCACCTGTGAATGCTTCTGTGATGGAAGACGAGTCCCTTCTCCATTCTGGGGGAAGAAGCAGTCCACGGCTCGATAACAGGTTGGATCCAAATTTGACCTGCGAGATTGTCGGTTGGAATCTGCAAAGTGTTTTTAATAGAAGTAACGTTATAAATCAGAGTTTGAAATTGTTACCATGTTTATCATAATAACAATAGTCCCCCAAATGTTGAGGGCTTTTTACTTGTAAGAAACTGGGCTAAACATTTTCCATGTAATATTCATGAGATACAGCAAGCCCACAACATGAAGTTTACCCTTTCCATTCACAGATGAGAATACTAAGGCTCAGAGAGGCTAAGGAACTTGCCCAACATTACGTGCTCTTGAGCACTCCTCCATAGTCAGTGGAGACCCTTGTGTTCTTCAGCCTTCCATATTTCCCAAATTTAAAACTGAACGGTTTAAATTGTACAATCAGGAAGATATTTTGTCAGCTTTCCAGGGTAGCCCTCAAAAATCAGTGTTTATTATATATAGGTGATTTGTGAGGACACGAGTCTGTGCAGAGGACCAAGTGACAGATGAGAAAGAATGTGGAAACCTGGGGTACAGGAAGAAGTCAGAGACAAAGGAAAAGAGAGAAAGCGAATGGAAATGGAAGAGAAGAGCACTTCGTGGAAGAGAATGTGGACACATGACACATGAAGATAAAGGGAAGGGCGTTCCAGGCGGGGGGGGGGGGGGGGGGGGGCGCTGGTTGACCGAAAATGGGGAGAAGAAAGCTGGAGAGTAGAGATCATGAAAAGGATCTGCGGAAGGAGGTTGGAGGTGGATGGTGAAAGCTTTGTGTGTCAAATCCAGAATGTGGGTGGGAGGAGGGGGGGGCACCTGGGTGGCTCAGTCGGTTAAGCGTCCGACTTCGGCTCAGGTCATGATCTCACGGTCCGTGAGTTCGAGCCCCGCGTCGGGTTCTGTGCTGACAGCTCAGAGCCCGGAGCCTGTTTCAGATTCTGTGTCTCCCTCTCTCTCTGTCCCTCCCCCACTAGCACTCTGTCTCTCAAAAATAAATAAACACTTTTTACAAATCCAGAATGTTGGAGTCTATTCCATCTCCTGACCAGTGCCACTTTCCACCTCATGTGAACTCCATTAACACAAAAATATAATGAATGTTAGAACTGCTGTCAACAGAAAGACCAAAGAAGAAATCGTTGGCATCTACACAGACCAGATTTTTTTAAATGGTGAAATTACTCAAAAGTTATATTAAGAATCATCTTTTCCTTTGAAGTAATGAAAAAGACGATTTTCACATTCTCCAAATACTGACAGTAATCGAGTACATTAAATTGTTACAAACACTCAGTGTGCGTGGTCACGGGCCAGGTCTTCCGGTGTGATTATTTCTTATTCTGCACGCCACCCTCAACATCCTGACACTGTGCACTCAGCAGGTACTCAGTAAACACTAGGGACTGGAGTTTCTGGGCAAATCTCCAACCTTAGCAGGT
Organism: Prionailurus viverrinus; assembly: GCF_022837055.1. NCBI lineage: Eukaryota > Metazoa > Chordata > Mammalia > Carnivora > Felidae > Prionailurus > Prionailurus viverrinus. Next base: position 17,168,733 of record NC_062577.1, read on the forward strand.
AACTGGAATAATAAACAGGGAAACTGAGGCAGGAGCCCAATTATGAACTCAGCGGCATTTGGAAAGGCTTCCACTTGGAGCTTTCTCAGGTATTCAGAGCTCAGCCCACCACAACAAAGAATCGAATGCCACAGGGGCTCCTGGGTGGCTCAATCAGTTGAGTGTCCAACCTCAGCTCAGGTCATGAGCTCACAGTTTGTGGGTTTGAGCCCCGCGTCGGGCTCTGTGCTGACAGCTCGGAGCCTGGAGCCCGCTTCGGATTCTGTGTCTCCTCTCTCTCTGCCCCTCCCCCTGCTCACACTCTTTCTCTGTCTC